>NW_028270181.1:37000442-37307942 GCF_037043375.1 Chiloscyllium plagiosum | reverse complement strand
AGAGCCTGCTTGTTTTTACTATCGCTCACAAATTGTCAGCATTCTGCACAATTTAAACTCCTCTACTTTTGAGTATATAAAATGGTTGTTAGAAAAGAAACAAAAGTTTTTGTCTTTTATTATAGATCAGTCTGTGGTCCAGGCACATCTTAAAGTTTAAACCGAAATTACCTCTCACACAGGCAGTGAGTGGTTTAATCAGCTAACCCGTCATTTCAAAGTTTTTCCAAAGGTTTCGCAGAAAAATGCAGCTCATCGCCCGATATATTTGTGTTTGGATGTTGCTGAGAGATTGTGTCACTGAGAGAGGAAAACTTGGCATCTTGCTGTGCAATCATTCTGTAATGATTTTCCTCCTTTCAACTAATGCTGTCTCTTTCCTCCCATGGGCCACTTGAAGATTCAAAGAGAGAAACTTTAGGATCAGGAGACCTTGGAACACAGCTTTCTCCAGTGAGGACACGGTCTGAGGCCTGAGGCCTGGTCGATAGGTTGCACTGTGTGGGCAGGATTCTGTGTTTATTTACCTCAAAGATTAATCTCCTTTTGTGGACCCTTGGTTTTAGGGACCTCTGGTCAATGGCTCCTGTCAGATTGTGGGCCTGTTGGTTTTAAAACAGGTTTGAAGAGTGGGGTTAAAATAACCAGGGCCTGGGATTTGACAAAATTACATCAATCCCCAGTGAGTATCTGACAGACAGGATTCCCCCAAAGAGGGAATTAAAATCTTAAATGAGAAACTCTATCCAAGGACTTGTTCTAATATCAGAGTAATACTACCTGTGGGATCTTGCTGTTTCTCAAACCACCTGCAGAGTGGCCTACATTGCACAAGGGTGACCAAATGTAATAATCATATAAATAAGGCCCAGGTTGGCCCAATCCCTGAGTATCTGGGAGGGGATCTCTCTCTCTCTCTCTCTCTCTCTCTCTGTCCCCTCTCTCACACCCTCTCCAGCTTCTTTTGTTGATTTTTCAAACAAATAAAACCCTCCCACACACAGCAATGAGACTCGTGGATATTTGAAGTGGGGGAGATGGAAATATTTTGCAGCACAAGGTGATTTTTGAGACAAAGGGGTAAAAAAACACAAGATGCAGACAGACAGAGAGAGAGTGTGTGTGGGAAGGAGGGAGCAATAGAGGGATAAGATGTGTCTTTGTAGCTGGGCTGGGAAAGGGAGACAGGATCTGGGGGAGGGGGAAGAGAATGGAGCTCTCCAATATCCCATCACCACCCAGCTCCAATCACTTCCTTCTAGAAAGTACCATCCACAAAATTAAATCCTGGGATGGAGGGGGTGAATTTTAAAAAAAACAGGAGTCTCAAATACAGCCACAGTCTCTTGTTGGACAGAAAGTGGGATTGGAGCACATTCTGGAGCAGGAAGGGAGTACCCTGTGGGATCTCTCTGTGCGTCAATGGCCCACAGCATTGCTGGCACAGAGACTGCTGGGAAACTGTTTATCATGGGAATATTGTCAAATATAAATGTTGCAGTCTTTTAAAAGGTAAGATAAAGATGACCATGTACAAGGTTAAATCAGAGAAAGGGAAAAAGATTAGAGATGGAGAAGGGGAGGGTGGAGAGAGAGAGAGAGAGAGAGAGAGCAACTGAGTGCGTAGAGAAGAAAGAATTTGTCAAACAGCAGGATCTTTGTCATCCTGAAGCCAGAATTGAACCCTTAACCAGCATCAGTGAAACACACAATCTGTCTGTGGTCCCACTGCTACTTGTGGGATCTTGCTGTGTCTGAAGGGACTGAAGTGTCAGTAACAGAGTGAATACCATTGGCTCAGAGACAGGAGACAGGATAGAGGGTAATGAGGGTTTCAGATTGGAGGGAGCTACAGGCACATACAAGCTGGGAACTGTTTTCAGTGAAAGGCAATTGATTCCAGGTCACTGCAGAGTGTAATAATCTGATGCCTTTCCCTCACTATCCTCCCCCAATCCCTGGTAAGATCTGCTCCCAAATCATGTTCCACTGTTGATTGTGTTAGATATTTTGATACGTTGGGGCTGGGCGGGGGTGATTTTAAACCTGGGATTTTAAGCTTGCCTTCAAAATGCTCTCGCTCCCCCTTTCAACTAATCTTTTATCTCTTTTATCCCAAGGAACTTTTGTTTGGAAAGCTGCAATGTGAAGATCCAAAATGTTCGAGGCCAGGAGAGAAAAACTTCCAGACGGGGAACATGGGCCTGAGGCCTGGAAAGAGAGTTTGTGGAGTGCCTTCGAGATGGATTCTTAGAACAGCTTGTAATGGAGCCTACCAGGGAGAAGGCAATTCTGGATCTGGTGTTGTGCAACGAACCGGATTTGATCAGGGACCTCGAAGTAAAGGAGCCATTAGGAGGTAGTGACCAAAATACAATAAGCTTTAATCTGCAGTTTGAAAGGGAGAGGGTAGAATCGGAAGTGACAATATTTCAGTTGAATAAGAGGACCTATGGAGTTGTGAGGGAGGAGAAGGCCAAAGTTCAATGGTGCAATACCTAGCAGGGATGGCAGTGGAACAGCAGGTATTTCTGGCTGCACACTGTGGGGGCCCATGTGAATTGTGTGTTTATTTACCCTCCAATCCAATCTGCAGGAACTGATCCTGAATCTATAGAACATTGGAAAATGATCACCAATGCATCCATGGTTTCTAGAGCCACCACCTTCAGTACCCTGGCATTGCAGACCATCAGGTCCTGGGGACTTACCAGCCTTCAGACCTAACAGTCTCACCAACACCAATTCCTGGCAAATATAAATTCCCTTCAGTTCAGGTCCTTCAGCCACTATTCCATCTGGGAGATTGCTTGTGTCTTCACCAGTGAAGACAGATCTAAAATACCAATTCAACTCTTCTGCCAATTCTATGTTAACCATAATAAATTCACCCGTTTCTGTCTTCAAGGGCCCAATTTTAGTCTTAACCATGTTTTTTTCTTTTCACATACCTAAAAAAGCCTTTCCTATCCTCCTTTATATTTTTGGCCAGTTTACCTTCGTACCTTATTTTTTATTTGCATATTTCCTTTTTAGTTATCCTCTGTTGTTCTTTAAAAGCTTCCCAGTCCTCCGTTTTCCCACTCATCTTTGCTATGTTATACTTTTTCCCTTTTGTCTTTATATGGTCCTTAAATTCCCTCGTCAGCCACGGCCACCCCTGCCTCCCCTTAGGATCTTTCTTCCTTTTTGGAATGAACTGATCTGCATCTTCTGCATGAGACCCAGAAATACCTGCTGTTCCACTGCCATCCCTGCTAGGTATTGCACCATTGAACTTTGGCCTGCTCCTCCCTCACAGCTCCATAGGTCCCCTTATTCAACTGAAATATTGTCACTTCCGATTCTACCCTCTCCCTTTCAAACTGCAGATTAAAGCTTATTGTATTTTGGTCACTACCTCCTAATGGCTCCTTTACTTCGAGGTCCCTGATCAAATCCGGTTCGTTGCACAACACCAGATCCAGAATTGCCTTCTCCCTGGTAGGCTCCATTACAAGCTGTTCTAAGAATCCATCTCGAAGGCCCTCCACAAACTCTCTTTCTTGGGGTCCAGTACCATCCTGATTCTCCCAGTCTACCTGCATGTTGAAATCCCATAACAACTGCAGTAATATCTTTGTGACAGGCCAATTTCAGCTCCTTATTCAACTTACATCCAAACACGACATCCAGACTACTGTTTGGGGGCCTGTAGATAACTCCCAACAGGGTATTTTTACCCTTAGAATTTCTCAGCTCGATCCATACTGACTCTACATCCCCTGATTCTCGGTCCCCCTGCGCAATGGACTGAATATCATTCCTTACCAACAGGGCCACCCCATCGCCTCTGCCAGTCAGTCTGTCCTTACGATAGAGATGTACAGCACAGAAACAGACCCTTCTGTCCAACACATCTACACAGACCAGATATCCCAACCCAATCTAGTCCCACCTGCCAGCACCTGGACCATATCTCTCCAAACCCTTCGTATTCACATACCCATCCAGATGCCTTTAAAATGTTGCAATTGTACCAGCCTCTACCACTTCCTCTGTCAGCTCATTCCATACACGTACTACTCTGTGCGTGAAAAAGTTGCCCCTTAGATCTCTTTTATGACTTTCACCTCTCACCCTAAACCTATGCCTCTCATTCTGGACTCCCCCACCGCAGGGAAAAGACTTTGTCTATTTATCCTTTCCATACCCCTAATGATTTTGTAAACCTCTGTAAGGTCACCCCTTAATCTCCGACACTCCAAGCAAAACAGCCCCAGCCTGTTCAGCCTCTCCCTATAGCTCAAATTCTCCAACCCTGACAACATCTTTGTAAATCTTTTCTGAACCATTTCAGGTTTCACAACATCTTTCCGATAGGAAGGAGACCAGAATTGCACGCGATATTCCAACAGTGGCCTAACCAATGTCCTGTACAACCGCAACATGACCTCCCAACTCCTGTACTCAATACTCTGACCAATAAAGGAAAGCATACCAAACGTCTTCTTCACTAGCCTACCTACCTGCGACTCCACTTTCAAGGAGCTATGAACCTGCACTCCAAGGTCTCTTTGTTCAGCAACACTCCCTAGGACCTTACCATTAAGTGTATAAGTCCTGCTAAGATTTGCTTTCCCAAAATGCAGCACCTCACATTTATCTAAATAAAACTCCATCTGCCACTTCTCAGCCCATTGGCCCATCTGGTCCAGATCCTGTTGTAATCGGAGGTAACCCTCTTCGCTGTCCACTACACCTCCAATTTTGGTGTCATCTGCAAACTTACTAACTGTGCCTCACATCCAAATCAAATCAGAAAGTGCTAGAGGAAGTCAGTGGGTCTGGCAGGAGACGTGGACAGAGAAATAGAGTGAACCATTCCAGTCCTGTGTGCATCTCCTTCAGAACCCATTGCCCGGGTGGTGCAGTGTCCTGGGCGATAGCTTTATAACAGCTTCACCCCCAGGTGATCTTTGAAACAAACAGCAGTCTACTTGAATCCCTGGATTTTTCTGCAGGTGACATTTTTAACCAACCTGTTCAGACGTGTCATGTCCCACTTGTGAAGTAGGTGGGCCTTGAGAAGCCAGGCCTTGTTAGTTCGAGGGGAGTTCCTCAGGATGGAGTCTCGGGGTCAACCATCTTCAGCTGCTTTGTCAGTCACTTTCCCTTCAGAAGCGGGATGTTGGTTGACAATTGGACAATATTCAGCATCATTTTCAACTGCTCCGATACTGATGTAGCGCATATCCATATGTTCAGGTTGTAAGTTTGCTCACTGAGCTGGTAGGTTTGTTCTCATTGAGAACAATCTTACAACCTGAACCTCAACGTAGCTAAAACACCACATATCCATATGTAGCAAGACCTGGCCAGCATCTAAAATCTGTACAAGTGGCAAGTAACAGTCGTATCTGGCGAAGACCATGTTCAACAAGAGAATATCCGAGTATCCCTTGTTGACATTCCACAGCAACATCATTGTTGAATCCTCCATGAGCAGCATTCCGGGGGTGTAATATTGACCAGAAACTGAACAGGACTAACCATACAACTACAGTTGATACAAGACGCAAAACATCTTTCAGCGCTCAACTCACCTCCTGCCTGCCCACCTTACACGATGTAAGTCAGGTCTGTTACTGAATCCTCTCCACGTGCCTGGCTGAATGCTGCTTCAACAACACAAGAAGCTCATCAACATGTGGGACAAAACAGCTCTCTTGATTTCCAACAACCTTCCCCATTCCCTTTCTTCCCCATTGATGTACAGCAGCAGCAAAGGGGATCATCTGTTGTGTAACATCCTTCTGGATAGGGGGCTGTGCTGTCCACCAGTTGGCGAGGTACATCCCACAACAGGTTTGCACCTCAGGACACACAATGTCTCAGAGATATTGGGAACAACAACCTGATTTATTCAGGAAGGTTCCTTTTTGTTTTTGATGGGGCTTTTTGCATCTTTTGATGTGATTGGATCATTTGTTTGGGAGGAGGTGTAGAATAGAGGGAGGATATCTTTCTGAAATTGGATTTATTTGTTCTGAGATTTTACCCTGTATGCACAATGATAATGTTTGAAAATCTTTTCACAGAGAAATAGACTGAAAGAATTGAAGATGAGTGAGTCAAATCAGACATGATATAAAGATCCAACAGAGTCACTAAATTCATTTGGACATAAAGGGAACATGTTTATCTGGTATGGCTGTAAGCAAAGATTTCAAAAAAACATTGTGAGTGGTAAAGACACACACACAGACGCACACACACACACACACACAGACGCACACACACAGACGCACACACACACATACACAGACGCACACACAGACACACACACACAGACACAGACACACACACACACAGACACAGACGCACACACACACACACACACGCACACAAAACAGTGTGAGTGTTCCACTGAACTGACTGCAGAAATTATTTAACATTATCGAGTTAACATTCTTTAAAAATCCACAGACAGAGAAGCCATAAATATGTTGTGTTTATGGGAAAGGATTCAACAGGTTATCCAACTTGGAGATATGTGAGGAGATCAGCACCATGGAAATGTCTGGATTGTGAGAAGGATTGCAAATCCCCAGACCAGCTGGAGACTCACCGACACAGACATTCTGGGGAGAGACTGTTCCCCTGCTCTATATGTGGGAAGGGATTTACTCTGTCATCCAGCTTCATGTAACACCAGTGGGTTCACACTGACAAGAGACCTTTCCCCTGACTGTGGGGGAAAAAAACTTTAAGATGTGTAAAGGTCTTAAATTCAATGATCATAATTTAACACCTTAACCTCCCTCCACCTATTGCATTCCCAACGCCCGTCCCCCAAGTCCCTCCTCCCTACCTTTTATCTTATCCTGCTTTGCACACCCTCCTCATTCCTGAAGAAGTGCTTATGACCGAAACGTCGATTCTCCTGCTCCTTTGATGCTGCCTGACCTGCTGCGCTTTTCCAGCAACACATTTTTCAACTCTGATCTCCAGGCTCTGCAGTCCTCACTTTCTGCTAGTTGATTTTAATCTACTGCGAATCCTCTTGCAAGGATGCCTACCTTGAAGAAGCTCTCCTCCTCCCTCTACAAGGATCTCAGTGAGTCCCTCCTCTAACTGCACCCCCCAGGTCATCTCCTCTGCCCTGAAGCTCTTCAGCCACGTCCTCAAACAGCAACACGACGCCTGGAGGAAGAGCGCTTCATCTTCCGCCTAGGAACCCTCCAACCACAAGGGATGAATGCAGATTTCTCCTGCTTCCTCATTTCCCCTCCCCCCACCTTATCTCAGTCCCAACCCTCAGACTCAGCACTGCCTTCTTGACCTGCAATCTTCTTCCCGACCTCTCCACTCCCACACCCTCTCTGGCCTATCACCATCACCTTAACCTCCTTGCACCTATCGCATTCCCAAAGCCCCTCCCCCAAGTCCCTCCTCCCTACCTTTTATCTTAGCCTGCTTGGCACACCCTCCTCAGTCCTGAAGAAGGGCTTATGCCCGAAACGTCGATTCTCCTGTTCCTTGGATGCTGCCTGTCCTGCTGCGCTTTTCTAGCAACACATTTTTTAGCCATAATTTAACATCAACCTGTTCCTATGGGAGAGAAGGTATTCAGCTGTTCCATGTGTGGGAAGGTATTCACTTGGGGATCCAGCCTGATGTCAGACAAACGTCTTCATCATCGGGAGAGAAGCGTTGTCTGCTCTGTTTGGGAAGGAATAAACTTCCCAGTTCAGCCTAATGTCAACCGTTGAGTTGACACTGGAGAGAGACCAATCATCTCCTCTGTGTGTGAGAAGGGATTTATTAAATCAGCAAAGCTTCAAATACACGAGCGTGGCCATACTAGAGAGAGAGAGAGAGAGAGAGAGACTGTCCGCCTGCACTGAGTGTAGGAAGGGACTCACTTAGTCATCTGTACTCAGTGAGCACCAGCACATTCACACCTTTTCCCTGCTCCTTGTGTGGGAAGGGGTTCACTCGGTTCTCCAACCTCAGCAGCTATGGCTTTGTTCACATCAATGAGAGAACATGTCAATGCTCTGACTGTGAGAAGAGCTTTATGAGTAGCAATGATTTGATGAAACACCAACAAACACATTGTGGGGAGAGGCCGTTCACCTGCACTGTGTGTAGCAAGGGATTCAATTATTCATCCCCACATGTGACGCTCTAGTTAAGGGGAATCAGTTTAGCTGAGTTGGCTGTATTGTTGGTTTACAGAGCAGTGTGATGTGGACAGCGTGGGTTTGATTCCCATTACCAGTTTGAGGTTACCATGAAGGACTCTTGTACTCAAATTCTCCCCTTGCCTGAGGTCTGGGCCCTCTGGTCAAAACACCATGAGTCGCTTCTCTCTGTAATGAAGAGAGCAGCCCCTGTGGTCTGGGAAGACTATGGTGACACATACATTCCTGTGGGGTAACGTGACTGTATTCTGCTGTTATTGCATCCAGAACTGGACTGTGTTTATTCGGTCAGCAATAGTTTACTTCATTGGATGTGAATTATCTCTTTAATTGAACTGGTGTTTAATTGTTCAGGTATTAATCACATCAAAAACACAGTTTTTACCCACTGATTTCTCTCCGGTGAGATGAGACCGATAGATTACCATTTCCTGCCCTGTTCTTGGGTCTTTTATTCATTGCAAAGGCTTGATTTGTATTTTCACACATTCAGGATTTCTGAATGTGCTTCATAGCAACTGAAGTCCTTGTGAGGTGTAGTCACAAGGCCCAGGTCTCCCACTTAGAATTTAATGGCACATGCATGAATTCTCCAATTATTGTTGCCCTGCATCAATTCCTTCCATTTAGTTGTTCCTTGATACACATCTTCCACGTACAGGTGCCCTGCTGATTATTTTTCCATTTAGTGATGCACTGAACTGAATCTCCAATTTACCGATGCTTGCAATATTTCTTCTTTTGATTGATCCCCTGGCCCCGATTCCCCAATTTAGACAGGCTCTGCTCCAATTTTCCAATATATTGGCACTCCCACCAATTTTCTAATGTAACAGCACTGTGCACCAGATCTCCCATTTATTGTTCCTACCAAATCTCCCATTTGCTCCTATCCCTGTGCTAATTCTTCCATTTACTGATGCTCGAGCCCAATATCACCATTTAAGGGTGCGCTACTCTAATGCTCCCATTTCCTGTTACCATGCACCAATTCTCTAATTTAGCTCCACTGTGCACCAGGTCTCCCATTTACTGATACCCCGCCCCAATTCTCCAATTCAGTGTTGCTGAGCACCATTTCCCCCAATTACTGACGTCCTGAACAAGTTCTCCACTCCGTTTTGCCTTACCCCAATCCTTACACTGACTGATGCTCTCGCCCAGTTTGGGGGTGCCCTACTTTAAATCTCCCAAAAGGTATGGCCCTGCCCCAATTCTCCCATTTAGTGCAACACAGCATAACTCACCCATTCAGTGCTGAACTGCATTCATTCACCCATTATCTGATGCCCTGTTGCAAATTCTCTCATTTCCATAAGCACTTTCCCAGTTTTTTCCATTTAGTAGTTTCTTGCAATGATTCTCCAATTTAGTGGAGCGCTGCCAGAATTCTTAAATTTAGGCGTGGACAAGTTGACTGAAGTGTCTGTTTCCGTGCTGTACATCTCTAAGGCTGTAATTAGTGTTCCGCTTCCCTGCACCAATTCTCCCATTTCCCAATCCTGCACTATGTCGGGAATTTCACCAACTCACCCATTGAGGTTATCCTGCCCCAGTCCTCCCACTTAGAATTTAAAGGCACCTGCATGAACTCTCCAATTATTGATGCCCTGCATCAATTCCTTCCATTCCACTTCTTCCACGTACAGATGACCTGCTGGGTTTCTTCTTCTTTTAGTGATGCACTGAACTGAATCTCCAATTTCCCGATGCTTGCAACATTTCTTCTTTTGATTGATTCCCTGCCCCTTATTCCGAATTTAGACAGGCTCTGCTCCAATTTTCTAATATATTGGCACTCACACCAGGTTTCCAATGTAACGGTACTGTGCACTAGATCTCCCATTTGTTTTTTTCCCACCGAATCTCCCATTTATTGATTCCCACCAAATCTCCCATTTACTCATATCCCTGTACTAATTCTTCCATTTGCTGATGCCCGAGCCCGATTCTACCATTTAAGGGAGTGCTGCTCTAATTCTCCCATTTCCTGGTGCCACGCACCCATTCTCTAATTTAGCTCCACTGTGCACCAGGTCTTCCATTCAGTATTTCCCTGCAACAATTGTCCCATTTGTGGTCTGCAGCCAGAATTCTCTAATCTTGCTCTGCTCCAGGTATACTCCAAGTGTAAACAGCACCGGTGGCAAACTGACCCGCCTGTTGTCATCAGGAATAGATTCTTGTTGTACCTTTGAGACTGGTGTCATATTGTCAAACTTGTGTATTGGGGCAGGAGAATTACCATTTGGGTAGAGAACTGGCTCGAAGGTTGAAGACAGAGGGTGGTGGGGGAGGGTTGCTTTTCAGACTGGAGGCCTGTGACCAGCGGTGTGCCACAAGGAACGGTGCTGGGCCCACTGTTGTTTTGTCATTTATATAAATGATTTGGATGTGACCATAGGATGAATGGTTAGTAAGTTTGCAGATGACAGTAAAATTGGAGGTGTCGAGGACAGTGAAGATGGTTACCTCAGAGGACAACGGGATCTTGATCAGATGGGCCAATGGGCCGAGGAGTGGCAGATGGAGATTAATTTAGATAAGTGTGAGGTGCTGCATTTTGGAAAGGCAAAAGAGAGCTGGACTTATACAGTGAATGGACAAGGTAATAGGGGTGTTGCTGAACAAATAGACATGGAGTGCAGCTTCATAGATCGGTGAATGTGGACAGATATTTCGATAGGAGAGTGAAGAAGGCATTTGGCATTTTTGTCTTTATTGCTCAGTTAACTGTGTAAAGGAGTTGGGAGGTCATGTTGCGGTATTGGTTCGGCCACAGTTTGCAATTCTGGACTCCCTCCTGTAAGAAGGGTGTTGTGAAACTTTAAAGGGTTCAGAAAGATTTACAAGGATGTTGCCAAGGTTGGAGGGTATGTTCTGGAGGGTAAGACTGTATAGTTTGAGGCTATTATCCCTGAGCGTCAGTGACTGAGGGGTAACCTCATAGAGGTTCACAAAATCATGAAGGACCCTCAATAGGGTAAAAAGGCAAGGTGATTTCCCTGTGGTGGGGGAGTCCAGAAGCAGGTGGCATGTGTTAAAGTTGAGAGGGGAAACTTAAAAGGGACCTAAGGGGGACATTTTTCACACAGAGGGCACTGTGTGCATGAGCTGCCAGAGGAAGTAGTGGAGGTATCTGGGTGGGTGTAGGAATTAAAAAGGGTTCAGAGGAACATGGGCCAAATTCTGACAAATAGGATGAGATTTACATCGGATATCAGTTCAGCATGGATGTGTTGGACTGAATGATTTGTTTCTGAGCTGATATTACTCTGAGTGGGTTGAGCTCCGGATTGTAGATTTATGAAGCAGAAAATAAAGTATGGTACAGAGTTAGACCGAGAAATCCTGCTGATCTCATCAGCTTTATCCTGTTTTCCTGATCCTCCTCCTTCAAGTAATGCATTTTTCAGATCCTCATTCAGAATTCCTGGAGCTCTGTAACTGGCCTGGAACAATGTGTGGAAAGTCCTATTGCAGTCCACACGAGGTACCTTTCCCACTGCCCTGCTCCCACGGCCTGCAATGCTGCAGACTGAGCAGACAACCCGAAGCACAATGATGAGCTCCTTCCGGCCCACGGCCCTCCTTCTCACTGAATGAAGACAATCACCAGAAGCAGAATCCAGCTCTTGTTGGAGCCTTGAATACCTGACTCTGTCTCACTGAGTGAAGGTTGGACTCAGAAACAGAAATGAAATCAACTTCCTATCTGCATTGTGTCACTCTTTAAGATCTCTGTGTGTCTGAGTTCAGGTCATTTGATTGGAGACTGTGGATAGTGGGTCCCCAGTGAAATGGAAAGAATGGTGGAGGAACTCACTGAGGGACATCTCTCAAAGTGAGAGTCAGAAAGATGCTATTCCACATTGGAAGGGTTTAAGGTGAATTAATGGTTCAGAAAAATGTTATACGGATGTTTGTAAAACTTAGGAACTCTGACTGTTTTGTGGCTGGAGTTTATTTTATCCTTGTGTAAATTTGACACATTAACCCTCCCTCCCCACCACTACAGAAGCTGTTGGAACTGTTCAGTGTTTCCAGCGGCTTCTGTAATTATTTCAGGTTCCTGACGGGAGCAGTCTCTCACTTTTCAAACAAAACAAACCCATCCTTGTGCTGCAACCAATATTTCAATAAGAAATGGGAAGCAGCAGAGGGGAAAGCTTCCGAGATGCCGAGCAATGCTGCCCGGTTCCACACTGCAATTCACAGGAACCATCGCCAGGAAAAGCAAGGAGCAACCTGACGAAGCCCAACACTGCGATGGCCGGGACTCGAATCCAGGTCAACTGCTTGCAAGGCAGCTGTGGTCACCACTATCCCACCATCGCCCTGCTACCAGCCCCCTCCCCATTCCCAAACACCCTTAACAAGGCCGTGATCATCACCAACTGGATTGGGGCTGAAATCCAAACAAGAAATTGCTGGGGAAGCTCAGCAGGTCTGACAGCACCAGAATTTGGGCGACAAGGTATCTCAGTGGTTAGCACCAGGGTCCCAGGTTCAATTCCAGCCTCGGGCGACTGTCTGTGTGGAGTTTGCACATTCTCCCCATGTTTGTGTGGGTTTCTTCCGGGTGCTCCGAATTCCTTCCACAGTCCAAAAATGTGCAGGTTAGGTCAATTGGCCTTGGTAAATTATCCATAGTGATTAGTCAGAGGGAAATGGGTCTGGGAGGGTTACTCTTCGGAGGGTCGATGTGGACTGGTTTCGCTAAAGGGCCTGTTTCCACACTGTAGGGAATCTCACCTAATCTAATCAGAAGCCTTCAGTTCGGAAGAAATCCAAAGGGATTGGGAATTTGGTTCAGGAAACATTTAAGAGCTCAGGAAATGTGAGCAGGAGGAGACTATACAGCCTGTTTAAAACTGTTCAGTCTCTTCTGGCAGTCAATCCAATCAGAGCTGGTTTGAGATTTCAAATCCGGTTTCCTATCCACTCCCCATATCCCATGACTCCCTGAGACCCCGGCAATCTGTCTATCCCAATCTGAAATGTACTCAGCGAGCATCCACAATCCTCAGGGAGAGAGAATATTAAAGACTCAGAGGCCTTAAAGTGAAGCTCTGTCTCCTCACCTCAGTCCCAAATAACCTGCCCCTTACCCTGAGAGGGTGGCAATCAAACCCGAATGAACTGCGGATGCTGTAACATTAACGCTGATTTCTCTGCACAGATGCTGCCTGACCTGCTGAGCTTTTCCAGCAACTCCTGAGACTGTGTTATCGTGTTTCAGATTCCCAGACCCACAGGATTAATTTCTCAGCATCTACCCTCTCAAGCATCTTCAGAATCAGATACACTCCAATGAAATCGTCTTTCAACTTACAAGAATATAGACCCAGTTTATTCAGAAGCTCAGCACTGGAGCACACGGGTCCCAAATACTGAGCTTTGTTTTGTGATTCATTAATGTGTTTGGGTCATTGCCGCTGGGTCACCACGGGTTGCTCAGATATAATTGCTCTGGTGAAGGTGACAGTGAGTTATTGCCTTAAACTGCTGCCATTTATTTGGGGCAGATAAACCCACAATGATATAAGGGAGGGAGCTCCAGGATTTCCAACCAATGGCACTTGTGGGACTGAGATGTTTTTCCAAGCCAGGATGGGGAGTGGCTTGATGTGGAATTGTCAACTGGTGGTGTTCCCGTGTATCTGCTGTGCTCAGCATTCCACATGATAGTGCCGTGGTTCTGGAAGCTGCTCTGGAAGGAACCTTGGGGAATTTCTCCAGTGCATCTTGTCTATGGTACACACTGCTGCTACTGAGTGTCGGTGGTGGAGACAGGGGCTGTTTGTGGCTGTGGTGCTGAGCAAGCTGCACTGCAAGTTTATTCCACCTAATTATGGAGAACACAACTCCTCTCCATCATCATCAATCCATTTCCCAGACGGACACCCAGTGATTACACGGATCTGTTAATTGTCCCAATGACCATGAGGTTGTAACCAGATTGCCCTCTTCCCTGACAATGGGCTGAGGGCCATCCCGCGACTGTTGCACTGTCTCCTGGACATTCCATGTGTAAAAGCTGGGAATGAGCTGATGGGGCACAGACTGTGTTACAGATGGTTACACCCAGGGCAGTGTCACTCAGCGCACACCGATTCTGTCTGTCTTTTTGCACGTATCACTCTGAATGTGTGTGTGCATTACCGTGTGTTTTTCTTTCTCTGTGTTTTCGTCTAAGTCTTCTCATCTATCTCTAACTATCAGTGTCTGTGTGAGTATGTGTGTGTCTCATTGTGTGTATTTGTGAGTGTCTCCATTTTTCTGTATCTCTGTGTCTGTATCTTTGTGCAGCGGGCTCCCTGTTGTTTTGGGAACTGTCTACATTGAAATGGGGCTTAAATTCACCTCTATTCGTATCTCTGTCTAGTTCTCTTATGTTTAAAGTGACACAATGCTTTTGGTCATATTGATGCGTGTTTATATGTGTGTGTTTGTGTGTGTGTGTGTTTGTATGTTTCGTGTCTGTGTGATGGAGACAGCAAAGGTGAAGACACTAACAGAATTCCTTGTTCCTAAAACTAAATGAGAAATTAAAGGAATATTTGACTTTACTCGAAAGTTGTCCATGATTTTAGCTGGATGGCTTTGCCTTTAATAAAGTTGAGATGGAAATAAGAAAAAGTGGCTTAGTTCCCAGAGTGCGAGGTTACCTTTGAAAGGTGAAAGCAGTTTGAATCAATGAACCACTTTTGGCCATCCCTGAGTTTTCCAGTCTTATCACAATGGCCGCTGATGCTGGTGAATTGGGGCGAAGTGCTGTCTTGTTCCAGGATGATGAGTTAGGAATTGTGAAACCTGGAGGATGCTGCTATTAGAAACAATACCAGTCATTGGGAAAAATACTCTCCCATAGGAAAGGGGGCTTTGGGATTACTGTTGGCTCTTCAGCACTTTGAAGTCTATCCAACAAAGAACAATGACATACTAAATTACACAGATTGTAATCCACTGGCCTTCTTTAAAAAGGTTCAAATAAACAATGCAAGGCCGTTCCGATCGAATCTTTTGTTGTCACCATTTTATGTAAATGTCATTAACATTACTGGATAACTTAATGTGAATTCGATGGATTGTCCCAAGAGTCAGATACTGGAATATGTAAAAAGTTAAGGAATGCTATGATTGCATAACATTGGAAGAAAGGAGAAAGAATAAATAGATTGCAGTTTTTTGTAAATTTTGTGCATCATGTATTTTGCCAGTAAATGCGGTTTTGAAATGGCATTTTAGTTTTCTCAGGGTGAATGCAAATCAAAAAAAATTTTTTTAAATCTTCAGTTTAATTTGGACTAAAATGTGAAAAGAGCGACCTTACAAACAGCCGATTAGTGGAAGATTGCTGCACGGTTTGACAGCAATTCACCTGAGAGTGAGCCAATGATTGAAGTCTGGTTGGAGATGAACGGAGTTATTCACAGATGGAACTTTGGTTTGAAAAAAGGAGCTGATTGATAATTGGCCACTAGTTCACCAATGACAAAGGCCGTCTGCCTGCCAACAGTGATGTGATTGGTTCTCAGGCAGCGACACAGCTTGGGACCCTGAACAAGATACAGAGAAGTCTTCAGCTGCTCAGGAGCTCTCTCTGTTCTCTGCAGTAAAAGGCAGTTTAATCCTGAAGAAACCTGGTTAATTTTTGTTTCAGCTGTTCCTATGAGCTCTGCCTTTTAATAAGTATGATACGGACTGTCTATAAGTATTAACCAGTCCTTCTGCCTCTTGTAAATCAATGAGAGCCTGCAAGATGCAATGCACAAATTTACCAAGGCTCTCAAGGAAGTACATTCAAAAGGCATGACAACTAAGAAATGGAGGGGCTGGGGAAACAGATGAATGGGAAGGTTATGACATGGAGCCAGTTATCAAACCTGGTTAAATGATGAGTGCAGGATTGGGTATATCTAAAAGTAAGGTGTCAACCTGGTGTAGGTACAACACAGAAATACTTGCATGTCAGAAAACATGAGCAGCAAAATAAGTGACTCCTGCACCCATGAATCAGACATAAGCTCTGCAGTCCTGCCACCTCCCATCGTGAATGATGGAGGACAAGTTAATAAATCATTGCTTTCACTTGAATGTCGAGACTGAGGGTGATCTAATAGCTCCTTACCAAATTATGACAGGTATGGATGCAATGGATAGTCGAAGCCTTTTACACAGGCTACAGGATACATAGGTTTAAGGTGTTATAGATCAGACCAGACCCAGAGGAGCTTTGATTTATTTGATAATTATGACTGTGACATATACCGAGACACTGTTCTGTGTGATATCCAGTACAAATCATGCCTTATATAAGGACATCGGGTTAATCTAGTGTTGTGACCATAGAACAGGTGCAGAGAAGGATGAACTCTCATATATGACAGGCCCAGTCATAAGTCTGATAACAGCAGGGAGGAAACTGCTCCTGAACCTCTTGGTACATGTTTACAAACTTTTGTATCTTCTGTCCAATGGAAGAAGGTGGAAGAGAGTATTGCAGGGGTGGGAGGGGCCTTTTATTATGACAGCTGCTTTCCTGAAGCAGTGGGAAGTCGAGACCGAGTCAGATGGAAGGAAATGTGATTTGGGTGATGGACTGGGTTGGGTTCATGCCTCTCTGTAATTTCTTGCAGTACGGACAGAGCAGGTACCATACCAAGGTGTGATGCACCTGGATAGGATGCTTTCTACAGTGCAATATAAAAATTGGTCAGAGTCATTGCCGAAATGCTAAATTTCCTTCACCTTCTGAGGAAGTAGAGGCATTGATGAGCTTTCTTGGCTGCAGAGCTGACCTGGATGGACTGATTGTTGGTAATATTAATTCCTCAGAACTTGAAGCTCTCAATCACCTCCACATCAGCACCAATGACAGAGACCAGGGTATGTCCTTCAGTCCACATCCTGAAGTCAATGACCAGTTCCTTTGTCTTGCTGACATTGAGGGAGAGATTGTTGTCTTTACACCATACCATTAAGCTCTCTTTCCTGTACTCTGTCTCACCGTTGTTTGAGATCCTACCCACTATGGTGGTGTCATGAGCTAATCTGTAAATGGAGTTGGAGCTGAATTTGGCCATACAGTCATGAGAGGGTAAGAAATATAGAAGGGGGCTGAGTACACAGCCTTGCAGGGCACCAGTATTGCGGATTATCATAGAGGAGGTGTTCTCAACCATCCTTATTGATTCTGATCTGCAGGTCAGAACGGTGAGGATCCAGTTGCAGAGGCGAGGAAAGAGTCCCAGGGCTCAGACTGCGTTGATGAGTCTTGTTGGCATTATGGTGATCAAGGCAGAGCTAAAGTCAATATCTCGGAGGTGTCCCTGTTATCCAGACATTCCTGGGATGAGTGAAGGGGAGGAAGATGGCGTCTGCATGGATCTATTTGGATGGGAGGTGAATTATAGTGGACCAAGGCATTCTGGGAGGCTGGAGTTAATGTGTGCCATTCCTAACCTCTCAAAGCACTTCATAGATGAGTTCAGCAATGACTGTATTAAATATCGGAGCAGGCTCGAGGGGCCGAATTCCTGACTCCTGCTCCTTTTCCTTGTGTTTGTTTGTTCCTTACAGCACAGAGGGAGACATGTTACCGAATGGCCCTGGCAGTCAATGAAGATTCAAATATACAAATGGGTCAGTGTGACACTTGGTAAATGCCTGTTTTCTGGACAAATGCACCTTATTCCTCGCCAAAACTCTGACAGATTCTGAACAAGGCCACACACCTACAATTCAGAAGCAAAACCTGCCAGGTTACCTTTTATATATTCCTGTTGTTTTTATTGGTTGAAGTTTGGAAAGTCAGACAGACTGCTGACATTTTTAATTATCTCAGGGCACTGACTTTAAACAGATTCTTGAATCCACATGTTAATCAATTGAAACATTGAAACATAGTTCTCCATATCCTGCTTTTGCAGTTTAATTTGGAAATTATCATTTCCACAATGCAGGAATGCATGAATGGAAAAGGCTTTTCATTCATTTGCCCCTCTCCTGTGCTGACTGAATTCCAGACTCAAACTGAAGCTTTCTCTGTTCCTGCGCCCAGTTTAAAATTGTACCATTTAGTTCAGATTGTCCCTCCTCTAACATGTATGTTTTAATCTGCAAAGCAGGACAAATATTTTCAGAAGTGTCAGTCAGTTAGCCATTTTAGGTTTGTTCAAAGCAGCCATTTCATGTTAGTACAGCACTGACAGTGATTTTATAAACAGGGAAAGGCAAGAACGAGTGGGAACTTGGGAGTCCATGTGCAAGTGAATGCAGCGTAGATTCACAGAGCTACAGCTGGACAGCACGGGTTCAATGGTCAGGGAAATGACACAAGCCCAGGATGGTGTCACTGGGATTTAGAAAGATCTGAAATGATATAAGTTTGAGAATTATGACAGGAACTGTTGGGTTAGATGGAGAGAAAGTATTTTATTTGCTTCTGGAGGCTCATTGTCTCGTAACATAACAATAGACTGGAACCCTTTGGAAACTCAGGCCGTGTTAAGCGTGAGGTTAGTTTTTGTTTAAATCGTCCAATATTGTCCCCATCAAACTCTCACAGAAAAAGAGTCTGCATGGGATTAGGTACAGAGTAAAGCTTCCTCTACACTGTCCCCATTAACCACACCCAGGACAGGTACAGTCTGGAGTTAGATGAGGAGCAAAACTCCCTTTACGTTGCCCCCATGAAACCCTCCCAGGATAGGGACCATAGGACCATAAGATAATAAGACATCGGAGTGGAAGCAAGGCCATTCAGCCCATTGTGTCCATTCTGCCAGTTAATCATGGCTGATGGGCATTTCAATTCCACTTACCCACACTCTCCCTGTAGCCCTTCATTCCCCGAGAGATCATTTCCATGTCTCCTCATTTCCATTCCAAATTGACTCCCTCTAATTTTAAAGCTGTGCCCACGGGTCCTAAACTCCCTGCCAAACAGAAACAACTTCCCAGCATCCATCCTTTCTAAGCCATGCATTATGGTGTAAATTTCTATTAGATCTCCCCTTAACCTTCTAAACTCTAATCAATACAATCGAAGGATCCTCAGCCTATGTCAGGCCTACCATTCCAGGGATCATCCGTGGGAATCTCCCCCAGACATGCTCCAGTGCCAGAATGTCCTTCCTGAGGTGTGGGGCCCAAAACTGGACACAGTATTCTAAATGGGGCCTAATCAGAGCTTTAAAAAGTCTCAGAAGCACATTGCTGCTTTTACATTCCAACCCTCTTGAGAAAAATGACATTACATTTGCTTTCTTAACCACAGATTCAACCTACAAGTCAACCTTTAGAGAATCCTGGACGAGTACTCCCAGATCCCTTTGTAGTTTGGCTTTAGGACTTTTCTCACCGCTTAAAAAATAGCCCATGCCTGTATTCTGTTTTCCAAAATGCAAGACCTCG
Organism: Chiloscyllium plagiosum; assembly: GCF_037043375.1. Lineage (NCBI taxonomy): Eukaryota > Metazoa > Chordata > Chondrichthyes > Orectolobiformes > Hemiscylliidae > Chiloscyllium > Chiloscyllium plagiosum. The sequence continues at coordinate 37,288,332 of NW_028270181.1, read as the reverse complement.
CATTTGTTCACACTGAATTTCATCAGCCATTTCCTGGACTACTCTCCAGAAATGTCTTAATCTTTCTGCAGCCTCCACACCTCCTCAGTGCGACCAGTCTGTTCACCTAACTGCGTCTTATCGGCAAACTTTGCCAGAATGCCCCCAGTCTCTTCATCCAGATCACTAATATATAAAGTGAACAGCCGCAGTCCCAACACTGAACCCTGTGGGACACCACTTGTCACTAACTGCCATTCTGAAGAAGAACGTTTTATCCCACCTCTCTGCCTTCAGTCAGTCAGCCAATCCTGAATCCATGCCAGGAGCTCACCTCGAACAGTATGGCCCTTCCCCTTACTCAGCAGCCTCCAGGAGGCACCTTATCAAAGGCCTTTTGGAAGTCTAGATCGATAACAGTCACAGAGACAATAAAACACTTTCTCCATATGACCAAAAACTGATTGTCTTCCATCCACTGGTGTCCCGGTCTTGTGTGGGTCACAGATTGAGCTCTGAAACATCTCCAGGACAATCTCATCCTGTACCTGTGGCTCTGGCTCTGTATCAGTGTCTGTAAGTCTCCCTGTTTCTAAAATTACCTCCATTCCCTACAATGCTGGATATATTCCAAAACAGTTCGATTACCTGTAAAACATTTTGGGATACCCTTAAGATATAAAACAGAAAGTGTTTTATAATTGCCCACTCCTCCGTTTAAATGAGGATATCCAGTGTATTTCTGCCACATTTATATTGTCCGTAAATCACACAGAACATTCACACCCAGGGACCGTGAACAATCTGGAAGGTCCATGAAGTGTCAGTCTTTATTGCAGGCGATTGGCCATCGACAGTAAGGAAGCCTTCCTGTGACCGTTTCACTGAGACAGCATCAGGAATCCTGTGGCCCACTTTGATCCTCACACTGACTGTTCATCGTCTCTGCAAATAAAGCCACATTTTCAAGATGCAGGAATGTGAACGAAAACAGCTACTGATGTGCATCCCCAATATAATCACTGATACTTTTCAGGGGGAGGTTTTCAGCAGGACACTAAACTGACAGAAACACAGAAACCAAGGGCAAGAAGAGGCCATTCAGCCCTTCCAGCCTCCTCTCCCATTCAGTGTGGTAATGTCTGACTCTCTGTCTCATTGCTATATTCCCAATTTCTCTCCAAACCCTGTGATGTCATTAAGCAGTTAAAACATTATCAATTTCTTTCCTGAATATGCTCAGTAACCTGTGCTCCACAGCATTATGTGGGAGAGAATTCCTCAGGTTGATCACTCTGTGTGAAGATAATTCTCTTCCTCTCTACTTGAAATGTGTGAGCCCATGTCCTGAGACTGTGATGCTTGTTCTGAGAATACCTGCCCAGGGGATACAGCCCACCCCCTGTATCTAGTCTGTCCAACCGTTAGAATTGGATACATTTCCATCAGATCCCCCCGTCATTGTCCTGAATACATCCCCAGATAAACCAACCTCTCATGGGACAGTTCTCGTCATCCCCGGGACCTGCTGAGTGAAGCTAATGAGCTGTCAGAGGAAGTGGTGGAGGATGGTACAATGGCATGTGGTTCACATTTGTAGGAGGAACAGAAATAAAAAAACAGAATGACTCGGTTGAAAATAGTGAGAAGTTATTTAATATCATTATCCAGAGGGATTTATGGGATCAGAAATGTAACTGATAGTGGAGTCAATGAGGAGGAGGATAAATGCTACATTGTCAGTTATTTCCAGCAGATCGGATAAGGACAGGGAGGTAGTCTGCTGTGAAACTTTCTCAGCCAGATTTTCCCTTTCATTGAAGATATTAATATCCCTTTGGATCCTTTGTCACACAATCGCTCTGTAACACATTCTACACACAGCATCACTGGGGTCTCTCACATTGAGGATGACTCTCTTCCACTCTGAGTGAGTCACTCGGTGGCTGTACAGACCAATGCTGCTTATTGAGATGGATTCCTGAAACAGGGAACGTTTCCGGGTTGGAGGTAGTTGCAGAGATAGAGGCCGTGCACACTCATGGATGCTTCAGGCTGGGTGAAATCATTGAAATATCTGATAGCAAGATAACATTAAAATACAGATTTGAAGGCAAAGCCAGTTTGAAACGCAGATGTTGCTGGAGACAGCGCAGTTCAGATGGAAACCACATGGAGTTACCTAATGGATGGCAGACACTTCAGTGACATGAAGCCGACTGACAATAAAACCATGGTTAACATGTCAAGTCTGAGTCTGAAATTTCCAGTAATGGTGTAAGAACAGGGTATAGGAAGATTTAAACAGCATGTGGATTGATGCAGTAATTAAACACAAACAAACACACTTGATGCTGAGACCTGGTTCGAAGTTATCCAAAAGCTCGGATTTAAAACTGAGATTGGGAACTTTCTGAGACAATTCCCGGGAAGGTGTGGAGTATGTGATCTGCTGTCAAGTGATGACATTGACCCCTGTGCTGAATGCAGACTCAGTTCGTGGAACTGTCTCCAGCTTTTCTCCCAATCCTTGAGACAGGCTCCTTGGACTGAGATACTTAATGTTAACAATCATCTACACAAATAATCTGTCTAGATTACCATTCCCCCCCCTCATCTCCCCCACTTCCCAATCACCCGAGCACTCACAATAGGCAGTTAGAGAAAAGAATATCCCCCGCACCAGCTACTGGAGTGAGAATCCGAATTATATAAATAATATGGATGGTTTTATTAACATAAGAAGCATTCCAGCATCGACATGAATTCTCATTTTGAAAACAGAAATGTTGTTTGTTTTCTCGGATGGAGCTGAGACCTGAAAAAGCAGAGCTGGAGTCGACACCCTGGATCACTTCCTCTGATACCAGAAGAAGCAGAGATCCTGCTCCTCCTACTTTCCCCCTGGTTATCTTGGACAAATCATGACATTCCCTTTACTCCACTGACCTTTGGCCTGTGCAGTGTCGCCAGCTCATTTACACTGAAAATGTTAAACAAAATAAAACAGGAATTGTTGCAAAGACTCCGCAGGTTTGGCAGTATCTGCAGGAGAGAAATCAGAGTTACAGTTTTGGGTCCAGTGACCCTCTTCCAGGACAGAAATAGTACCTCTGCTCCCTCAATTGGGAAACCTGTGTCCTTATCTTCATCTTCTTTAGATCATCTTGATGTCTGCTAAATATTCCATCTTCTCTGATCTCTGTGACAGATTTGCATCTCTGGAAGGGTTCCCTTTGGTCCTCCAGGGTCATTTCTTGCCCATCACCCACGGGATTTTGAGTTTTTGTCAGATTTATGCAGCGATTAGTTCAACAAACCTCGAAACTGGATATTTCACCGCTCTATTGAACTGAGCTCTGAACTTGGGCAGAGCTGCCATATAAATAAGGGTGTTTGTGCAGCAGCTCACATTGCGCAGCATGTATCCAACTTGTTCAAAGATTTCATACTCATTACCGTTTAAGTACCGATCTGGGACATCAAGGATATATAAAACATATAGCAGCCAGAGAAGGATGAAGTTTCCGGATATGGTGAAGAGTAAAATCACTGCCTTTATTCTACTCTTCATCTCGGGGTCAACCTGCTTCCCTTCCTTACTCTGACCCCTCAGTCCCTTACGGACTTGACTTGATTTAAATAAAATGCGTGTGATTGTCAGAACATTGAGGAGCACAATGAAAAAGAATGGCCCCAATGGGGTTAGAGCCACAGCAAATGAGCGGAATCCAATCCAGCGAGAGTCAGTGAAGTAGCTTCGCTTATTCCTGCAGTAAAATGGTATGTTCCTGATTATCTTTTTGGATTCAAATCTGAAATACCAAGGGACATTTTTTAAACAAAGCAGAATACCGGTTATTGAGAGAATTACAGATGCATTTTTCCCAGTGCAATATTTAGTTTTCAGTTTGTGGCAATAAAAGCTGACAAACCGATCGAAGGTGAATGTAATGGTGAACCAGACAGAACAGTCTATGGACGCACGGATCAGGACATTGATAACACTGCACACAGGAGTGATGTCCAGGAAACATACTGGGAAATAATAAAAATTTATTTGCCTCAGTATGACCTCATTGATCATGACCAGTAGATCTGCTGCTGCCATCGCCACGAGATAGCGTGTTGTGCAGGTAGTGAGGCCACACTTTCCCTGGGAGAGAATCATAATAGCCACGAAATTCACTGTCAGAGGATAATGGGAAAATGACTTCATGTTAATGAACACTCTTTTCTGCATATATTTAAAGTCAATCTGTATACTTGCTTTGACAGGGATATGCGAATTTGCAGTTTACATTCCCTAACTTCTGAAAAGTGAAGTAAATCTCTACAGTGAATCCTAGCATTAATTTATGAGGAGGAAAAAAATCATCACAGCTGTTAAATATCAAAAAAGGGCATATATAAATCAATTGTTATGAAAGAGAAAAGGGGTATGCGGAAAGGTAGAGAAAGTTTTTTTTTTAATGATCAGTTTGAGGGTAGATGCAGTTCAACTACAAAGGGATAATGATCCGAGGCAGTGATAATCCATGGTGTTAAAATGTGATTTCCAGGCAGAGGCAAATGCTTCCTCTCGAAGCACAATGAAAGGTGAGGGAGGGGGGATCGTTGTAAATCTGGTCAAACGCGAACCCCAACCACCTGTAAATATGATGGAGAATGAGGGGCAGATCCTGTTGGTTGAAGCAACATTGTGGATGCCCGGACGTAGGGGTGACAGTAAAAGAAAATTGCCACCTCCGGCAAAGCTGCATTAATGCTCCTCAATTATCAACACATAACATCTAACAAGATATTTGCAGTGAATTGACACTGGATTCTTTACTTTCAATTGGATTCCTGCAGGGTTTTGAAAATTCATAATATGCTGTTCATCATTCAGTTTAAAATGTAAAGATGTAGGAGCCGTATACAAAGGCAGAAAGTCGAGGTAAACTGGGTGTTGTGGAGATGCTCGGGCAGATCCCCAGGGCACCTTCAGCAAAATAAACTGTCCAGGCCTACACTGTAACTTCAGTGTTACAGAAGGTTTCGTGTGGACAGGTACCTACAGAGAAAGAAGTGAACATTAGTTTCAGTCCCACCTACATAAATTTTATGCTCCTATAAGAGTAGATGAAAGGAAATAAGAGGAAATGAAACTCATGTACTCAAACAGAAATGTACCAAGTTCTCTGCTACTACTCTGCCCAGGACCATAAGAAACTACAGAGAGTTGTGAACACAGGCCAGATCAGACACAAGCCAACCTTCCTTCCATTGACTGAATGTACATTTCTTGTTGCCGCAGAAAGCCAGCCAACACCATTAAAGACCCTCCCACCCGGTTCAACTCTCCTCCAACCTCTTCCGTCAGTCAGGAGATACAAAACCATAAACACACAGAACAAGATTTTCAAGACTAGCTTCTTCCCCACTGTTATTTGAATTCTGAATGGACCGCTCAAATGTTAAACCTCATGTTGATCTTGCTTCTTGTGCACCTCCCTTGTAGCTGTACCTCTGTATCCCTCACTCTGTTCAATCACCCGGTGGCCTTTGTGTCTTTGCACTGGATTCGCTGCACGGAAAATAGAACAAGTTTTTTTTTTTCCCGCAAAGTACATCGGTAAATGTGACAATATAATAATAACTTAAATCAAATGAGGGTTTATTAAAAAATGGTAAATGACGGAGATGATGGAAGAGTAACCCTGGCTATCAGCAGAGCCACTGGACTACCTTGTGAGGGAAGAAACATTGCATAGTGTCTATAGCTGAACAGTGCGAAATGCCTGAGGATGGCTTGCTCAATGTTGGGGTGGGGGGTGGACGTTGCTGCAGTTTCAAAGGGACTAGCATGGAATGCTGCATCACCGGGAAAGTTGCTGAAATGGCAGAGATGCTGCAACAATGAAAGATACCCCGAACAGTAACAGAATTTGGGACAATGGCAGTCAGGGTCATTGTTGGAGTCAATGGCTCTGGGGGAAGTATTAGTTGAAAATACAATGTTCCAGCTGGGAGATGGAGAAGGTTTGGAGACATAGAGACTTCATGCACAGAAAATAAAAATGTACTTTGCCCGAGAGAATCCATGAAACAATTGCCTCGGAATTCTCATCCAGTTTTCCAGCATTATGTCCATAACCCAGGCATTCCAAGTGCACATTTAAAGAGTTCTATGCCATCGGGGATCTGCTTCTCCTACCCTTACAGGAAGTAAGTTCCACATTGTCACAATACTTCCGGTGGAAAACTCAAACCTCTGCCTCTCTGCATCTATGCCCCTGGTCATTGACCTTGACCACAAAGTGGAAAACATATTTCCTTCTGTGCTGTCTATGCTCCTTATAACAATATACTTTTAAATGATTCCCCCTATCAAGCCCCCCTGCTCTAAGGAAAACAAACCCAGTCCATCCAATCTCCCTTCATGCCTAAAACTTTACTACCTTGGAGTCTTCCAGGAAATTCTCTATCTTCTTTCAGACAATCAAAGTACTCCAACATTCTAGCTGTAGCCTAGCCAAGATTTTATAGAGTGCCAACATATTGTCCCTGCTCCTAAACTCTATGTCTCGCATTTAAAAGCCAAAAAATCCCAATACCTTCTCAACCACTTCATCGACCTGTCCTACTACCTTAAGATCTTCATGTGCACCAAGATCCCCCTGATTCAGTGTTTCCCAGGTTTCTATATTCATTATGTATCCCTTGGGTTTTGTGTCCCGCCAAGTGCATCAGCTCACATACATGGATTGAATTCCGATCTCCAACAATTTTTGCTGAACTTATCCTGGAAATCCCCTGATGTGCAGAGTTCACAGCATTTCCAAGTACCACCTTATATCTTTCATTGAACATTGTGACCCTGTAATTTTCCTGTTTCCGCCTTCAATACAACCCACTGCTCTGACATGGATTTACTTAAAAGTTTCAGCTCTCGGTCTAATCACACCCGATCTTATTCCCACAGTTTAGAACTTTGATTTCCCCCTCATCCTTGTCTTTTTCCATGTTAATCTTGAGTTATGATTACTACCTGCAAAATGCTTCCTCACTGAGAGGTCAGCCCAGCTTCATTACCTAAAAATAAATCCAGGATCACTGTCAAAGTGGGGGAAGGTAAAGGAACAGTCTGGGATTAGCCAGGTGAAGCTATGAACTGTGTTGTAGGAAAGAGAGATTTAAAAACCCTCCAGTTTATCCAGCAGACAGCAACAGAAGGATGAGCAGTTCCAACAGCTGCCAATTGTTCCAGAATCAGAGGTAAAGCAGGAACACCCAGGATTAGTGAAGGATTATGGGATGGGGGAGCTATACCATTCAGAATGGCGGAGAACTGAAATCTAATAAATATTATCCAACCTGAACATTCGGGGGGAAGCCATGGGAAATCGTCAAGGGTCATTTGACAGAAAATGATTTGCTCTCTCAGTGACAATGGGTCATGCCCACTGTGGGTTTAAGGAATGCTCAGGTTTGTTGAACACTTTACAGTTGAGTGTATAGCCACGGTCAGGAAGGAAAGTCATCCTCAGTGTGTAGCTCTGTACTCATTCAGGAAAAAAAACTACTTGCAGGTGGGACACGGGAAGCGGAACGAAGAATCTCATGACAAATCCAATGTTTAACAAGTTCGAGGGAACTGGTATTTATTTTTAATTCTATTTCGATCCTATATTTTGGAACCCGAGAATGTCCACCTGACCGTTACACTTGTCTGTCCCCATAGGGACACCCTCCATCCACAAACAGCAGGCCCCACTGCAGGTTACAGCTTTGAACCGAGACATGGATGGAACGAGCTGCGAGAGGCAGTGGTGATGGTGGGTAAAATTAAAACATTTAAAAGGCATGGGTATATGAACAGGAAGGATTTTGAAGGATTGGGCGAAATGCTGGTAACTGCGGCTAGGTTAATTTGCGATATCTGATCGGTATGGAGGAGTTGACAAAGGGGCCATTTCTGTGCTGCGTGATTCTATAAGAAGAAAAATATTCCTCAAATCTGCATCACTCCCATAATTGGAAAGATCAATCCGTGCTCCTTAACAGTTACCCAAGTCGACAGTGGATTCTGAACATTCAACAGTCAGAGCTAACACAATCTGAAACCCACACGGTGTAAAGGAGATTAACCAGCTCAAAACCCTTTTACTGTAGTGCTCCCTAAAGTAGGAAGGAGGAAATGTGCTGCTATCAATACAACTGCACAAACACAGATACACGCAGGAATGTGACAACACAGGGTTTATGAGATCCACTGCACTGACTGACCAAGATCCATTGCAGTTCTATACTTGCTGCCATTTCCAATAACTCCTTCATGAAGGTAGCCTTCAGTCTAAGATGCAATTCAGGAGTTCATAACATTTGACTAAGGGTAATCATGGAGTAAAGCAATGAAAAAACAGATTTTTTTAATATCTAATTTAACTGTATGACATATCAACTAGGGAGTGGGTATAACATTGAATATTACATCAGAATGCAAATTTCTTAATTAACAAGGAAAACCAGGAGAGATGAAAATGTGTTGCAGGAAATAAGCAGCAGGTCAGGCAGCATCCAAGGAGCAGGGGAATCGAGCATGAGCCCTTCTTCAGGAAAACCAGGAGAGATGTCATCCACAAATTGTAAATAATTATAAACACTTACCAGGAACACCAATGATGGCAAGAATCATGTAGAAAACTTTCCTGGCTAATTGAATTGGCAGATGCATTTTCAGTGGAGAGTGGCAATCCTTTATTCTTGCACATAAAAATGCAAGCATTAAACTCCGCGGTGTTACATTCTCTGCGTGTTTCCATTATATTCTGTGTGATCTCCACTGGGAGATTGGTGTTGCAGCTCTGATGATGACAACTTCATCATTCCCAGTTGGTAGAAGATGTTTCTCACTGAAATTGGATTGTGACAGGGAAGGGATGACCTCATCGAGGGAAGAATCATCATTGGAAACTGTGTTAATTGTTGTTGGATGCATTCCTCCAATTTGTCAACTCTCTGGAGACAGTTTTTAATCAATCTGCTCAGAGATGTAACACTGCACCTATGGAAAAGACAGAACTTGAAGCCAGGGCCAGCGGCCCATAGCTGGGGACACTGCCACTTTACTAGTTCATTTACTGTACATTATGGAGCTCTGTACCAATGCAAATAGGAACTTCAAGGCCGGATCATATCACGTTAAGGATGTGTAGCCGCTGTCTCATTAGAAAACCCAGTAATTGTCGCCACTTTATGAACAGGGAGGCAGCCTGCTGTTGTAATAATGCTGCCTTCACATAAAGAGATGACATTGCTTTCTAGTGGATGGATGTGATTTTGTTTGCTGCATCAACCTTGTTTTCCTCTTCCTTAATGCCCCGCTAACAGCGAAATTTGCTTTCTAATTTGTGTTGGATTTTTGTCCAGCAGCTTGGTGTTGAGGGAATGTACCTCACATTGTCTCCGTGATGTCAGTCATGACCATTTATTGTATGAATCCCTGACATTAGCGAGCCCTCTACCGTAGCTCTACCATGGGCTGTCATTACCCATGTCTCAGATAATTCCCATATCCTAGATTACCTGTAGGAATGTAGTTGACCTGTCATTGTACCAGTCCGTCCCATCTCTGTGTTGGAGAAATTCAGGTCCCCTCATTGTCACCCTCCTGCCGTGGCATGGATTTGCTTTTCCCAGTTGCTGATGCAATACCGTTCTGGTATAATCTCGTTCCAAACCAGGCTCAGACGGATCATTTTAGCTCCTCACAAAGTATTCTTTATTTTTGTTTTTGGAATCATCTCATTCTGCCATTTGCTCTTTTGACAATAACCTGAGTGTCCGTTTGCCTTCCTCCTCTCTGGGAGGGGGTTAGCTTAACTCCATTTTATTGGGCCAGATGACCCACAATTTTGAGGACACCTATTAAATAAAATCACTTCCAAACAAAACAGAAATGCCCAGCTTCTCCAAGCTATCAACATAGCTGATATGCACATTCCTGGGACAATTCTTTTAAAGATGTGCAGCGTTCACACATCCCTTGGAAAGTTCGGTGCTCAGGTCTATATGTGATACAATAAGTGCAGCATATCCCCAAGTACTTCAGGGCCCCAATTCATAAGCAGTTGCTGACATCAGTCTTGGGTCAGAAATGTTTGGCAGGTCAGGTCATATTGGGAGCACAGATGGAACCTCCATGTCCCAAACCAGAAGCCGAGAAACCAAAGAGAGTCTGCCCCGGCCCAGGGAGAAGCGGATAGCATTGAACCACATTGGGAATGGGACAGTATGGAGATTCACTTGGTGGCCTGTACAACAGTGACAGAAATTAACTTGTTTCAGACTGGCAGATCAATTGGAATGTAAGGGACAGCCTTTGCACTGACTCGGGTTCACACATAATTGTGGGCTTTCAAGATCGAGACACTGTCAGCGGGGAATGTGTCATTCTACTGGAGTGGTTCCTCTCAAACTGCCACACACAGTGCACCACAATGTGCTATTTGATCTGTTCCCATCAGCGAGACACTGGGAACACCATTACCTCACTCTGACTTTGTGCCAAATCTGCTCAATAGAACCCTACCTCTGTGTAATTGGCAGCTAACATTGTTATCAATCTGGCCAGAAACACCTCACCCTGGTGGAGACATTGTCATGGTGTGGCCTTTTGAAATTGCCCAGGTTCCTTCAGTTCCAGCTGTGTCTGCAGGAACAGGGAAATTACAGCCCGTTACAGCAGTTGAAGGGGAGGTGGAGATTTGGAACAATCCATCATAATTCAGAATCATAGAATGCTACAGCTGTTATAGTACTGAACAAACTAATACACACATTGTATTTGTGAGGGTTCTCTGCACTGACAACCTGGCTAATTTCACCACCTACCTTTCATTGAATTCGCTCTAATTCCCGGTAATTCCCCATTTTATTTCCCTGAGTTAACCAGACGATGCTAAAAAAGGAGAATGCAAATGTCAGTGTTGGACAGATTGTGGCACAAATCCTATTTCCTCATTGACAATTGGTTCCTTTGCCAGGCATCACCAGTCCGTCCTTACCTTTCACCATGACCAATGTAACCTGTCAGTTTCCCTTGTTGAACACACTGTCAGATAGAGCCAGGGACTTGGAGACAGATGACAGCACGGAAAGCAGCCACACGGCGTTTCGGGTTTGTCTCAGTGAAGCCCAATCAAGGTTGTACCTGAAGGATGCTTGAACCAGCTTAGATCAGAGGGTCTAACACTCCCCTCACTGAGTTTATTCAGACACGCAAATGCAGCACGATTCCTATCATCCATTTTATCCCCATCACAAACACTCTCTCCATCGATCAATCTTTTTCCTTCAAAGACATTCTCCCAAATTGAGCAAGGCACAACCTTCCCTGAGAAACCCATGCTGACTCTCCTGGATTAATCACTCCCTGTTGAAATAACCGTTTAGAGAATCTCTTAGAGTTTGTCCAGCTCTGGAAGTGTGACAGCAGCTGGTATCGCATCCTAAAACATTTGGAAAACCTCTGATAGATGGATCTCATTGACTTCATCTCGGGGTTTTCCATTAAACATCGCTTCAAAGGTGCCACCGTGTGATAGCTGAGATCCGAACCCATACCAACTGCTTTGAAGGCAGCCATGCTGCCCACTATACCCCCATCACCCTGCCAGCTGGGTGCTCGCTATTCTCAAACACACTTAACAACACCGCCATCATCACTAATTGAATTGGGGCTGAAATAAAAACAGAAATAGCTGGCGAAGCTCAGCAAGTCTGGCAGCATCAGTATCAGAATCAGTATCAGGGCAGAGCAGTAGTTATGAACTATATAGACTTCAGTAAGGCATTCCACAAGGTTCCCCAATGGGACACAGGTTAGCAAGGTGAGGTCTCATGGAATAAAGAAAGAATTAGTCATTTGGATACAGATCTGGCTCAAAGGTAGAAGACAAAGGGTGGTGGTGGTGGGTTGTTATTTCAGACTGGAGACCTGTGACCAGTGGAGTGCCACAAGTTCGGTGCTGGGTCCACTACTTTTCATCATTATATAAATGATTTGGATGTGAGCATAAGAGTACAGTTAATATGTTTGCAGATGGCACCAAAATTGGAGGTGTAGTGGACAGCAAAGAAGGTTAGCTCAGATTACAACATGATCTTGATCAGATGTGTCAGTGGGCTGAGAAGTAGCAGATGGAGATTAATTTAGATAAATGTGAGGTGCAGCATTTTGGGAAAGCAAATCTTAGCAGGACTTATACATTTAATGGTAAGATTCTTGGGAGTGTTGCTGAACAAAGGGACCTTGGAGTGCAGGTTCATAGTTCCTTGAAGGTGGAGTAACAGCCGGATAGGATAGTGAAGATGGCGTTTGGTATGCTTTCCTTTATTGGACAGAGTATTGAGTAGAGGAGTTGGGAGGTCATGTTGTGGCTGTACAGGAAATTGGTTAGGCCACTGTTGGAATATTGCGTACAATTCTGGTCCCCTTCCTATCGGAAAGATGTTGTGAAACTTGAAAGGGTTCAGGAAATATTCACAAGGATGTTGTTCGGGTTGGAGGACTTGAGCTATAGGGAGAGAGGTTGAATTGGCTGGAACTGTGTTTCCTGCAGCACCTGAAGCTGAGGGGTTACCTTATAGAGATGTATAAAATCATTAGGGGCATGGATAGGATAAATAAACAAAGTTTCTTCCCTGGAGTGGGGTTGTCCAGAACTAGAGGGCATAGTTTTATGGTGAGATGGAATGAACTGCCAAAGGAAGAGGTGGAGGCTGGTACAATTGCAACATTTAAAAGGCATTTGGATGGGCATATGAATAGGAAAGGTTTGGGGGGATATGGACCTGGTGATGGCAGGTGGGACGAGATTGGCTTGGGATATACCGTCAGCATGGACGGGTTGGACCGAAGGGTCTGTTTTCATGCTGTACATCTCTATGACTCTATGACAAGGGCAGCAGCTACTTGGGAACACCACCAGCTGCAACTTCCCCTCCAAGCCACTCACCACCCTTACTTGGAAATATACCGGAATTCCTTCACAGTTGTTGTGTCAAAATCCTGGAAATCCCTCCCTATCGAGATTGTGGGTGAACCCACAGCAAGTGGACTGCAGCGATTCCAGAAGGCAGCTCAGCACCACCTTCTCAAGGGCAAATAGGGAAGGGCTATCAATGCTGGCCCAGCCAGAGACGGCCAAGTCCCACAAATGAATAAAAGACCCAGAGAATCTGACATGTTCGTGTGGGACCAATGTTCAATATTTTCAAACTGTAATGATATTGTCAGTCTCTCTTGCTTTTCCACATTTATAAAGTCAACGTCAGTGCTGTGCTAACACAAACTGGCTGCCGGGAACACACCTAACATGTCTGACTGACTCATTTGGCTCTGGAATTCTGTCAGCAAGGGAGAGGGGATGTGTCAAAAGCCGTTTCCATGTCTGAATCCTGTGTGGTTAGGCCCCACCCCTAAATCAAGTGTTTATCAAATCCCACTCTGACCTGCTGGGAGCTCAAATTGTGTGTTGTCTCCAAATAAAAGACAATACTGCATCTGCAAATAAACAAAGCTGTAGGATGTAACGTTGTGTGTTTGTTGGTGTCATTGTAGTTACACAGGATTGAAGATAAATTAGACAGTGCGAGACAGACAGCACTGTCACCAGCATGGTAGTGTCATTGTAAAAGGAGTCGAGATTGTGTTGCTGGAAAAACACAGCAGCTCAGGCAGTATCCGAGGAGCAGGAAAATCAACGTTTCGGGCAAAGGCCCTTCATCAGGAATCCCTCGACTTCAACCTCCAGCATCTGCAGTTCTCACTTCCGCCCAATTATAAAAGGATATTAATATCTTCAGCGAATGGGGAAAACAGAGGGGGACGGTGTTCAAAGTAGGTGAGTGGGGAGTCACCTAAAGTAGTGAAGTTTATGACTTCAAGACATAATGGTCAGCATGGACGGGTTGGACCGAAGGGTCTGTTTCCATGCTGTACATCTCTATGTCTCTATGACTATAAAAGGAAATTGATCACAGATCAATTAAAATGTCTCAGTGCAGACTAACAATAATCTGATATCTTTTCCTCATTGTCCCACTCTAATTCCTGGTAAAATAGGGAACACATCATTTGTTGGTGGAACGAGCAGGTTAACTTCCTGTGATTTAACTTCTCTCCAATTTCCTTTCCAAGTTATCTCTGCCGAGTCAATGTTTAAATCTAACACTGTCCTGATCTGATGCCATTTGGAAATCCGAATCTCCTTCTGTCCCTTCCTGCCTGGTGCTCACTGTGTGAGGGTCTGCCTGTTTCTCTCCCATCTTTCAGAACACATGGAAACCTCCACATACAGCAGTTGAATGCTGTGTGACTCAGCTCATTGTTGAGTTGGTCCATGGTGGGTACTTTCTCCCTTGATTTCTCCCCTCTCATATCCGGTTGTTCTGTACACAAATAACCCACTCCCCTCAATTCTATTCCAGTCGATAACACACTCTCGCGTTTCTAGTATTCTGTGTATAAACCAGCCCGACCACTTTGACTAATTCCAGTCTGTAACTCACTCTCGGGTCTCTGTTATTTTATGCACAAATCACCACAGAACCCTCAATTAGATTCCAAACTGTGACTCAATCATGGGTTTCTGTTGTTCTATATACAAACCACCCTGAATTCCTCAATAGGATTCCAATATGTAACTCACTCCCATGTATCTGTGGCTATTTACGTCGACCATCTCAAACCCCTTGAATAGATTCCAGCCTGTAAGTAACTCCCGGGTATCAGTTGTTCTACACATAACCCTCGTCAAAGCCCACAAGTCGATTCCAGTTTGTAACTCACAGTTGGGTATCTGTTCTTCTTATAAATAAACCTCCTGATCCATCAATTCGATTCCAATCTGTAACTCACACTTGTTTATCTGTTATTCAAAATATAAACCACCCCGCACCCCTTGATAAAATTCCAATCTGTGACTGATATCCCTTTATCTACGACTGTCTACATAAACCACCTCAAACCCTCAGTCAGATTTTGATTTGTAATTTTTTATTCTGTAGAAAAACTACCATGAGCCAATTAGATTCCAATGTGCAACTCACTTCCATAAGTCTGTGCTTCCTGTTCTGAAACACCCCAAATGGTGCAAATGGGGGTAAGCACAGTGCAGGAAAACGGGTCAGCATGGAGCAGGTGGATCTCGGGACCTGTTTCCGTGCTGTATGACTCTATAATTTCTATCATCTCGATAACTCACTCCTGAATAACTGTTACTCTGTATAAAAACCACATTGAACTAATCAGTTCGATTCTAGTCTGTAACACAGTCCTGGGTACCTGACACTCTGTGTATAAACCACCCGGATACACCTGATTAGATCCCTGCCTGCAACTCATTCCCAGGCATCAGTTATTGGGTGGATGAATCAACCCCCAAAGCTCGATTCGATTCAAGTCTGTAACTCACTCCCCGGTATCTGTCATTCTGTATAAAACGTCTATACCCGAACCCCACATCACCCCCCACCCCCCCACCCCACTCCCCACCACAACACCGATTATATTGTTGTCTGTAACTCTCTTCTGAACTCTATGTTATTCCATATATAAATCGCCCAGAATTGAATTAGATTTCTGTCTGTACTCAATCCCCGGTACCTTTTACTCTCTGTGTAAGTTCCCACGGAACCATCAATTAGGTTCCATGCTGTAACTCACTCCTGGGTACCTGTTATTTGATATATAGACCTCCTGAACCCATACTGAGTGGAAGAGTGAGTGAGAACGAGTGAGAGAACGTAAGTGTGCATGTGTGTGGGGGTGTGAAAACGTGTGTGTATGAGCGCGTGTGAGTGTATGAGCATGTATGTGTGTGTTTCTGTGTTACTGTTTGTTAACGTATGTGTTAGTGCGTGTGTAGGTGTCAGCTCATGTGTGAGAGTGTGTCTGTATGTGAGAGACAGTTAGGAGTTCCATCATAAAATCATTGACACTCAAACCTTTCACTCAGATGGACACGCACACACACACACACACGCCAGGTCTCTCTCGTTCACCGGACATGCTCGCTTGCAGTCAGGTCAGAAACACAGAGAGAGAGAGAGAAATAGGCACATTTGATGGAAATATAGAAATAGAAGATGGACGTAGAGAGTTATGTCTGGGAGTCACACGAGCAGCAAGAATATTCTGAGACAGAGCCTCAGCTAATAAACCCACCATCTGCCCAGTCCTCTGTGTCGGACTGGGGGGCTGGGGTCAGAGATTCTTACATGTTAGTGTGGGACCAATGTTCAATAGTCACAAACTGTACTGATGTTGCTCGTCTCTCTTGCTTTTCCCTCTTTGTAAAGTCCATACCAGTGCTGTGCTAACATGAATTGTCTGCCGGGAACATACTGGTTTAGATTGGGTATGGGAGAGAGAGCGAGATTGTCTATGAAAGAGTTGGCAAGATTGAGTATGAGGGAGAGTGACATTGTGTTTGACAGAGAGACAGTGAGACTGTGCATGTGAGAGAGAAATAGTTTGTATATGAGAGGGAAACATGGTGAGACTGTGTATGAGAGAGGGTAAGAAACTGGGATTATGTATTAGACAGATGATGAGATTCTACATGAGAGAGAAAAATAGTGAGATTGTGCATGAGAGAGAGTATTGGGTTCTCAGTTAGTCCACATGTAAAGCACCCCAATCCCCTTGATTACATTCCAGTCTGTACACCATTCATGGGTATCTGTTATTCTATAAATGAACACCCCAAACCCCACGATAAAATTCCAATAAAATCCCACGATAACTTTCATTTATCCGTTATTCTAAATATGAATACCCCGATCATCTCTATAAGATTCCAGTCAGTAGCTCACTCCTGGGTATTTGTTATTCTATGTATAAACCTCCTCGAATCCTTCCACACATTCCAGTCTGTGTCTCACTCTCAAGTATCTGTGATTCGATTATACAAAAAGCCCAAACTCCTCAATTAGATTCGCTCCCCAGTATTGGTTAGTCAATATGTGACCCACACTGTACCATACGACTATACCCCGATCTGTAACTCACTCACTGGTACCTGCTACTCTGTATAGAGAGTACCCCAAATCCCTGTTAGATTTCAGACTGAAACTCACTCCCTGTTGTGCTCTGAAATACATAAACTCGCTGAGACCATCGATGAAATTCCAGTCTCTTAACTCAGTATAAACTAAACGGGTGAATATTAAATTGGGAGCAGGAACAGAGAAAGCTGGAGTTTAATTTCCGCTACATTCTGTTTCTCCAGAAACATTAATTTGATGGAGTGCAGCGGTTCAATAAGGCAGCTCCTTCCCACCTTCTCAAGGGCTGGTGGGAATGGGGGGTAAATGCTGGGCCCAGCCAGTGATGCTCACATCCCATGAACGAATGAAAACAACAATCCCTTTGCCTTCCTGATCACTCACTGCCCCTGCAGACTGAGTCTGCAGACACAGCAAGGCTTCCTCACTTCCCTCGTCCCATGTCCTGGTAATAATTGGCAAACCATCCTAATATTTGATGACACCATCACGTTAGCTTTCTGTGATTTCTGTACACGGATGCAGAAAATAATGTGCAATACTGGAGTACAATAGGACCTGACCCACGAATGCAGGGCCCTGGTCACTCCCTCTTCCTCTCTCTCTCTCTCCCACACACAAACACACGCACACACATGCAGAGTTACTGAGGGGCAAGGAATGACCGAATAAAATGAGCATTTTCAAATATTGAAGCTCCGTTAAACAATTCCGGGAGTGGGTGATCGGGACAGTGTGGAGAGAGAGAGAGCTTGACTCTGTATCTAACCCTGTGCGGGCCCTGCCCTTGGAGGGGTTGGTGGGGATACAGTAAAGGCAGCTTCATTGTGTATCTAATCCCTTCCTGTCCCTGCTGTGAGAGTGTTCGATGGGGACAGTTTGTAACATAGGAACAGGAGGAGGCCATTCAGCCCCTCGAGCCTGTTCCATCAGTCAATGGCATCATGACTGATATGTGGCCTAACGCCACATTCCTTCCTTTGGCCCATATCCCTCAATGTCTTCACTGAACAAAAATGTATCTCTCACTGATTTAACCTGAACAACTGATGCAGCTTTGCCCATTCACCCAGTCTGTCAATATCCCTTTGTAATGTTAAGGTACCATCTGCACTGTCTACAATGCTGCCTAACGTTGTACCTAACCCCGTGCTGTCCCTATCCTGTGCGTGGTTGGGGGGTACAGTGCGGATGGATCTTTACTCTGTATCTAGCCCCATGTTATATCTGTCCTGGGAGTATTTGACGTGGACAGTATGGAGGGAGATTTACTCTGTATGTAGCCCCATGTTGTCCCTGTCCTGGGAGTGTCCGATATGGACAATATGGGCAGACCCTGATTTTGTATCGAACCCCATTCTCCCCAGACTCTGGGAGATTCAGATGGAGAAATTGCCGCTAGACACATACTCTGTATCTAACCCAGTGATGGAACTGCCCTGAGTGTGTTTGATGTGAACAGGATGGGGGAAGTGGGAGATCCCCCGAGAGTGACTTTACCTTCACCATGTGCTCCACTAACACTATCCGCCTCCACCCATAAGTTCCTCTGACAATAGGCAGCTTTTGGTGAAAAACCTGCCAATTCTACAGACAATGAGAGCCGTTGTGGTGAGCTGGAATTGAAAATGGACAATAAAACAAATGCAGCTTTCAAATTCAAAAAGACAAGGAAGTCATCCCTACAGCACCTGACAGGGGAGTATCAGCATGGGGCACGGGTAAAGATGGGGCACCATGATAATGCCAGGTAGGACTCGAACCTATCAATATGTGATGTAATGGACTTTCACGGAATCAGAGTTAACAAGGTGAACAAACAGCCAAGATCATCACCGTCACTGCTTCACTCCGAAGGTCCAACTTGGTGAAGCAGTGCCTTACACTGGCAAAGGAGGCACATTTTTCCTCATGTGTCTGCTTCAGGTTCGCCTCCTTCTCTGCTGTGTGTTTTAATCGTTTTATACACAGTCACGACGCGATTCCATGATTCACTCTGGTGAAAAGTGTCATGGTCTCTTTCAGTCAAGACCCTGGACAAACTCAGCGAGAGATCTCTGGTCATTTCTAGCCCGGGATGTAGAATCAGACGAGATGAGGGACACCTTTTATTAGCGCCTGCCCTTCACTGCAAACAAGCGCCTCAAAACGAGCCTTTGTTAACACCAGCCTGTTTGGTACCTTCCTGCAGTGCATTTGCTGAACAGCATCAGATTATCACAGCTTGCTTTGTTCACTTTGAAACCCAAGGCGATAATATGAACAATTGGAAACTTGGAGGGAGAAATATTGCTGTCAAGGGTGGTGTGGATGTGAAGATCAGAAACGAGAGTGTGAACAAGTCAGGCTGCAAGGTGTATTGTCAGCATCACTGGGAAGGAGTCCGAGTTTGTATCACCCAGAGCTGGATGTAATTCCCAGTCTCGAAAGGAAGACATTTCATCTCATCCGAATGAAAACACCTTCCTCGTTAGACACAGATCACACACCGAGATCCTGCCAGGATCCAACCAGTGATTGTTGTATTTTATTTAGAAGGACAATGACAGCACATACACGGGGAAACTACCACGGCAAATCCCCCTCCAATCAACCCACCTTTCTGAGTTGTAAATATCTCGGTGTTCCTTCAGTGTCGCTGGTTCTCAATCCAGGAACTCCATCTCGAGCGGTTCCATGCGAAGGAGCTGAAGAGTTAATAAAAGTAACTCACCCCTCCATCTCTGGAGTAGTTAGGGATGGGCAGTGAATCTTATCACACTGAAAGGCAACTCTGTCCTAGTTTCTAATAATTGCATGTTCTAATTCGATACCTGCAAGCGGTCGGGAATAAGTTGAGAAGTGGCGCAGGCTACAGAAATAAAAGTCAAAGGCACAGATGACCGGGAGACATGAGGCAGGATGTGAGTGTGGAGCTGGTGGTACAAGGCTCAGTGTCGGTCCTATTCGGTCAGCCTTTACTGCCCACTGTTTGCAATGACCAGTGGGGTACTGCAGGGATCAGTGCTGGGACCGCAGCTTTTCACAATATATATTAATGATATAGAAGATGGTATTAGCAATAACATTAGCAAATTTGCTGATGATACAAAGCTGGGTGGCAGGGTGAAATGTGAGGAGGATGTTAGGAGATTACAGGGTGACCTGGACAGGTTAGGTGAGTGGTCGGATGCATGGCAGATGCAGTTTAATGTGAATAAATGTATGGTTATCCACTTTGGTGGCAAGAACAGGAAGGCAGATTATTACCTAACTTGACTCCATTTAGGTAGTAAAGGGGCAGTACAAAGAGATCTGGGTGCTCTTGTACACCAGTCACTGAAGGTAAGCATGCAGGTACAGCAGGTAGTGAAGAAGGCTAATAGCATGCTGGCCTTCATAACAAGAGGAATTGAGTATAGAAGCAAAGAGGCTCTTCTGCAGCTGTACAGGGCCCTGGTGAGACCGCACCTGGAATATTGAGTGCAGTTCTGGTCTCCAAATTTGAGGAAAGACATTCTGGCTATTGAGGGAGTGCAGCGTAGGTTCACAAGATCAATTCCTGGAATGGCGGGACTATCTTATGTTGAAAGATTGGAGCGACTGGGCTTGTATACCCTTGAGTTCAGAAGACTGAGAGGGGATCTGCTTGAGACATATAAGATTATCAAAGGATTGGACACTCTGGCAGCAGGAAACATGTTTCCGCTGATGGGTGAGTGCCGAACCAGAGGACACAGCTTAAAAATAAGGGGTAGGCCATTTAGGACAGAGATGAGGAGAAACTTCTTCACCCAGAGAGTGGTGGCTGTGTGGAATGCTCTGCCCCAGAGGGCAGTGGAGGCCCAGTCTCTGGGTTTATTGAAGAAAGAGTTGGATAGAGCTCTCAAGGATAGTGGAATCAAGGGTCATGGAGATAAGGCAGGAACAGGATACTGATTAGGAATGATCAGCCATGATCATATTGAATGGTGGTGCAGGCTCGAAGGGCAGAATGGCCTACTCCTGCACCTATTGACTATTGTCTATTGACTCTCACACCACTGCTGACCAATTCGCCAGAATGAGCCTGTTCCTCTTGGTTTGAGGATCCCTCTGTGTGTATTAACGCGGTTAATGGGCCCCGAGAGGATGAATACATCCTCTTTACTCTGTTAGTTTAAACAGCTGAACAAATCAGTTGGAAGCCAGTGCAAGAGGAGATTGTCTTTTTCTGTGTCTTTTCAGTGGATAATGCTCAGCCGTGAAATGTTTGATTTTGCAAAACCGGAGTTTGATTACAATTTATACTCAGTAACGTGGATACAGAAAACACATTTTCGATTTTCTGTGATCAAGTGGAGAAGGAATTGTACATATGGACGAGAAACTCGCTTTTAGCGTGGCGCCGTGGATTATGTGGTTAAAGCACCTCCCATCACAGTGGTGTCTGCTCATTGTATTGAAAGCTCGTTATTTCTCACAAGTGTAGTGTTGTTGATCGAGCAACTCAGCGTTCCGCCTGAGTTCCTGCCTGTTCTGATTTGGCGTTCCCGCTTCTTTTTCCTGGTTTAGTTCCAGTCGTGTCTGTTGTACTTTGTACCTACTATTTTAACCTGGAGATTCTTCCCGCTGTTCCACTGGCACTTCTGCTTCTCCTCCTCTTATTCCCAGTTTGGTGGAAGGAAAGAGGTGAGGTAGGAGACACTGCAGGATTACTGGGAAATATTGTGTTCGTGGCACATACACCACGAGCTGATCACCCTCATTCTCTGCTGTCACCATTCATTCCTTGTATGCCAACAGTAAATACATCCTTGTTGTCCTGTACCTGTCATGTAATTAATTTAACATCGAAAGGGTCATAATATTTTGAGGGAGAAATGTCTCCTTGCCTCAGGCTGAAGTGACAGATGGATTATCCGCAGAATGTGAGCCCTCTTGGACCGACTCCAGCCAAGGGCCAGAAAGCCTCTCAGCAGCTCCACTCTGAAACAGTCTCTGAATGTCTGGCTTTTCAAAGAGCAGAAATGGGAAATGAGGGATATGGAGTGACATGACACCGACAGAGAGTCGGAGAATGTAAAAGAGGCTCAGGAGGATACACAGAGACAAAAAGAGAAAAACAGAGACACATATTGAGGTGGACACTGAAAGAAACAATTCTCCACTCAACACGACTGCGAACTGACAGAAAGGAAAATAAAAAGGTAACCATTTAAACACAGCCTTCCACCAGCTCAGGGAAATGGAAGTAGCAATACAGCTGATTCAGTCCTTTTAAATTTGTAACTTCGACGGTTGTTTCTCGAGAGAGATTTTGATAAATGTCCTGATTTGACAGGTAAAACTTACAGTTTTCCCAACTCTATAATCAAAAAATGTGTAACTAACTTGAGTCTCTCCATCTAAAAAAAATTCTGTTTCTCCCCACAGATGATGCCAGGCGTACTGAGTTTCTCTAGCAATTCTCATTTTTAGTTCAGATTTCCAAAACCTGGACGTTTTTTTTTTCCGTTAACCTGAATAACATTTGGCAGAAAAACAACCACCTGCCAGGGTCGGAAAAGCAGTCAGAAATACTGGTGCCACGATATATTTGCATAACAAAACATTCATTCCCTGACCGGGAATAGAAAAAATGCTGCGGTGGTTAGAGCTCCAAATCCGAACTATGAGATTACACGGAGCGAAGACAGTCGCTCTTGTAATGATGCTCAATGAAATGGCTTTTACCTTCACATTTCTGATCAGTTTCACTGCAGCTTGTTTTTGACTGGTCTTCAAGTTTTGCAGAGTGGAACAGTCCATTCGGCCCATGGTACAGTGCGGTTCAAAGACATTCATCCATTTTATTCCCAATTTCCAGTTTTGGACCGTACCCTTATGTGTTCTGATGGTCCCAGTGCAAATGGCAATGAGATTCTCGCTTTGATCTTAAATGATACAAAAATGGGCCTGAAGTTTGACATTGCCTGACTGTGTTATAACCCCCATGAGGAACCAACCTCGTTTACTCCCACAGAGGGAGAGACACAGACACACATACCCCGAGAGTGGCAGAGGTCTCAGGATGAGACCTGCTCCTTGTGCTTCACTTCCGCTCTCCGCTCCCACACACAAGTTGCTGCAGCTTTTGGTGCATCTCAAGCCAGTTCTACAGACAATGAGCGACGTTGCTGTGAGCTGGAGTTTAAAGTGGATGAAAGACGCAAATGTAAATCCGAAAACCCAACCCCTTCCGTCCCTGACAGACACCAGGTAACGGGAATGAACCAGCGCGCTGCATCCTCCTGATGTGAAATTGGAACCTCCAATCCCCTAACCCGAGGTCAGACACCTTACCCATTCCGTCACTAGCCCAAAGACCAGGAATGGCTGCGACAGTTTGTCTCCATGTAATGGAAACATCCACATCGTGGGAACAGCATTCACAAGGTGAAAAACCAGCAAATATAATCACCGTCACTGCTTCACTTGGAAGGCCCCACTATGTGAAACATTACCTTTCACTGTACTTTCGGATTTGGAGCCTTTTACAGTCCAGACCCTGAACAAATTCAGCGAGAAACCTCTGGGCATTTCGAGCCCAGCACCTGGAATGAGACGAGTTGAACGACGCCTTATCAGCGCAGCTCAAACCGAGCTCCTGTCAGCATCAGCCCTTCCTTCCCTTCCTGCAGTATATCTGCTGAACAACATCAGATTATTACAGCTTGGCCTTCTTCACATTGAAACCCAGGGCGAGAATATGAACTATTTGGAAACTTGGAGAGAGAGTTACTGCTGATGCAGACGATGATGACGTGAAGATCAGGCAGCAGAGTTGTGCAGGTCAGATCCCAAAGGCCTACTGTCAGTATAAATGGAGATCCCTGCTCAGGAATCTGAGTTTGTATCGCCCAGACCTGGATTTAATTCCCAGTCAGGAAATGAAGATGTAATTGTCTTCTTGTGAATTATCTAAATGAAAACTAATTCCTGGTTACACATAGAACACACACACGAATCCTGCCAGAACAACCCAGTGACTGTTTGCATCTATCCAGAAGGACAATAGCAGCAGATACACGCGAACACAATCACCGTCAATTCTTCTCCAAGTATCTCGCCTTTCCGAGTTGAAAATACCTCGCTGGTCCTTCAATGTCGCTGAGTCTAAATCCTTCCCTCATCCCTCATTGCATCATGGCTGTACCTCCGCACTGAGGACATGCAGGGTTAGATTAGATCAGATAATTTGCTGTGTTGAAACAGGCCCTTCGGCCCAACAAGTCCACGCCGACACTCCGAAGAGAAACCCTGCAGAGTGACTCACCATCTCTATCTCTGGGGTAATTAGGGATGGGCGGTGCGTACTATCCCATTGAGTAATGACTGTATCCCAGTGATACGTCTCTAAAAGCTGCAGTTTCTAAGGGAACACCTGCAAGCGGTTGGGAATAAGTTGAGAGGTGGAACGGGGAGGGGAAAAAGTGAAAGTCAATGATGACTGGGAGGAATGAGACAGCAAGTGAGTGAGGAGCTGGTGGTGCAAGGCTCAGTGTCGGTGTCAGTATTTACTGCCCACTGTTCACACTGACTCACACATCACTCCTTGGGAATTCTCCACAATGAGCCCATTCCTCTTGGAGTGAGGTTCTCTCTGGGCATATTAACGCGGTTGATGGACCCCGAGAGGATGACTGCATCCTCGTTATCCTGTCAGTTTAAACAGGCGAAGGCAAGAGTTTAAAACAAAAGCAATAAGAGAGTGTCTCTTACTGTGCATTTAAAGTAGAGAATATCCAGCTGTGAACTCTTCTGCAAAAGCGGAGGTTGACTTAAATTTTCACCGAGCAACTGTAAAACAGAAAAAAATGTGCCCGAGTTACTGTGATCGAATAGTTCAGTAAATGCACACATGGATTTGAAAATCTGAGTTTTGGCACGCTGTGGCTTAGTTTGTTGAAGTTGCTGTCAATAAACCGGCGATTATGGGATCAAATCCCTACATCACTATCTGCATAGGTCTTTCATAAAAACCCGAGTACCCTACTTCACCCTTGGCTCTGGTTACGGTGGGACTCCAACTAATGACTGGACTGAGACTACAGTTTAGGGACAGCGCCTTCGACCACCCTTCCACGCTGCCCCACAAAACCCCACAACCACGTTTTTCATGACTAGTGTTGGAGAATCTCCTCACTTCAGGGACTTTAACCCACGCGCATTCAATGACGAACTTGGCGTAAGTTCAATCATATTCCTGAGGATGTTACAAGTTTTGCAGGTTTGGTCTGTAGCGTGAAGCTGAATAAGCTGCGATAACGTTCCGTGGAACTTCAGGGCTGAGGGGTGGCCTTACAGAAATGTATATAATTATGAGGGAGACGGATAGAGTAAATAGACCATAGTTTATTCACAAGGCAGGGCACTCATCACTCCGCCCGCGCGTTGGGCTAGTTTTCTGGAAGGTGGTTGGTTCCAAACCACCAACAGGTAAAGGTTTTCCGGACTATGGCTGCCAATGACTATTCCTCTTGACCCATTCCCAAGTTCTCAGCGAAATATTTTGGCTGCGGAAAATACCTCACAAATCGTGTGACTCCCTCAGCTCTCCAGCGAATCTAAAATCTGACAACTGTTAACGTGGAATAAGAGCAGAGCTGGTAAGGAGAAGCTATATTCAGACACACCGAAGCATGAATGCTGTTTATGAGGCAGTGCGAGACGTCTGGGTCATGGACTGCTCAATGAAATGGCAACGAGGCAATTCCAAACGGGAATTTCAACGGCCTGGCGCCTGAGTGAGTGCACCACCACTTCCCGGAAAGTAACCAAGTAACATAAAACAGCACAGCCTGACACTGACCCATGGAAAGTGAAGATGAACAATTACAACTCGATTAGATTGGGTTAACAATGGGCTGGGGTGTCTATCGGATCGAGAGGGCCAATCACGAGCCTTCCTCATCAGGACAGTCATGAAGGGAATGAGAGAAATGTCACCAAGTTTCACATCGTGAGTGCCCTCCTTTTCGCCACTAAAAGCGACGAGCGGATTCAGTGCAAAATCTGATTTCACAACAGCCGGGAAATAACTATCGCCATTCACTTCCAGAGAAAACGGGGAACAACGCCAATTGTCTGCAATATGAAAACCTGGCGCAGCCAGCTTGGGTCCTGGATTAGGATGGGGCTCTTTCGAGCTGGAGGTGAATATGATACCCACAGCAGTTGGGGAACACAGCCCGGACACTGACACGTTGGTTGCTTTATGCTATGCCACGTCACAGCGTGGTTTAGAAGAAATTACTATGTTTTATTCTGTTCAATTTCAACACAGCTCATCCCTGCCAAACGTTACCAGCCTAATCCGTTAGCACAAGTGGCAGCGCAAGGATTCAAACCCAAGCCTGCTTGAGAAGTGGAACCTGAAAGCAGCATCTCAGATTGCTCAGCCACGCTCGCACACAGGCAACAACCAGGAAGCCAAGAGCTGATGGCACCCTGCAGCATATTCACAGCAACTGCACCAGTTCTGCAGTATACGCTGAGGAAAGGCATTCCTCCATCTGAAAAAAAAACACTGATTTAGCACTGAAATCTGAGAATGGCAAAACACGTAGCGAGGTTATTCCAAACGCGGGACCAGTGAGAGTTGCAACTTTCCTTGTCTTGGCCCTTAACCGTACATTTTCCAGCAGGGCCCTGAGCAACTGCCAGCTGGCTGCCAGCTGAGTTACAAACCTGTGTGGGAAGCGAGGAGATACGGCTCTCTTATTGTTAGTAAATCAAACAGTTCTTACTGAGAGACGTACAAAAATCAGTTTCTGCACATATTCAGGGAAGGTCAAAGGCGATCTGAGATGTCAAATAGGTGCTCCCTGAACATGATTGTTCTTTGTTCTCGGTATGGAAAGCTCTCCCTCTTTAGTCGCACTCACGTCTCTTGTCGATGACTGAATCAGACAGAAGGTGTCTCACCAGGGCTGCACTTGACTTCCATTCGTCTCCCTCCCTGTTCATACTTTCCTGCAACTCTGTGGTATCAGGAAAACAAAATGGATACAATGTCATTCGGCAGCCTGTCCGTCATTTCCTCAATTTCAGTCACAAGATGGCTTCGGCTTCAGACCACACGGTAATATTAGTGACTGTATGAGAGCAGGAGTCAAGCAGTTCATCTGAGTACATAAATCTTTTCCTTCCTGTTGTTGACTGAATGAGCGGTAACCACGCCTTCTGCTTGGAAACTCGAATATGTGAACTGCTCCAAACCATGACTGAGGTTTTCGGGTTTCGGTTCACGCAGGTTTAGAAATGTTAGGGTCTAAATGAGGCGTTTCAGAGCCTACTTTGGGATACATTTGACAGAGATTACATCAGGTAACCAGTGTTCGCTGTGACCCGAGCAAATGAGAGCTTTCCTTGTCACTGAACCAGGCTGCCTTCCCATGTAAAGCAAATGCGATAGTTTTGGTGCAGAAAGGATCAGTGCCGGTAACTGTACCCTTAAAATGGACGGCGGGAGAAGATCTACAAATCGACGCATATCGTCGACCCGGGAGGAGAGAAACTTAGTTGAGAGTGTGGTGCTGGAAAAGCACATCCGGTCAGGCAGCATCCGAGCAGCAGGAGAACCGCCGCTTGTTTTAGGAGCGTTTCAACATCTCCAGTCCTCACTTTATCCGAGGAGAGAAACTGAACAAAGTTTGACCCAGCAATTAATCGGAATGGTATTCCTTTTCACCACGGCAGCAGATATGAGCTAAATTCAAAGCCAGGTTTGCTGATGCGAACAACCAGCAGGAACGCTCCATTCCCACCAACCCACCTGTCACCAGGGAACAAAGAACTGGATCAGGTGTACCCGAGAACTCTGTGGGAAGCTAGAGAAGTGATTGCTGGGCCTCTTGCTGAGATATTTGTATCATCGATAGTCACAGTTGAGGTGCCGGAAGACTGGAGTTTGGCAAACGTGGTGCCACTGTTTAAGAAGGGCGGTAAAGACAAGCCAGGGAACTATAGACTGGCGAGCCTGACCTCGGTGGTGGGCAAGTTGTTGGAGAGAATCCTGAGGGACAGGATGTACATGTATTTGGAAAGGCAAGGACTGATTAGGGATAGTCAACATGGCTTTGTGAAATCATGTCTCACAAACTTTATGGAGAAGTTTTTATGGAGAAGTAACAAAGAAGATTGATGAGGGCAGAGCAGTAGATGTGATCTATATGGACTTCAGTAAGGTGTTCGACAAGGTGCCCCATGGGAGACTGATCAGCAAGGTTAGATCTCATGGAATGCAGGGAGAAGTAGCCATTTGGATACAGAACTGGCTCAAAGGTAGAAGACAGAGGGTGGTGGTGGTGGGTTGTTTTTCAGACTGGAGGCCTGTGACCAGTGGAGTGCCACAAGGATCGGTGCTGGGCCCTCTACTTTTTGTCATTTACATAAATGATTTGGATGTGAGCATAAGAGTTACAGTTAGTAAGTTTGCAGATGACACCAAAATAGCAGATGTAGTGGACAGCGAAGAGGCTCACCTCAGATTACAACAGGATCTGGACCAGATGGGCAAATGGGCTGAGAAGAGGCAGATGGAGTTTAATTCAGATAAATGTGAGTTCCTGCATTTTGGGAAAGCAAATCTGCTAACCAGCGACACCGAAACCCGAATACCTCAGTCATGGTTTGGAGCAGTTCATGCTTCGGTGTGTCTGAATATAGCTTCTCCTTACCAGCTCTGCTCTTGTTCCACGTTAACAGTTGTCAGATTTTAGATTCGCTGGAGAGCTGAGGGAGTCACACGATTTGTGAGGTATTTTCCGCAGCCAAAATATTTCGCTGAGAAGTTGGGAATGGGTCAAGAGGAATAGTCATTGGCAGCCATAGTCTGGAAAACCTTTACCTGTTGCTGGTCTGGAACCAACCACCTTCCAGAAAACGAGCCCAACGCGCGGGCGGAGTGGTGAGTGCTCTGCATTCCTACCAATAACATATTCTAACTACTGTTCGCCACTGAGCAGGTAAACAGACCGTCTGATCCAACTCGTCCCTGCTGACCTGATATTGGTAATTCATCTCCCCCTATTTGCCAAAATTGTCCTTTATCCCTCTTCACCCGATCCAGATGCCTTTGAAATGTTGTGAGTGTACCAGAGTCCACCGCTAAATCTGGCAATTCATTCCAAACACACAAAACTTCCTGTGTGTAAAACAAGTGTCCCTCAGATCCCTTTTAAATGTTCCCACTCTCACCTTAAACCTGTGCTCTTTAGTTTTGAACTCCCCTGCCTTGTGAATAAACAATTGTCTATTTACTCTATCCGTCTCCCTCATAATTATATAAATTTCTGTGAGGCCACCCCTCAGCCCTGAAGTTCCACGGAAAGTTATCGCAGCTTATTCAGCTTCACGCTACAGACCAACCCTGCAAAACTTGTAACATCCTCAGGAATATGATTGAACTTACGCCAAGTTCGTCATTGAATGTGCGTGGGCTAAAGTCCCTGAAGTGAGGAGATTCTCAAACACTAGTCATGAAAAACGTGGTTGTGGGGTTTTGTGAGGCAGCGTGGAAGGGTGGTCGAAGGCGCTGTCCCTGAACTGTAGTCTCGGTCCAGTCATTGGTTGGAGTCCCACCGTAACCAGAGCCACGGGTGAAGTAGGGTACTCGGGTTTTTATGAAAGACCTATGCAGATAGTGATGTAGGGATTTTATCCCATAATCGTCGGTTTATTGACAGCAACTTCAACAAACTAAGCCACAGCGTGCCCAAACTCAGATTTTCAAATCCATGTGTGCATTTACTGAACTATTCGATCACAGTAACTCGGGCACATTTTTTTCTGTTTTACAGTTGCTCGGTGAAAATTTAAGTCAACCTCCGCTTTTGCAGAAGAGTTCACAGCTGGATATTCTCTACTTTAAATGCACAGTAAGAGACAATCTCTTATTGCTTTTGTTTAAAACTCTTGCCTTCGCCTGTTTAAACTGACAGGATAACGAGGATGCAGTCATCCTCTCGGGGCCCATGAACCGCGTTAATATGCCCAGAGAGAACCTCACTCCAAGAGGAATGGGCTCATTGTGGAGAATTCCCAAGGAGTGATGTGTGAGTCAGTGTGAACAGTGGGCAGTAAATACTGACACCGACACTGAGCCTTGCACCACCAGCTCCTCACTCACTTGCTGTCTCATTCCTCCCAGTCATCATTGACTTTCACTTTTTCCCCTCCCCGTTCCACCTCTCAACTTATTCCCAACCGCTTGCAGGTGTTCCCTTAGAAACTGCAGCTTTTAGAGCTGGGATACAGTCATTACTCAATGGGATAGCACGCACCGCCCATTCCTAATTACCCCAGAGATAGAGATGGTGAGTCACTCTGCAGGGTTTCTCTTCGGAGAGTCGGTGTGGACTTGTTGGGCCGAAGGGTCTGTTTCCACACCGTAAACTATCTGATCTAATCTAACCCTGGATGTCCTCAGTGCGGAGGTACAGCCATGATGCAATGAGGGATGAGGGAAGGATTTAGACTCAGCGACATTGAAGGACCAGCGAGGTATTTTCAACTCGGAAAGGCGAGATACTTGGAGAAGAATTGACGGGGATTGTTTTCGCGTGTATCTGCTGCTATTGTCCTTCTGGATAGATGCAAACACTCACTGGGTTGTTCTGGCAGGATTCGGGGGTGTGTTCTATGTGTAACCAGGAATTAGTTTACATTTAGATAATTCACAAGAAGACAATTACATCTTCATTTCCTGACTGGGAATTAAATCCAGGTCTGGGCGATACAAACTCAGATTCCTTAGCAGGGATCTCCATTGATACTGACAGTAGGCCTTTGGGATCTGACCTGCACAACTCTGCTGCCTGATCTTCACGTCATCATCGTCTGCATCAGCAGTAACTCTCTCTCCAAGTTTCCAAACAGTTCATATTCTCGCCCTGGGTTTCAATGTGAAGAAGGCCAAGCTGTAATAATCTGATGTTGTTCAGCAGATATACTGCAGGAAGGGAAGGAAGGGCTGTTGCTGACAGGAGCTCGGTTTGAGCTGCGCTGATAAGGTGTCGTTCAACTCGTCTCATTCCAGGTGCTGGGCTCGAAATGCCCAGAGGTTTCTCGCTGAATTTGTTCAGGGTCTGGACTGTAAAAGGCTCCAAATCCGAAAGTACAGTGAAAGGTAATGTTTCACATAGTGGGACCTTCCAAGTGAAGCAGTGACGGTGATTATATTTGCTGGTTTTTCACCTTGTGAATGCTGTTCCCACGATGTGGATGTTTACATTACATGGAGACAAACTGTCGCAGCCATTCCTGGTCTTTGGGCTAGTGACGGAATGGGTAACGGGTCTGACCTCGGGTTAGGGGATTGGAGGTTCCAATTTCACATCAGGAGGATGCAGCGCGCTGGTTCATTCCCGTTACCTGGTGTCTGTCAGGGACGGAAGGGGTTGGGTTTTCGGATTTACATTTGAGTCTTTCATCCACTTTAAACTCCAGCTCACAGCAACGCCGCTCATTGTCTGTAGAACTGGCTTGAGATGCACCAAAAGCTGCAGCAACTTGTGTGTGGGAGCGGAGAGCGGAAGTGAAGCACAAGGGGCAGGTCTAATCCTGAGACCTCTGCCACTCTCGGGGTATGTGTCTGTGTCTCTCCCTCTGTGGGAGTAAACGAGGTTGGTTCCTCATGGGGGTGATAACACAGTGAGACAATGTCAAACTTCAGGCCCATTTTTGTATCATTTAAGATCAAAGCGAGAATCTCATTGCCATTTGCACTGGGACCATCAGAACACATAAGGGTACGGTCCAAAACTGGAAATTGGGAATAGAATAGATGAATGTCTTTGAACCGCACTGTACCATTGACCGAATGGACTGTTCCATTCTGCAAAACTTGAAGACCACTCAAAACCAAGCTGCAGTGAAACTGATCAGAAATGTGAAGGTAAAAGCCATTTCATTGAGCATCATTACAAGAGCGACTGTCTTCGCCCCGTGTAATCTAATAGTTCGGATTTGGAGCTCTCACCACCGCAGCATTTTTTCTATTCCCGGTCAGGGAATGAATGTTTTGTTTTGCAAATATATCGTGGCACCAGTATTTCTGACCGCTTTTCCGATGCTGGCAGGTGGTTGGTTTTGTGTCAAATGTTATTCAGGTTAACGGAAATAATAAACGTGCAGGTTTTGGAAATCTGAACTAAAAATGAGAATTGCGAGAGAAACTTAGTACGCCTGGCAACATCTGTGGGGAGAAACAGAATTTTTTTAGATGGAGCGACTCAAATTAGTTACACATTTTTTGATTATAATGTTGGGAAAACTGTAAGTTTTACCTGTCGAATCAGGGCATTTATCAAAATCTCTCTCGAGAAACAAACGTCGAAGTTACAAATTTAAAAGGACTGAATCAGCTGTATTGCTACTTCCATTTCCCTGAGCTGGTGGAAGGCTGTGTTTAAATGGTTACCTTTTTCTTTTCCTTTCTGTCAGTTCGCAGTCGTGTCGAATGGAGAATTGTTTTTTTGTGTCCACCTCAATATGTGTCTCTGTTTTTCTCTTTTTGTCTCTGTGTATCCTGCTGAGCCTCTTTTACATTCTCCGACTCTCTGTCGGTGTCATGTCAATCCATATCCCTCATTTCCCATTTCTGCTCTTTGAAAAGCCTGACATTCAGAGATTGTTTCAGAGTGGAGCTGCTGAGAGGCTTTCTGGCCCCTGGCTGGAGTCGGTCCAAGAAGGCTCACATTCTGCGGATAATCCATCTGTCACTTCAGCCTGAGGCAAGGAGACATTTCTCCCTCAAAATATTATGACCCTTTCTCAGTTAAATTAATTACATGACAGCTACAGGATAACAAGGATGTATTTACTGTTGGCATACAAGGAATGAATGGTGACAGCAGAGAATGAGGATGATCAGCTCGTGGTGTATGTGCCATGAACACAATATTTCCCAGTAATCCTGCAGTGTCTCCTACCTCACCTCTTTCCTTCCACCAAACTGGGAATAAGAGGAGGAGAAGCAGAAGTGCCAGTGGAACAGCGGGAAGAATCTCCAGGTTAAAATAGTAGGTACAAAGTACAACAGACACGACTGGAACTAAACCAGGAAAAAGAAGCGGGAACGCCAAATCAGAACAGGCAGGAACGCTGAGTTGCTCGATCAACAACACTACACTTGTGAGAAATAACGAGCTTTCAATACAATGAGCAGACACCACTGTGATGGGAGGTGCTTTAACCACATCATCCACGGCGCCACGTTAAAAGCGAGTTTCTCGTCCATATGTACAATTCCTTCTCCACTTGATCACAGAAAATCGAAAATGTGTTTTCCGAATCACGTTGCTGAGTATAAATTGTAATCAAACTCCGGTTTTAAAAAATCAAACATTTCACGGCTGAGTATTCTCTACTGAAAAGACACAGAAAAAGACAATCTCCTCTTGCACTGGCTTCCGACTGATTTGTTCAGCTGTTTAAACTGACAGAGTAAAGAGGATGTATTCATCCTCTCGGGGCCCATTAACCGCGTTAATACACACAGAGGGATCCTCAAACCAAGAGGAACAGGCTCATTCTGGCGAATTGACCAGCAGTGGTGTGAGAGTCAATAGACAATAGACAATAGGTGCAGGAGTAGGCCATTCTGCCCTTCGAGCCTGCACTGCCATTCAATATGATCATGGCTGATCATTCCTAATCAGTATCCTGTTCCTACCTTATCTCCATAACCCTTGATTCCACTATCCTTGAGAGCTCTATCCAACTCTTTCTTCAATGAACCCAGAGACTGGGCCTCCACTGCCTTCTGGGGCAGAGCATTCCACACAGCCACCACTCTCTGGGTGAAGAAGTT
This sequence comes from Chiloscyllium plagiosum, assembly GCF_037043375.1. Taxonomy (NCBI): domain Eukaryota; kingdom Metazoa; phylum Chordata; class Chondrichthyes; order Orectolobiformes; family Hemiscylliidae; genus Chiloscyllium; species Chiloscyllium plagiosum. The sequence goes on along the minus strand of NW_028270181.1, from coordinate 37,254,479 downwards.
TCTCCTCATCTCTGTCCTAAATGGCCTACCCATTATTTTTAAGCTGTGTCCTCTGGTTCGGCACTCACCCATCAGCGGAAACATGTTTCCTGCTGCCAGTGTGTCCAATCCTTTAATAATCTTATATGTCTCAATCAGATACCCTCTCAGTCTTCTAAACTCAAGGGTATACAAGCCCAGTCATTCCAATCTTTCAACATAAGATAGTCCCGCCATTCCAGGAATTGACCTCATGAACCTACGCTGCACTCCCTCAATAGCCAGAATGTCTTTCCTCAAATTTGGAGACCAGAACTGCACACAGTACTCCAGGTGTGGTCTCACCAGGGTCCTGTACAGCTGCAGAAGAGCCTCTTTGCTTCTATACTCAATTCCTCTTGTTATGAAGGCCAGCATACTATTAGCCTTCTTCACTACCTGCTGTACCTGCATGCTTACCTTTAATGACTGGTGTACAAGAACACCCAGATCTCTTTGTACTGCCCCTTTACTAACTAAATGGAGTCAAGTTAGGTTGTAATCTGCCTTCCTGTTCTTGCCACCAAAGTGGATAACCATACATTTATTCACATTAAACTGCATCTGCCATGCATCCGACCACTCACCTAACCTGTCCAGGTCACTCTGTAATCTCCTAACAGCCTCCTCACATTTCACCCTGCCACCCAGATTTGTATCCTCATCAAATTTGCTAATGTTATTGCTAATACCATCTTCTATATCATTAATATATATTGTGAAAAGCTGCGGTCCCAGCACTGATCCCTGCAGTACCCCACTGGTCATTGCAAACAGTGGGCAGTAAAGGCTGACCGAATAGGACCGACACTGAGCCTTACACCACCAGCTCCACACTCACATCCTGCCTCATGTCTCCCGGTCATCTGTGCCTTTGACTTTTATTTCTGTAGCCTGCGTCACTTCTCAACTTATTCCCGACCGCTTTCAGGTATCGAATTAGAACATGCAATTATTAGAAACTAGGACAGAGTTTCCTTTCAGTGTGATAAGATTCACTGCCCATCCCTAATTACTCCAGAGATGGAGGGGTTTGAGCTACTTTTATTAACTCTTCAGCTCCTTCGCATGGAGGAACAGACATGAAACCGCTCGAGATGGAGTTCCTGGATTGAGAACCAGCGACACTGAAGGAACACCGAGATATTTACAACTCAGAAAGGTGGGTTGATTGGAGGGGGATTTGCCGTGGTAGTTTCCCCGTGTATGTGCTGTCATTGTCCTTCTAAATAAAATACAACAATCACTGGTTGGATCCTGGCAGGATCTAGGTGTGTGATCTGTGCATAACGAGGAAGGTGTTTTCATTCGGATGAGATGAAATGTCTTCCTTTCGAGACTGGGAATTGCATCCAGCTCTGGGTGATACAAACTCGGACTCCTTCCCAGTGATGCTGACAATACACCTTGCAGCCTGACTTGTTCACACTCTCGTTTCTGTTCTTCACATCAACACCACCCTTGACAGCAATATTTCTCCCTCCAAGTTTCCAATTGTTCATATTATCGCCTTGGGTTTCAAAGTGAAAAAAGCAAGCTGTGATAATCTGATGCTGTTCAGCAAATGCACTGCAGGAAGGTACCAAACAGGCTGGTGTTAACAAAGGCTCGTTTTGAGGCGCTTGTTTGCAGTGAAGGGCAGGCGCTAATAAAAGGTGTCCCTCATCTCGTCTGATTCTACATCCCGGGCTAGAAATGACCAGGGATCTCTCGCTGAGTTTGTCCAGGGTCTTGACTGGAAGAGACCATGACTCTTTTCACCAGAGTGAATCATGGAATCGCGTCGTGACTGTGTATAAAACGATTAAAACACACAGCAGAGAAGGAGGCGAACCTGAAGCAGACACATGAGGACAAATGTGCATCCTTTGCCCGTGTAAGGCACTGCTTCACCAAGTTGGACCTTCGGAGTGAAGCAGTGACGGTGATTATCTTGGCTGTTTGTTCACCTTGTTAACTCTGATTCCGTGAAAGTCCATTACATAACATATTGATAGGTTCGAGTCCTACCTGGCTTTATCATGGTGCCCAATCTTTACCCGTGGTCCATGCTGATACTCCCCTGTCAGGTGCTGTAGGGATGACTTCCTTGTCGTTTTGAATTTGAAAGCTGCATTTGTTTTATTGTCCATTTTCAATTCCAGCTCACCACAACGGCTCTCATTGTCTGTAGAATTGGCAGGTTTTTCACCAAAAGCTGCCTCTTGTCATGGGTGGAGGCGGAGAGTGCTAGTGGAGTACATGGAGAAGGTAAAGTCCCGAGCCCTCTGTCACTCTCGGGGGATCTGCCTGGGTGTCTCCCTCTGTGGGTAAAAATGAAGGTGTGTTCCTCAAGGGGGTTACAGTACATTGTGACAATGTCAAACCTCTGTCCGATTGTTGGGTCATTTACGATCACAGGACAACCTCATTGACATTTGTCCCGGAAACATCCGAACACACAAGACTTTGGGCCAAAGCTGGAAACTGGGACTAGAATAGATGGCTCTCTGACAAGCTGCAATGCACAATGGGCCGAATGGCCTTTTCCCATTCGAAGACATGTACAAAATAATCTGCAAGCCGCAAACTAAAACGCAAAAGATGTTTCATTGAGACCAGATACAACAGTGTCTACTGCATTCTCTTGCAATTGACTTGTTGGGACTCAGCACTCTCACCACCGCGGCCCGGATTCTATTCCCACTCATGGAATAGTTGCTTTGTTCTGCAAACATATCGGCGAAACAGCACCTCGGACTTATTTTCCGATGCTGGCAGGTCATTCGTTTTGTCCGAAACGTTATTAAGATTAACATAAAACAAAGACCTGCAGTTGCTGAAAATCTGAGCCATAACTGAGAATGGATAGAGAAACTCAGCAAGCCTGGCAACACCTGTGGAGAGAAACAGAGTTCATATTTAAGATCGGCAAACCCAGATTAGTTATACGCTTTTTGAGTATAATGCCAGGAGAATGATCACTTTTATCTGTCGGATCGTGACATTTATCAAAATCTCTCATTGCCTTACAACCGTCAACATTACAAATTGAAAAGGACTTTATCAGCTGTAACGCTGTTTCCATTGCCCTGACCTGGGCTCAAATGGTCACCTTTATGTTTTCCTTTCTGTGAGTCAGCAGGAATGTCAAATGGAGAAATTGTTCTTTCAGTATCGACCACAATATGTGTCTCTAGTTTTCTCTCCTTTTCTGTGTGTATCCACCTCACCCTCTTTCACTGTCTGCGACTCTCTCTCTGTCCATATCCCTCATTTCCCATTTCTGCCATTTGAAAAAGTCTGGCTTTCGGAGATGGTTTGAGAGTGGGGATGCTGAGAGGCTTTTGGCTCCCTAGCTGGTGGGTGTGGGACTGGGCTCACATTCTCCGGATAACATGTCTGTCACTTCGAACTCAGGGAAGGAGACATTTCTTCCCTCAAAACATTATGACCCTGTCGAATTCAAAATAGAATTCCAAATGCACCAAAAAATAACGCAATTGCACAACAGATATCTGAGAACAATGATGTATTTCCTGTTGGTGTAAAATGAATGAATGTGGACAGCAGGGAATGAGTGTAATCAGCTGGTGGTGTCTGTGCTGTTACCCATCCCCAATGTATTAATGTATCTGACACAGTCAGCAGTTAGGATGGAACATGGTGTGGAAGCAGATCTTACCAGGGATTGGAGGAGGATAGTGAGGGAAAGGCATTATTACACTCTAAGTGACCTGGGATCAATTGCCTTTCACAGAAAACAGTCCCCAACTTGTATGTGCCTGTAGCTCCCTCCAGTCTGAAACCCTCATTACTCTTTATCCTGTCTCTGAGCCAATGGTGTCTTCATTCTGTTACTGACCTTTCAGTCCCACTGGTATCATTTTTTCTCACAATTCCAATTGGAGACCTTCTCTCATCCATGTGAAGGAATTGGATCCTGACAATTCCATTTACACTGTTTCCCATCAATCTTCATAGGATCCATATCGCAGAGGTTAAACAGTGTTCCCAGCAAACTTTCCCAGGGCAGAGGGAGCACAGGGTTCCAGACAAAATAAAGCTCCCATTAAACTGTCCCTATTTAAATCTCCAGGGCGGGTAGGGAATACAGTTAGATGCAGAATAAACCTCCCTGTACACTGCAGCTTTTCACATTCCCAGGCATTGTTCAGTGCGGCTTTAGGTACTGATCAAATCTCCCACCTCCCCCATCCTGTTCACATCAAACACACTCAGGGCAGTTCCATCACTGGGTTAGATACAGAGTATGCGTCCAGCGGCAATTTCTCCATCTGAATCTCCTAGAGTCTGGGGAGAATGGGGTTCGCTACAGAGTCAAGATACAGTGCCCATATTGTCCATATCGGACACTCCCAGGACAGGGATAACATGGGGCTAGATACAGAGTAAAGATCCATCCGCACTGTACGTCCCAAACACTCACAGGATAGGGACAGCACGGGGTTAGGTACAAAGCTAGGCAGCATTGTAGACAGGGCAGATGGTACCTTAACATTACAAAGCGATATTGATAGACTGGGTGAATGGGCAAAGCTGCATCAGTTGTTCAGATTAAATCAGTGAGCGATACATTTTTGTTCAGTGAAGACATTGAGGGATATGGGCCAAAGGAAGGAATGTGGAGTTAGGCCACATATCAGCCATGATGCCATTGACTGATGGAACAGGGTCGAGGGGCTGAATGGCCTCCTCCTGTTCCTATGTTACAAACTGTCCCCATCAAACACTCTCACAGAAGGGACAGGAAGGGGTTAGATACACAATGAAGCTGCCTTTACTGTATCCCCACCAACCCCGTTCATTAAACATCTAAGAGCTCAGGAAATGTAAGCAGCAGGAGACTATACAGCCTGTTTAAACTGTACAGTCTGTTCTGGCAGTCAACCCAATCAGAGCTGGTTTGAGATTTCAAATCCGGTTTCCTACCCACTCCCTGAGACCCCGGCAATCTGTCTATCCCAATCTGAAATGTACTCAGTGAGGGAGCATCCACAATCCTCAGGGAGAGAGAATATTAAAGACTCAGAGGCCTTAGAGTGAAGCGCTGTCTCCTCATCTCAGTCCCAAATAACCTGCCCCTTACCCTGAGAGGGTGTCAATCAAACCCGAATGAACTGCGGATGCTGTAACATTAACGCTGATTTCTCTGCACAGATGCTGCCTGACCTGCTGAGCTTTTCCAGCAACTCCTGAGACTGTGTTATTGTGTTTCAGATTCCCAGACCCACAGGATTAATTTCTCAGCATCTACCCTCTCAAGCATCTTCAGAATCAGATACACTCCAATGAAATCGTCATTCAACTTACAAGAGTATCGACCCAGTTTATTCAGAAGCTCAGCACTGGAGCACACGGGTCCCAAATACTGAGCTTTGTTTTGTGATTCATTAATGTGTTTGGGTCATTGCCGCTGGGTCACCACGGGTTGCTCAGATATAATTGCTCTGGTGAAGATGACGGTGAGTTATTGCCTTGAACTGCTGCCATTTATTTGGGGCAGATAAACCCACAATGATGTGAGGGAGGGAGTTCCAGGATTTCCAACCAATGGCACTTGTGGGACTGAGATGTTTTTCCAAGCCAGGGTGGGGAGTGGCTTGATGTGGAATTGCCAACTGGTGGTGTTCCCGTGTATCTGCTGTGTTCAGCATTCCACATGATAGTGCCGTGGGTCTGGAAGCTGCTCTGCAAGGAACCTTGGGGAATGTCTCCAGTACATCTTGTCTATGGTACACACTGCTGCTACTGAGTGTCGGTGGTGGAGACAGGGGGTGTTTGTGTCTGTGGTGCTGAGCAAGCTGCACTGCAAGTTTATTCCACCTAATTATGGAGAACACAACTCCTCTCCATCATCATCAATCCATTTCCCAGACGGACACCCAGTGATTACACGGATCTGTTAATTGTCCCAATGACCATGAGATTGTAACCAGATTGCCCTCTTCCCTGACAATGGGCTGAGGGCCATCCAGCGACTGTTGCACTGTCTCCTGGCCATTCCATGTGTAAAAGCTGGGACTGAGCTGATGGGACACAGACTGTGTAACAGATGGTTACACTCAGGGCACTGTCACACCGATTCTGTCTGTCTTTTTGCACGTGTCTCTCTGAATGTGTGTCGTGCATTATCGTGTGTGCTTCTGTCTCTGTGTTTCCGTCTGTGTCTTCCCATCTATCTCTGTCTGACTATCAGTGTCTGCGTGAGTATGTGTGTGTCTCATTGTGTGTATTAGAGATTTTATCCATTTTTCTGTATCTCTGTGTCTGTATCTCTGTGCAGCGGGCTCCCTGTTGTTTTGGGAACTGTATATATTGAAATGGGGCTTAAACTCGCCTCTATCTGTATCTCTGTCTAGTTCTCTTATGTTTAAAGTGACACAATGCTTTTGGTCATGTTGCTGCGTGTTTGTGTGTGTGTATGTGTGTATGTTCCGTGTCTGTCTGTGTGTGTGTGTGTGTGACAGATGTCAATACATACAGATACTCAGAGACACATACACAGAGATGTGCAGGGAAACATACCGCAGCACATGGAGAGACAAATACAATCACACAGGCACACACACACAAACACACAGACAGATATTGATGGAGACAGCAAAAGTGATAACACTGACAGAATTCCTTGTTCCGAAAACTAAATGAGAAGATTTTAGATTTTTTAGGAATATTTGACTTTACTCGAAAGTTGTCCATGATTTTAGCTGGATGGCTGTGCCTTTAACAAATTTGTAGTGGAAATAAGAAAAAGTGGCTTAGTTCCCAGAGTGCGAGGTTACCTTTGAAAGGTGAGAGCAGTTTGAATCAATGAACCACTTTTGGCCATCCCTGAGTTTTCCAGTCTTATCACAATGGCCGCTGATGCTGGTGAATTGGGGCAAAGTGCTGTCTTGTTCCAGGATGATGAGTTAGGAATTGTGAAACCTGGAGGATGCTGCTATTAGAAACAATACCAGTCATTGGGAAAAATACTCTCCCATAGGAAAGGGGGCTTTGGGATTACTGTTGGCTCTTCAGCACTTTGACGTCTATCCAACAAAGAACAATGAAATACTAAATGACACAGATTGTAATCCACTGGCCTTCTTTACAAAGGTTCAAATAAACAATGCAAGACTGTTCCGATCGAATCTTTTGTTGTCACCATTTTATGTAAATGTCATACACATTACTGGATAACTTAATGTGAATTCAGATGGATTGTCCCAAGAGTCAGATGCTGGAATATGTAAAAGATTTAAGGGATGCTATGATTGCATAACATTGTAAGAAGGGAGAAAGAATAAATAGATTGCAGTTTTTTGTAAATTTTGTGCATCTTGTATTTTTCAAGTAAATGCGTTTTTGAAGTGGTATTTTAGTTTTCTCAGGGTGACTGCAAATCAAAAAAAAAATTTTAAATCTTCAGTTTAATTGTGGACTAAAATGTGAAAAGAGCGACCTGACAAATAGTCGATGAGTGGAAGATTGCGGCACAGTTTGACAGCAATTCACCTGATAGTGAGCCAGTGATTGAAGTCTGGTTGGAGATGAACGGAGTTATTCACAGATGGAACTTTGGTTTGAAACAAGGAGCTGATTGACAATTGGCCACTAGTTCACCAATGCCAAAGGCTGTCTGCCTGCCAACAGTGAAGTGATTGGTTCTCAGGCAGCTAAACAGCTTGGGACCATGAACAAGATACAGAGAAGTCTTCAGCTGCTCAGGAGCTCTCTCTGTTCTCTGCAGTAAAAGACAGTTTAATCCTGAAGAAACCTGGTTTGTTTTTGTTTCATCTGTTCCTATGAGCTCTGCCTTTTTAATGAGTGTTATATGGACTGTCTATAAGTATTAACCAGTCCTTCTGCCTCTTGTAAATCAATGAGAGCCTGCAAGATGCAATGCACAAATTTACCAAGGCTCGAAAGGAAGTGCATTCCAAAGGCATGACAACTAAGAAATGGAGGGGCTGGGGAAACAGATGAATGGGAAGGTTATGACATGGAGCCAGTTATCAAACCTGGTTAAATGATGAGTGCAGGATTGGGTATATCTAAAAGTAAGGTGTCAACCTGGTGTAGGTACAACACAGAAATACTTGCATGTCAGAAACCATGAGCAGCAAAATAAGTGACTCCTGCACCCATGAATCAGACATAAGCTCTGCAGTCCTGCCACCTCCCATCGTGAATGATGGCGGACAATTTAATAAATCATTGCTTTCACTTGAATGTCAAGACTGAGGGTGATCTAATAGCTCCTTACCAAATTATGACAGGTATGGATGTAATGGATAGTCGAAGCCTTTTACACAGGCTACAGGAGACATAGGTGTAAGGTGTTATAGACCAGACCAGACCCAAACCTATTGGTGAGGAGCTTTGATTTATTTGATAATTATGACTGTGACATATACCGAGACACTGTTCTGCGTGATATCCAGTACAAATCATGCCTTATATAAGGACATCGGGTTAATATAGTGTTGTGGTCATAGAACAGGTGCAGAGAAGGATGAACACTAATATATGACAGGCCCAGTCATAAGTCTGATAACAGCAGGGAGGAAACTGTTCCTGAACCTATTGGTGCATGTTTACAAACTTTTGTATCTTCTGTCCAATGGAAGAAGGTGGAAGAGAGTATTGCAGGGGTGGGAGGGGCCTTTGATTATGATGGCTGCTTTCCTGTAGCAGTGGGAAGTCGAGACCGAGTCAGATGGAAGGAAATGTGATTTGGGTGATGGACTGGGTTGGGTTCATGCCCCTCTGTAATTTCTTGCAGTACGGACAGAGCAGGTACCATACCAAGGTGTGATGCACCTGGATAGGAGGCTTTCTACAGTGCAATATAAAAATTGGTCAGAGTCATTGCCGAAATGCTAAATTTCCTTCACCTTCTGAGGAAGTAGAGGCATTGATGAGCTTTCTTGGCTGTAGAGCTGACCTGGATGGACTGATTGTTGGTAATATTAATTCCTCAGAACTTGAAGCTCTCAATCACCTCCACCTCAGCACCAATGGCAGAGACCAGGGTCTGTCCTTCAGTCCACTTCCTGAAGTCAATGACCAGTTCCTTTGTCTTGCTGACATTGAGGGAGAGATTGTTGTCTTTACACCATACCACTAAGCTCACTTTCCTGTACTCTGCCTCACCGTTGTTTGAGATCCTACCCACTATGGTGGTGTCATTAGCTAATCTGTAAATGGAGTTGGAGCTGAATTTGGCCATACAGACATGAGAGGGTAAGAAATATAGAAGGGGGCTGAGTACACAGCCTTGCAGAGCACCAGTATAGCGGATTGTCATAGAGGAGGTGTTCTCAACCATCCTTATTGATTCTGATCTGCAGGTCAGAAAGGTGAGGATCCAATTGTAGAGGTGAGGAAAGAGTCCCAGGGCTCAGACTGTGTCGATGGGTCTTGTTGGCATTATGGTGATCAAGGCAGAGCTAAAGTCAATATCTCGGAGTCTGACGGAGGTGTCCTTGTTATCCAGACGTTCCTGGGATGGGTGAAGGGGGGGAAGATGGTGTCTGCATGGATCTATTTCGATGGGAGGTGAATTATAGTGGACCAAAGCATTCTGGGAGGCTGGAGTTAATGTGTGCCATTCCTAACCTCTCAAAGCACTTCATAGATGGCTTCATCCATGACTGTATTAAATATCGGAGCAGGCTCGAGGGGCCGAATTCCTGACTCCAGCTCCTTTTCCTTGTGTTTGTTTGTTCCTGACAGCACAGAGGGAGACATGTTACCGAATGGCCCTGGCAGTCAATGAAGATTCAAATATACAAATGCGTCAGTGAGACACTTGGTAAATGCCTGTTTTCTGGATAAAATGCACCTTATTCCTCGCCAAAACTCTGACAGATTCTGAACAAGGCCACACACCTACAATTCAGTAGCAGACCTGTCAGGTTACCTTTTGTGTATTCCTATCGTTTTTATTGGTTGAAGTTTGGAAAGTCAGACAGACTGCTGACATTTTTAATTATCTCAGGGCACTGACTTTAAACAGATTCTTGAATCCACATGTTAATCAATTGAAACATTGTAACATAGTTCTCCATATCCTGCTTTTGCAGTTTAATTTGGAAATTATCATTTCCACAATGCAGGAATGTATGAATTTTCCCCTCTCCTGTGCTGACTGAATTCCAGACTCAAACTGAAGCTTTCTCTGTTCCTGCACCCAGATTAACACTGTACCATTTAGTTTAGATTGTCCCTCCTCTAACATCCAAAATGCATCGGTTCACATCCCCCTCTATTTCATATGCAGGAGGCCGAGAAATGATAATGTACAAAGTGTAAGGTATGTTTTAATCTGTAAAGCAGGACAAATGTTTTCAGAAGTGTCAGTCAGTTAGCCATTTTAGGTTTGTTCAAAGCAGCCAATTCATGTTAGCACAGCACTGACAGTGATTTTATAAACAGGGAAAGGCAAGACCGAGTGGGGACTTGGGAGTCCATGTGCAAGTGAATGCAGCGTAGATTCACAGAACTATAGCTGGACAGCACGGGTTCAATGGTCAGGGAAATGACACAAGCCCAGGATGGTGTCACTGGGATTTAGAAAAATCTGAAATGATATAAGTTTGAGAATTATGACAGGAACTGTTGGGTTAGATAGAAAATATTTTATTTGCTTCTGGAGGCTCATTGTCGAGTAACCTAACAATAGACTGGAACCCTTTGGAAACTCAGGCCATATTAAACGTGAGGTTAGTTTTTGTTTAAATCATCCAATATTGTCCCCATCAAACTCTCACAGAAAAAGAGTCTGCATGGGATTAGGTACAGAGTAAAGCTTCCTCGACACTGTCCCCATTAAATACTCCCACGACAGGTACAGTATGGAGTTAGATGAGGAGCAAAACTCCCTTTACATCGCCCCCATGAAACCCTCCCAGGATAGGGACCATAGGACCATAAGATAATAAGACGTCGGAGTGGAAGCAAGGCCATTCAGCCCATTGTGTCCATTCCACCATTTAATCATGGCTGGTGGGTGTTTCAATTCCACTTACCCACACTCTCCCTGTAGCCCTTCATTCCCCGAGAGATCATTTCCATGTCTCCTCATTTCCATTCCAAATTGACTCCCTCTAATTTTAAAGCTGTGCCCACGGGTCCTAAACTCCCTGCCAAACAGAAACAACTTCCCAGCATCCATCCTTTCTAAGCCATGCATTATGGTGTAAATTTCTATTAGATCTCCCCTTAACCTTCTAAACTCTAATCAATACAATCGAAGGATCCTCAGCCTATATCAGGCCTACCATTCCAGGGATCATCCGTGGGAATCTCCCCCAGATATGCTCCAGTGCCAGAATGTCCTTTCTGAGGTGTGGGGCCCAAAACTGGACACAGTATTCTAAATGGGGCCTAATCAGAGCTTTATAAAGACTCAGAAGCACATCGCTCCTTTTACATTCCAACCCTCTTGAGAAAAATGACATTACATTTGCTTTCTTAACCACAGATTCAACCTACAAGTCAACCTTTAGAGAATCCTGGACGAGTACTCCCAGATCCCTTTGTAGTTTGGCTTTAGGACTTTTCTCACCGTTTAAAAAAAAGCCCATGCTTATATTCTGTTTTCCAAAGTGCAAGACCTCGCATTTGTTCACATTGAATTTCATCAGCCATTTCCTGGACTACTCTCCTGAAATGTCTTAATCTTTCTGCAGCCTCCCCACCTCCTCAGAACTACCTGTCTGTCCACCTAACTGCGTCTTATCGGCAAACTTTGCCAGAATGCCCCCAGTCCCTCCATCCAGATCATTAATATATAAAGTGAACAGCTGCAGTCCCAACACTGAACCCTGTGGGACACCACTTGTCACTAACTGCCATTCTGAAGAAGAACCTTTTATCCCACCTCTCTGCCTTCAGTCAGACAGCCAAACCTGAATCCATGCCAGTAGCTCACCTCGAACACTATGGCCCTTCCCCTTACTCAGCAGCCTCCCATGAGGCACCTTATCAAAGGCCTTTTGGAAGTCTAGATCGATAACAATCACAGAGACAATAAAACACTTTCTCCATATGACCAAAAACTGATTGTCTTCCATCCACTGGTGTCCCGGTCTTGTGTGGGTCACAGATTGAGCTCTGAAACATCTCCAGGACAATCTCATCCTGTACCTGTGGCTCTGGCTCTGTATCAGTGTCTGTAAGTCTCCCTGTTTCTAAAATTCCCTCCATTCCCTACAATGCTGGATATATTCCAAAACAGTTCGATTACCTGTAAAACATTTTGGAATACCCTTAAGATATAAAACAGAAAGTGCTTTATAACTGCCCACTCCCTTCGTTTAAATGAGGATATTTCGTGTATTTCTGCTACATTTATATTGTCCGTAAATCACACAGAACATTCACACCCAGGGACCGTGAACAATCCGGAAGGTCCATGAAGTGTCGGTCTTTATTGCAGGCGATTGGCCATCGACAGTAAGGAAGCCTTCCTGTGACTGTTTCACTGAGACAGCATCGGGAATCCTGTGGCCCACTTTCATCCTCACACTGACTGTTCATTGTCTCTGCAAATAAAACCACATTTTCAAGATGCAGGAATGTGAACGAAAACAGCTACTGATGTGCTTCCCCAATGTAATCACTGATACTTTTCAGGGGGAGGATTTCAGGAGGACATTAAACTGACAGAAGCACAGAAACCAAGGGCAAGGAGAGGCCATTCATCCCTTCCAGCCTGCTCTCCCATTCAGTGTGGTCATGTCTGACTCTCTGACTCATTGCTATATTCCCAATTTCTCTCCAATCCCTGTGATGTCATTAAGCAGTTAAAACATTATCAATTTCTTTCCTGAATATGCTCAGTAACCTGTGCACCACAGCATTATGTGGGAGAGAATTCCTCAGGTTGATCACTCTGTGTGAAGATAATTCTCTTCCTCTCTACTTGAAATGTGTGAGCCCATGTCCTGAGACTGTGATGCTTGTTCTGAGAATACCTGCCCAGGGGATACAGCCCACCCCCTGTATCTCGTCTGTCCAACCGTTAGAACTGGGTACATTTCCATCAGATGCCCCCTCATTGTCCTGAATACATGCCCAGATAAACCAACCTCTCATGGGACAGTTCTCGTCATCCCCGGGACCTGCTGAGTGAAGCTAATGAGCTGTCAGAGGAAGTGGTGGAGGATGGTACAATGGCATGTGGTTCACATTTGTAGGAGGAACAGAAATAAAAAAATAGAATGACTCGGTTGAAAATAGTGAGAAGTTATTCAATATCATTATCCAGAGGGATTTATGGTATCAGAAATGTAACTGATAGTGGAGTCAATGAGGAGGAGGATAAATGTTACATTGTCAGTTATTTCCAGCAGACCGGATAAGGCCAGGGAGGTAGTCTGCTGTGAAACTTTCTCAGCCAGGTTTTCCCTTTCATTGAAGATATTAATATCCCTTTGGATCCTCTGTCACACAATCGCTCTGTGACACATTCTACACACAGCATCACTGGGCTCTCTCACATTGAGGATGACTCTCTTCCACTCTGAGTGAGTCACTAGGTGGCTGTACAGACCAATGCTGCTTATTGGGAAGGATTCCTGAAACAGGGAACGTTTCCGGGTTGAGGTACTTACAGAGATAGAGGCCGTGCACACTCATGGATGCTTCGGGCTGGGTGAAATCATTTACATATCTGATAGCAAGATAACTTTAAAATATAGGTTTGAAGGCAAAGCCAGTTTGAAACACAGATGTTGCTGGAGACAGCGCAGTTCAGATGGAAACCACATGGAGTTACCTAATGGATAGCAGACACTTCAGTGACATGAAGCCGACTGACAATAAAACCATGGTTAACATGTCAAGTCTGAGTCTGAAATTTCCAGTAATGGTGTAAGAACAGGGTATAGGAAGATTTAAACAGCATGTGGATTGATGCAGTAATTAAACACAAACAAACACACTTGATGCTGAGACCTGGTTCGAAGTTATCCAAAAGCTTGGATTTAAAACTGAGATTGGGAACTTTCTGAGACAATTCCCGGGAAGGTGTGGAGTATGTGATCTGCTGTCAAGTGATGACATTGACCCCTGTGCTGAATGCAGACTCAGTTCCTGGAACTGTCTCCAGCTTTTCTCCCAATCCTTTAGACAGGTTCCTTGCACTGAGATACTTAATGTTAACAATCATCTACACAAATAATCTGTCTAGATTACCATCCCCCCCCCCCTCATCTCCCCCTCTTCCCAATCACCTGAGCACTCTCAATAGGCAGTTAGAGAAAAGAATATCCCCCGAACCAGCTACTAGAGTGAGAATCCGAATTATATAAATAATATGGATGGTTTTATTAACATAAGAAGCATTCCAGCATCGACATGGATGTTCATTTTGAAAACAGAAATGTTGTTTGTTTTCTCGGATGGAGCTGAGACCTGAAAAAGCAGAGTTGGAGTCGATACCCTGGATCACTTCCTCTGATACAGGAGAAAGCAGAGACCCTGCTCCTGCTACTTCCCACCTGGTTATCTTGGACAAATCATGGCTCTTTCCCCTTGCTCCACTGACCTTTGGCCTGTGCAGTGTCTCCAGCTCATTCACACTGGTCCCCAAAATGTTAAACCAAAACAAAACAGGAATTGTTGCAAAGACTCCGCAGGTTTGGCACCATCTGTGGGAGAGAAATCAGAGTGAATGTTTCAGGTCCAGTGACCTTCTTTCAGGACCGAAATATTACCTCTGATCTCTGAATGGGAAACCTGTGTCCTTACCTTCATCTTCTTTCGAGTCTTTTGATGTCTGCTAAATATTCCATCTTCTCTGATCTCTCTGACAGATTTGCATCTCTTGAAGGGATCCCTTTGGTCCTCCATGGTCATTTCTTGCCCATCACCCACGGGACTTTGAGCTTTTGTCAGATTTATGCAGTGATTAGTTTAATAATTCCGGAAACTGGATATTTCACCGCTCTATTGAACTGAGCTCTGAACTTGTGCAGAGCTGCCAAAAAATAAAGCAGCAGCTTAAATTGCGCAGCATGTACCCAACTTGTTCAAAGATTTCATAGTCATAATCATTTAAATGATCTGGGACATCGAGAATATATAAAGCATATAGCAGCCAGAGAAGGATGAAGTTTCCAGATATGGTGAAGAGTAAAATCACTGCCTTAATTCTACTCTTCATTTCGGGGTCAACCTGCTCCCCTTCCTTACTCTGACCCCTCAATCCCTTCCGGACTTGACTTGATTTAAATAAAATGCGTGCGATTGTCAGAACATTGAGGAACACAATGAAAAAGAATGGCCCCAATGGGGTTAGAGCCACAGCAAATGAGCGGAATCCAATCCAGCGAGAGTCAGTGAAGTAGCTTCGCTTATTCCTGCAGTAAAATGGTATGTTCCCGATTATCTTTGTGGGCTCAAATCTAAAATACCGAGGGACATTTTTTAAACAAAGCAGAATCCCGGTTATTGAGAGAATTACAGATGCGTTTTTCCCAGTGCAATATTTAGTTTTCAGTTTGTGGCAACAAAAGTTGACGAACCGATCAAAGGTGAATGCGATGGTGAACCAGACAGAAGATGGATGCACGGCTCAGGACATGGATAACACTGCACACAGGAGTGATATCCACGAAACATACTGGGAAATAATAAAAATTTATTTGCCTCAGTATGACCTCACTGATAAGGACCAGTAGATCTGCTGCTGCCATGGCCAGGAGATAGCGTGTTGTACAGATAGTGAGGCCGCACTTTCCCTGGGAGAGAATCGTAATAGCCACGAAATTCACTGTCAGAGGATAATGGAAAAATGACTTCATGTTAATGAACACTCTTTTCTGCATAAATTTAAAGTCAATCTGTATAGTTGCTATAACAGGGATATGCGATCACCCAGTATTAAAAGAATTGTGATGTCAACTGTAAATGTGTAACTTGCCAATTTCTAGCTTGAATAGAAACAGGCAGCCGGTGAACAGCAGTTGGAATCTAGGATACCGGTCATAAAGGTACCCCCAAAACATGTAACATTTTGCAGGCTGAATTTACACCACATGTAGCCATGATTCCCCCAAAACGTATCAATACAGCTGGATAATATGGTGAGAGAATTGGATGACTCCACACGATAGGGAAGTACTAAAGGTTTAACCACTCTTCTTTTCATTTCGTATTCCCTATGTGTGTGTGTGCGCCCCTCTCTCTGAGACTCTGTGTGTGTGTGTGTCTGTGTGCATGTGTGTGTGTGTGTGTGTGTGTGTGCCCCTCCCTCTGAGACTCTGTGTGTGTGTGTCTGTGTGCCTGTGTACATGTGTGTGTGTGTGTGCCCCTCTCTCTGAGACTTTGTGTGTGTCTGTGTGTGTCTGTGTGCATGTGTGTGCGTGTGTGTGCCCCTCTCTCTGAGACTCAGTGTATGTGCGTGTCTGTGTGCATGTGTGTGTGTGTGCCCCTCTCTCTGAGACTCAGTGTATGTGCGTGTCTGTGTGCATGTGTGTGTGTGTGCCCCTCTCTCTGAGACTCAGTGTATGTGCGTGTCTGTGTGCATGTGTGTGTGTGTGTGTGTGTGTGTGTGTTTGTGTGTGTGCGTGTGCCTGAGGCCATTCCGAGATTCTGAAAAGTGAAGTAAATCTCTACAGTGAATCCTAGCATTAACTTATGAGGAGGAAAAAAATCATCACAGCTGTTAAATATCAAAAAAGGGCATATATAAATCGATTGTTATGAAAGAGAAAAGGGGTATGCGGACAGGTAGAGAAAGTTTTTTTTAATGATCAGTTTGAGGGCAGATGCAGTTCAACTACAAAGGGATAATGATCCGAGGCAGTGATAATCCATGGTGTTAAAATGTGATTTCCAGGCAGAGGCAAATGCTGACTCTCGAAGCACAATGAAAGATGAGGGAGGGGGGATCGTTGTAAATCTGGTCAAGCGCGAACCCCAACCATCTGTAAATATGATGGAGAATGAGGGGCAGACCCTGTCGGTTGGAGCAACATTGTGGATGCACGGACGTAGGGGTGACAGTAAAAGAAAATTGCCACCCCCGGCAAAGCTGCATTAATTTTCCTCAATTATCAACACATAACATCTAACAAGATATTTGCAGTGAATTGATACTGGATTCTTTACTTTCAATTGGATTCCTGCAAGTTTTTGAAAATTAATAATATGCTGTTCATCATTCCGGTTAAAATGTAAAGATGTTGGAGCCGTATACAAAGGCAGAAAGTCGAGGTAAACTGGGTGTTGTGGAGATGCTCGGGCAGATCCCCAGGGCACCTTCAGCAAAATAAACTGTCCAGGCATACACTGTAACTTCAGTGTTACAGAAGGTTTCGTGTGGACAGGTACCTACAGAGAAAGAAGTGAACATTAGTTTCAGTCCCACCTACATACATTTGTATGCTCCTATCAGAGTAGATGAAAGGAAATAAGAGGGAATGAAACTCGTGATCAAACAGAAACGTACCAAGTGCTCTGCTACTGCTGTGCCCAGGACTGTAAGAAACGACAGAGAGTTGTGAACACAGGCCAGATCATACACAAGCCAACTTTCCATCCATTGACAGAATGTACATTTCTTGTTGCCATAGAAAGCCAGCCAACACCATTAAAGACCCTCCCGCCCCGATTAAACTCTCCTCCAACCTCTTCCGTCAGTCAGGAGATGCAAAACCATAAACACAGAGAACAATATGTTCAAGACTAGCGTCTTCCCCTGTTATTTGAATTCTGAATGGACCTCAAATGTTAAACCTCATGTTGATCTTGCTTCTTGTGCACCTTCCTTGTAGCTGTACCTGTGTATCCCTCACTCTGTTCAATCACCCGGTGGCCTTTGTGTCTTTGCACTGAAGATTCGCTGCACGGCAAACAGAACAAGTTTCTTTCCCACAGTACAGAGGTAAACGTGACAATATAATAATAAATTAAATCAATTCAGGGTTTATTAAAAAATGGTAAATGACAGAGATGATGGAAGAGGAACCCTGTCTATTAGCAGAGCCAGTGGAATACCTTGTGAGCCCAGACACATTACATGGTGTCTATAGCTGAACAGTGTGAAATGCCTGAGGATGGCTTGCTCAATGTTGGAGGGGTTGCTGCAATTTCAAAGGTACTGACATGGAATGCTGCATCACTGGGACAGTTGCTGAAATGGCAGAGATGCTGCAACAATGAAAGATACCCCGAACAGTAACAGAATTTGGGATAATTGCAGTCAGGGTCATTGTTGGAGTCAATGGCTCTGGGGGAAGTATTGGTTGAAAAGACAATGGTCCAGCTGGGAGTTGGAGAAGGTTTGGAGACATAGAGACTTAATGCACAGAAAATAAGAATGCACTTTGCCCAACAGAATCCATGAAACAATTGCCTCAGAATTCTCATCCAGTTTGCCAGCATTAAGTCCATAACACAGGCATTCCAAGTGCACATTTAAAGTTCTATGCCATCGGGGATCTGCTTCTACTATCCTTACAGGAAGCAAGTTCCACATTGTCACAATACTTCCGGTGGAAAACTCAAACCTCTGCCTCCCTACACCGAGAAAACTCAAACCTCTGCCTCGCTTGACCAGATCACAAAGTGGAAAACATAGTTCCTTTTGTGCTGTCTATGCTCCTTATAACAATATACTTTTAAATGATGCCCCTTATCAATCTCTCCTGCTCCAAGGAAAACAATCCCAGTCCATCCAATCTCCCTTCATGCCCAAAACCTTACTACTTGGAGTCTTTCAGGAAATCCCCATCTTCTTTCAGACAATCAAAGTACTCCAACATTTTAGCTGTAGCCTGGCCAATATTGTATACAGTGCCAACATATTGTCCCTGCTCCTAAACTCTATGTCTTGAATTTAAAAGCCAAAAATCCCAATACCTTCTCAACCATTTCATCGACCTGTCCTACTACCTTAAGATCTTCATGTGCACCAAGATCCCCCTGATTCAGTATTTCCCAGGCTTCTATATTCATAATGTATCCCTTGTGTTTTGTGTCCCGCCAAGTGCATCAGCTCACATTCATGGATTGAATTCCAATTTCCAACAATTTTTGCATTACCGGTGAACTTATCCTGGAAATCCCCTGATATGCAGAGTTCACACCATTTCCGAGAATCACCTTTTATCTTTCATTGAACATTGTGACCCTGTAATTTTCCCTGTTTTCGCCTTCAATACATCCCACTGCTCTGACATGGATTTATTTAAACGTTTCTGCTCTCGGTCTAATCACACCCGATCTTATTCCCATAGTTTAGAACTTTGATTTCCCCCTCATCCTTGTCTTTTTCCATGTTAATCTTGAGTTATGATTACTGCCTGCAAAATGCTTCCTCACTGAGAGGTCAGCCCAGCTTTATAACCGAAAAATAAATCCAGGATCACTGTCAAAGTGGGGGAAGGTAAAGGAACAGTCTGGGATTAGCCAGGTGAAGCTATGAACTGTGTTGTAGGAAAGAGAGATTTAAAAACCCTCCAGTTTATCCAGCAGACAGCAACAGAAGGATAAACGGTTCCAACAGCTGCCAATTGTTCCAGAATCAGAGGTAAAGCAGGAACACCCAGGATTAGTGACGGATTATGGGGTGGGGGAGCTATACCATTCAGAATGGCGGAGAACTGGAATCTAATAAATATTATCCAACCTGAACATTCGGGGGGAAGCCATGGGAAATCGTCAAGGGTCATTTGACAGAAGATGATTTGCTCTCTCAGTGAGAATGGGTCATGCCCACTGTGGGTTTAAGGAATGCTCGGGTTTGTTGTATATTTTACAGTCGAGTGGATAGCCACAGTCAGAAAGGAAAGTCATCCTCAGTGTGTAGCTCTGTACTCATTCAGAAAAAGAAACTACTTGCAGGTGGGACAGGGGAAGCGGAATGAGACAAATCCAATGTTTAACAAGTTCGAGGGAACTGGGTATTTATTTTAAATTTTATTTCGATCCTATATTTTGGAACCCGAGAATGTACACCTGACCGTTACACTTGTCTGTCCCCATAGGGACACCCTCCATCCACAAACAGCAGGCCCCACTGCAGGTTACAGCTTTGAACCGAGACATGGATGGAACGAGCTGCGAGAGGCAGTGGTGATGGTGGGTAAAATTAAACATTTAAAAGGCATGGGTATATGAACAGGAAGGATTTAGAAGGATATGGGCCAAATGTTGGTAAATGGGATTAGGTTATTTTGCGATACCTGGTCGGTATGGAGGAGTTGACAAAGGGGCCGTTTCTGTGCTGCATGACTCTATAAGAAGAAAATTATTCCTCAAATCTTCATCACTCCCATAATTGGAAAGGTCAATCCGTGCTCCTCAACAGTTACCCAAACCGACAGTGGATTCTGAGCATCCAACAGTCAGAGCTAACAGAATCTGAAACCCACACGGTGTAAAGGAGATTAACCAGCTCAAAACCCTTTTACTGTAGTGCTCCCTAAAGTCGGAAGGAGGAAATGCGCTGCTATCAATACAACTGCACAAACACAGATACACGCAGGAATGTGGGAATACTGGGTTGATGAGATCCACTGCACTGACTGACCAAGATCCATTGCAGTTCTATACTTGCTGACGTTTCCAATAACTCCTTCCCTGAAGATAGCCTCCTATCTAAGGTGCGACTCAGGAGTTCATTACATTTGACAAAGGGTGATCATGTAGTAAAGCAATGAAACAACAGAATTTTGTTAAATATTCTAATTTAAGTGTATGATATTTCAACTCGGGAGTGTGTATAACATTGAATATTACATCAGAATGCAAATCTCTTAATTAACAAGGAAAACCAGGAGAGATGTCATCGCAAATTGTAAATAATTATAAATACTTACCAGGAACACCAATGATGGCAAGAATCATGTAGAAAACTTTCTGGGCTAATTGAATTGGCCGATGCATTTTCAGTGGAGAGTGGCAATCCTTGACTTCTGCACATAAAAATGCAAGTATTAAACTCTGCGGTGTTACATTCTCTGCGTGTATCCATTATATTCTGTGTGATCTCCACTGGGAGATTGGTGTTGCAGCTCTGATGATGACAACTTTATCATTCCCAGTTGGTAGAAGATGTTTATCTCTGAAATTGGATTGTGACAGGTAAAGGATGACCTCATCGAGGGAAGAATCATCATTGGAAACTGTGTTAATTGTTGTTGGATGCATTCCTCCAATTTGTCAACTCTCTGGAGACAGTTTTTAATCAATCTGCTCAGAGATGTAACACTGCACCTATGGAAAAGACAGAACTTGAAGTCAGGTCCAGCAGCCCAGAGCTGGGGACATTGCAAATTCAGAATCATAGAATTATATAGTACTGAACAATTATAGTACTGAACAAACTAATACACACATTGTATTTGTGAGGGCTCTCTGCACTGACAACCTGGCTCATTTCACCACCTACCTTTGATTAAATTCGCTCTAATTCCCGGTAATTCCCCAGTTTATTTCCCTGAGTTAACCAGACGATGCTAAAAAAGGAGAATGCAAATGTCAGTGTTGGACAGATTGTGGCACAAATCCTATTTCCTCATTGACAATTGGTTCCTTTGCCAGGCATCACCAGTCCATCCTTACCTTTACCATGATCAATGTAACCTGTCAGTTTCCCTTGTTGAACACACTGTCAGATAGAGCCAGGGACTTGGAGACAGATGACAGCACGGAAAGCAGCTACACGGCGTTTCGGGTTTGTCTCAGTGAAGCCCCATCAACGTTGTACCTGAAGGATGCTTGAACCAGCTTAGATCGGAGGGTCTAACACTCCCCTCACTGAGTTTTTCCAGACACGCAAATACAGCACAATTCCTATCATCCATTTTATCCCCATCACAAACACTCTCTCCATCGATCAATCTTTTTTCCTTCAATGAAATTCTCTCAAAGTGAGCAGGGTACAACCTTCACTGGGAAACCCATGCTGACTCTCCTGGATTTATCACTCCCTGTTGAAATAACGATTCAGAGAATCTCTCAGAGTTTTGCCAGCTCTGGAAGTGTAACAGCAGCTGGTATCCCATCCTAAAACATTTCGAAAACTTCTGATAGATGGATCTCATTGACTTCATCTCGGGGTTTTCCATTGAACATCGCTTCAAAGGTGCCACCGTGCGATGGCTGAGATCTGAACCCATACCGACTGCTTGGAAGGCAGCCATGCTGCCCACTATACCCCCATCCCCCTGCCAGCTGGGTGATCGCTATTCTCAAACACACTTAACAACACCGTCATCATCACCAATTGAATTGGGGCTGAAATAAAAACAGAAATGGCTAGCGAAGCTCAGCAAGTCTGGCAGCATCAGTATTAGAATCAGTAGCAGGGCAGAGCAGTAGTTATGAACTATATGGATTTCAGTAAGGCATTCCACAAGGTTCCCCAATGGGAGACTGGTTAGCAAGGTGAGGTCTCATGGAATTTAGGAAGAATTAGTCATTTGGATACAAACCTGGCTCAAAGGTAGAAAACAGAGAATGGTGGTGGAGGGCTGTTATTTCAGTCTGGAGGCCTGTGACCAGCGGAGTGTCACAAGATCGGTGCTGGGTCCACTACGTTTCGTCATTATATAAATGTTTTGGATGTGAGCATCAGAGGTAGAGTTAGTAAGTTTGCAGATGGCACCAAAATTGGAGGTATAGTCGACAGCAAAGCAGGTTACTTCAGATTACAACATGAGCTTGACCAGATGTGCCAGTGAGGTGAGAAGTGGCAAATTGAGATTAAATTAGATACATATGAGGTGCAGCATTTGGGAAAGCAAATCTTAGCAGGACTTCTACATTTAATGGTAAGATGCTGGGGAGTGTTGCTGAACAAAGGGACCTTGTATAGCTCGTTGAAGGTGGAGCAATAGGTAGGTAGGATATTGAAGAAGGCGCTTGGTATACTTTCCTTTATTGGTCAGAGTATTGAGTAGAGGAGTTAGGAGGTCATGTTATGGCTGTACAAGACATTGGTTAGGCCAATGTTGGAATATTGTGTGCATTTCTGATCTCCTTCCTATCGGAAAGATGTTGAGAAACTTGAAAGGGTTCAGAAAATGTTTACAATGATGTTGTTAGGGTTGGAGGACTTGAGCAATAGGGAGAGAGGTTGAATAGGCTGGAACTGTTTTTCCTGCAGCGCCTGACGCTGAGGGGTAACCTTATGGAGATTTATAAAATCATGAGGGGCATGGATAGGATAAATAAACAAAGTCTGTTCTCTGGAGTGGGAATGTCCAGAATTAGAGGGCATAGTTTTAGGATGAGATGGAATGAGCTGCCAGAGGAAGTGGTGGAGGCTGTTACAATTGTAACATTTAAAAGGCATCTGGATGGTATGTGAATAGGAAGGGTTTGGAGGGATATGGACCTGGTGATGGCAGGTGGGACTAGATGGGGTTGTGATATCTGGTCGGCATGGACGAGTAGAACTGAAGAGTCTGTTTCCGTGCTGTACATCTCTATGACTCTATGACCAGGGCAGCAGCTACTTGGGAACACCACCAGCTGCAAGTTGCCCTCCAAACCACTCACCACCCTCACTTGGAAATATACCGGAATTCCTTCACAGTTGTTAGGTCACAATCCTGGAAATCCCTCCCTATCGAGATTGTGGGTGAACCCACAGCAAGTGGACTGCAGCGATCCAGAAGGCAGCTCAGCACCACCTTCTCAAGGGCAAATAGGGAAGGGCTATCAATGCTGGCCCAGCCAGAGACGGCCAAGTCCCACAAATGAATAAAAGACCCCAGAGAATCTGACATGTTCGTGTGGGACCAATGTTCAATATTTTCAAACTGTAATGATATTGTCAGTCTCTCTTGCTTTTCCACATTTATAAAGTCAACGTCAGTGCTGTGCTAACACAAACTGGCTGCCGGGAACACACCTAACATGTCTGACTGACTCATTTGGCTCTGGAATTCTGTCAGCAAGGGAGAGGGGGATGTGTCTAAAGCCGTTTCCATGTCTGAATCCTGTGTGGTTAGGCCCCATCCCTAAATCAAGTGTTTATCAAATCCCACTCTGACCTGCTGGGAGTTCAAATTGTGTGTTGTCTCCAAATAAAAGAAAATACTGCACCTGCAAATAAACAAAGCTGTAGGATGTAACGTTGTGTGTTTGTTGGTGTCATTGTAGTTACACAGGATTGAAGATAAATTAGACAGTGCGAGATAGACAGCACTGTCACCAGCATGCTAGTGTCATTGTAAAAGGAGTCGAGATTGTGGTGCTGGAAAAACACAGCAGCTCAGGCAGTATCCGAGGAGCAGGAAAATCAACGTTTCGGGCAAAGGCCCTTCATCAGGAATCCCTCGACTTCAACTTCCAGCATCTGCAGTTCTCACTTCCGCCCCATTATAAAAGGGTATTAATATCTTCAGTGAATGGGGAAAACAGAGGGGAACTGTGTTCAAAGTAGGTAAGTGGGGAGTCACCTAAAGTAGTGAAGTTTCTGACTTCAAGACATAATGGTCGGCATGGACGGGTTGGACCGAAGGGTCTGTTTCCATGCTGTACATCTCTATGTCTCTATGACTATAAAAGGAAACTGATCACAGATCAATTAAAATGTCTCAGTGCAGACTAACAATAACCTGATACCTTTTCCTCACTGTCCCACACGAATTCCTGGTAAAATAGGGAACACATCATTTGTTGGTGGAACGAACAGGTTAACTTCCTGTGATTTAACCTCTCTCCAATTCCCTTTCCAAGTTATCTCTGCCGAGTCAATGTTTAAATCTAACACTGTCCTGATCTGATGCCATTTGGAAATCCGAATCTCCTTCTGTCCCTTCCTGCCTGGTGCTCACTGTGTGAGGGTCTGCCTGTTTCTCTCCCATCTTTCAGAACACATGGAAACCTCAACATACAGCAGTTGAATGCTGTGTGCCTCAGCTCGTTGTTGAGTTGGTCCATGGTGGGTACTTTCTCCCTTGATTTCTCCCCTCTCATATCCGGTTGTTTTGTATATAAATAACCCACTCTCCTCAATTCTATTCCAGTCTGTAACACACTCTCGCGTTTCTAGTATTCTGTGTATAAATCAGCCCGACCACTTTGACTAATTCCAGTCTATAACTCACTCTCGGGTCTCTGTTATTTTATGCACAAATCACCACAAAACCCTCAGTTAGCTTCCAAACTGTGACACAATCATGGGTTTCTGTTGTTCTATATACAAACCACCCTGAATTCCTCAATAGGATTCCAATATGTAACTCACTCCCATGTATCTGTGGCTATTTACATAGACCATCTCAAACCCCTTGAATAGATTCCAGTCTGTAAGTAACTCCCGGCTATCAGTTATTCTACATATAACCCTCGTCAAAGCCCACAAGTCGATTCCAGTTTGTAACACAGTTGGGTATCTGTTCTTCTTATAAATAAACCTCTTGATCCATCAATTCGATTTAAATATGTAACTCACACTTGTTTATCGGTTATTCTAAATATAAGCCACCCCGCATCCCTTGATAAAATTCCTATCTGTAACTGATTTCCATTAATCTGTGACTCTCTACATAAACCACCTCAAACCTTCAGTCAGATTTTGAATTGTAATTTTTTATTCTGTAGAAAAACTACCATGACCCAAATCGATTAGATCCAATGTGTAACTCACTTCCATAAGTCTGTGCTTCCTGTTCTGAAACACCCCAAATGGTGCAAATGGGGGTAAGCACAGTGCGGGAAAACGGGTCAGCATGGACCAGGTGGATCGAAGGACCTGTTTCCGTGCTGTATGACTCTATAATTTCTATCATCTCGATAACTCACTCCTGAATAACTGTTACTCTGTATAAAAACCACATTGAACTATTCAGTTCGATTTCAGTCTGTAACACAGTCCTGGGTACCTGACACTCTGTGTATAAACCATCCCGATACACTTGATTAGATTCCTGCCTGCAACTCATTCCCAGGCATCAGTTACTGGGTGGATGAATCAATCCCCAAAGCTCGATTAGATTCAAGTCTGTAACTCACTCCCCGGTATCTGTCATCATGTATACAACGTCTGCTCCCGAACCCCACATCACCTCACCCCCCACTCCCCACCCCAACACCGATTAGATTATTGTCTGTAACTCTCTTCTGAACTCTGTGTTATTCCATATATAAATCACCCAGAACTCAATTAGATTTCTGTCTGTACTCAATCCCCGGTCCCTGTTACTCTCTGTGTAAGTCCCCACGGAACCCTCAATTAGGTTCCATGCTGTAACTCACTTCCGGGTATCTGTTATTTGATATATAGACCTCCTGAACCCATACTGAGTGGAAGCGTGAGTGAGAACGAGTGAGAGAACGTAAGTGTGCATGTGTGTGGGTGTGTGAAAACGTGTGCGTATGAGAGCGTGTGAGTGTATGAGCATGTATGTGTGAGTGTGTTTCTGTGTTACTGTTTGTTAACGTATGTGTTAGTGCGTGTGTAGGTGTCAGCTCATGTGTGAGAGTGTGTCTGTATGTGAGAGAGAGTTAGGAGTTCCATCATAAAATCATTGACACTCAAACCTTTCACTCAGATGGACACGCACACACACACACGCCCGGTCTCTCTCGTTCACACAGACATGCTCGCTTGCAGTCAGGTCAGAAACACAGAGAGAGAGAAATTGGCACATTTGATGGAAATATAGAAATAGAAGGTAGACATAGAGAGTTATATCTGGGAGTCACACGAGCAGCAAGAATATTTTGAAACAGAGCCTCAGCTAATAAACCCACCATCTGCCCAGTCCTCTGTGTCAGGCTGGGGGGCGGGGGTCAGAGAATCTTACATGTTAGTGTGGGACCAATGTTCAATATTTTCAAACTGTACTGATGTTGCTTGCCTCTCTTGCTTTTCCCTCTTTGTAAAGTCCATACCAGTGCTGTGCTAACATGAATTGTCTGCCGGGAACATACTGGAGTAGGTTGTGTATGGGAGAGAATGATAGTGAGATTGAGTATGGGAGATTGGCAAGATTGAGTATGAGGGAGAGTGACATTGTGTTTGACAGAGAGACAGTGAGACTGTGCATGTGAGAGAAAAATAGTTTCTGTATGAGAGGAAAACATGGTGAGACTGTGTATGAGAGAGGGTGAGAAACTGGGATTATGTATTAGACAGATGATGAGATTCTACATGAGAGATAAAAATAGTGAGATTGTGCATGAGAGAGAGTATTGGGTGATTACATTACAGTCTGTATGCCATTCATGAGTATCTGTCATTCTATAAATGAACACCCCAAACCCCACGATAAAATTCCAATGTGTAACTAACTTTCATTTATCTGTTATTCTAAATATGAATCACCCAGATCATCTCTATAAGATTCCAGTCAGTAACTCACTCCTGGGTATTTGTTATTCTATGTATAAACCTCCTCTAATCCTTCGATCACATTCCAGCCTGTGTCTCACTCTCAAGTATCTGTCATTCGATATATAAAAAGCCCAAACTCCTCAATTAGATTTGCTCCCAGTATTGGTTAGTCAATATGTGACCCACACTGAACCATTCGACTATATCCCGATCTGTAACTACTCACTGGTACCTGCTACTCTGTATAGAAAGTAGCCCAAATCCCTCAGTTAGATTTCAGACTGAAACTCACTCCCTGTTGTGTTCTGAAATACATAAACTCGCTGAGACCATCGATGAAATTCCAGTCTCTAACTCAGTATAAACTAAACGGTTGAATATTAAATTGGGAGCAGGAACAGAGAAAGCTGGAGTTTAATTTCCGCTACATTCTGTTTCTCCAGGAACATTAATTTGATGGAGTGCAGCGGTTCAATAAGGCAGCTCCCTCCCACCTTCCCAAGGGCTGGTGGGAATGGGGGATAAATGCTGGGCCCAGCCAGTGATGCTCACATCCCATGAACGAATGAAAACAACAATCCCTTTGCCTTCCTGATCACTCACTGCCCCTGCAGACTGAGTCTGCAGCCACAGCAAGGCTTCCTCACTTCCCTAGTCCCATGTCCTGGTAATAATTGGCAAACCATCCTAATATTTGATGACACCATCACGTTAGCTTCCTGTGATTTCTGTACACGGATCCAGAAAATAATGTGTAATACTGGAGGACAAGAGGACCTGACCCACGAATGCAGGGCCCCGGTCACTCCCTCTCCCTCCCTCTCTCTCTCTCCCACACACAAACACACGCACACACATACAGAGTTACTGAGGGGCAAGGAATGACAGAATAAAATGAGCATTTTCAAATATTAAAGCTCCATTAAACAATTCCGGGAGTGGTTGATCGGGATGGTGTGGAGAGAGAGAGAGAGCTTGACTCTGTATCTAACCCTGTGCTGGCCCTGCCCTTGGAGGGGTTGGTGGGGATACAGTAAAGGCAGCTTCATTGTGTATCTAACCCCTTCCTGTCCCTGCTGTCAGAGTGTTTGATGGGGACAGTTTGTAATATAGGACCAGGAGGAGGCCATTCAGCCCCTCGACCCTGTTCCATCAGTCAATGGCATCATGACTGATATGTGGCCTATCTCCACATTCCTTCCTTTGGCCCATATCCCTCAATGTCTTCACTGAACAAAAATGTATCGCTCACTGATTTAACCTGAACAACTGATGCAGCTTTGCCCATTTACCCAGTCTATCAATATCCCTTTGCAATGTTAAGGTACCATCTGCATTGTCTACAATGCTGCCTAACGTTGTACCTCACCCCGTGCTGTCCCTATCCTGTGAGTGTTTGAGAGGTACAGTGCGGATGCATCTTTACTCTGTATCTCGCCCCATGTTATCCCTGTCCTGGGAGTATTTGACGTGGACAGCATGGAGGGAGATTTACTCTGTATGTAGCCCCATGTTGTCCCTGTCGTGGGAGTGTCTGATATGGACAATATGGAGAGATCTTGACTCTGTAGCGAACCCCATTCTCCCCAGACTCTGGGAGATTCAGATGGACAAATTGCCGCTGGACACATACTCTGTACCTCACCCAGTGATGGAACTGCCCTGAGTGTGTTTGATGTGAACAGGATGGGGGAAGTGGGAGATTTGATCAGTACCTAACGCCACACTGAACATGGCCTGGGAATGTGAAAAGCTGCAGTGTACAGGGAGATTTACTCTGTATCTAACTGTATTCTCTACCTGCCCTGGAGATTTAAATGGGTAGAATTTAATGGGAGCTTTATTTTGTATGGAACCCTGTGCTCCCTCTGCCCTGGGAGTGTTTGCTGGGAACACTGTCTAACCTCTGTGATATGGATCCTATGAAGATTGATGGGAGACAGTGTAAATGGAATTGTCAGGATCCAATTCCTTCACGTGGATGAGAGAAGGTCTCCAATTGGAATTGTGAGAAAAAATGATACCAGTGGGATTGAAGGGTCAGTAACAGAATGAAGACACCATTGGCTCAGAGACAGAATAGAGGGTAATGAGGGTTTCAGACTGGAGGGAGCTACAGGCACATACAAGTTGGGAACTGTTTTCAGTAAAAGGCAATTGATCCCAGGTCACTGCAGAGTGTAATAATCTGATGCCTTTCCCTCACTATCCTCCTCCAATCCCTGGTAAGATCTGCTCCCACACCATGTTCCACCCTAACTGTCGATTGTGTTAGATACATTAATACATTGGCGATGGGTAACGGCACAGACACCACCAGCTGATTACACTCATTCCTTGCTGTCCACATTCATTCATTTTACACCAACAGGAAATACATCATTGTTCTCAGATATCTGTTGTGTTATTGCGTTATTTGTTGGTGCATTTGGAATTTTATTTTGAATTCGAAAGGGTCATAATGTTTTGAAGGAAGAAATGTCTCCTTACCTGAGTTCGAAGTGACAGACATGTTATCCGGAGAATGTGAGCCCAGTCCCACACCCACCAGCTAGGGAGCCGAAAGCCTCTCAGCAGCCCCACTCTTAAACCGTCTCCGAGTGCCAGACTTTTTCAAATGGCAGAAATGGGAAATGAGGGATATGGACAGAGAGAGAGTGGCAGACAGTGAAAGAGGGTGAGGTGGATACACACAGAAAAGGAGAGAAAACTAGAGACACATATTGTGGCTGACACTGAAAGAACAAATTCTCCATTTGACATTCCTGCTGACTGACAGAAAGGAAAACATAAAGGTGACCATTTGAGCCCAGGTCAGGGCAACGGAAACAGCGTTACAGCTGATAAAGTCCTTTTCAATTTGTAATGTTGACGGTTGTAAGGCAATGAGAGATTTTGATAAATGTCACGGTCCGACAGATAAAAGTGATCATTCTCCTGGCATTATACTCAAAAAGCGTATAACTAATCTGGGTCTGCCGATCTTAAATATGAACTCTGTTTCTCTCCACAGATGTTACCAGGCTTGCTGAGTTTCTCTATCCATTCTCAGTTATGGCTCAGATTTCCAGCAACTGCAGGTCTTTGTTTTATGTTAATCTTAATAACGTTTCGGACAAAACGAATGACCTGCCAGCATCGGAAAATAAGTCCGAGGTGCTGGTTCGCCGATATGTTTGCAGAACAAAGCAACTATTCCATGAGTGGGAATAGAATCCGGGCCGCGGTGGTGAGAGTGCTGAGTCCCAACAAGTCAATTGCAAGAGAATGCAGTGGACGCTGTTGTATCTGGTCTCAATGAAACATCTTTTGCGTTTTAGTTTGTGGCTTGCAGATTATTTTCTACATGTCTTCGAATGGGAAAAGGCCATTCCGCCCATTGTGCATTGCAGCTTGTCAGAGAGCCATCTATTCTAGTCCCAGTTTCCAGCTTTGGCCCAAAGTCTTGTGTGTTCGGATGTTTCCAGGACAAATGTCAATGAGGTTGTCCTGTGATCGGAAATGACCCAACAATCGGACAGAAGTTTGACATTGTCACAACGTACTGTAACCCCCTTGAGGAACACACCCTCATTTTTACCCACAGAGGGAGACACCCAGGCAGATCCCCCGAGAGTGACAGAGGGCTCGGGACTTTACCTTCTCCATGTGCTCCACTAACACTCTCCGCCTCCACCCATGACAAGAGGCAGCTTTTGGTGAAAAATCTGCCAATTCTACAGACAATGAGAGCCGTTGTGGTGAGCTGGTATTGAAAATGGACAATAAAACAAATGCAGCTTTCAAATTCAAAACGACAAGGAAGTCATCCCTACAGCACCTGACAGGGGAGTATCAGCATGGGGCACGGGTAAAGATGGGGCACCATGATAAAGCCAGGGAGGACTCGAACCTATCAATATGTAATGTAATGGGCTTTCACGGAATCAGAGTTAACAAGGTGAACAAACAGCCAAGATCATCACCGTCACTGCTTCACTCCGAAGGTCCAACTTGGTGAAGCAGTGCCTGACACTGGCAAAGGAGGTACATTTGTCCTCATGTGTCTGCTTCAGGTTCGCCTCCTTCTCTGCTGTGTGTTTTAATCGTTTTATACACAGTCACGGCGCGATTCCATGATTCACTCTGGTGAAAAGAGTCATGGTCTCTTCCAGTCAAGTATCCTGTTCCTGCCTTATCTCCATGACCCTTGATTCCACTATCCTTGAGAGCTCTATCCAACTCTTTCTTCAATGAACCCAGAGACTGGGCCTCCACTGCCCTCTGGGGCAGAGCATTCCACACACCCACCACTCTCTGCTGTCACCATTCATTCCTTGTATGCCAACAGTAAATACATCCTTGTTATCCTGTAGCTGTCATGTAATTAATTTAACTGAGAAAGGGTCATAATATTTTGAGGGAGAAATGTCTCCTTGCCTCAGGCTGAAGTGACAGATGGATTATCCGCAGAATGTGAGCCTTCTTGGACCGACTCCAGCCAGGGGCCAGAAAGCCTCTCAGCAGCTCCACTCTGAAACAGTCTCTGAATGTCAGGCTTTTCAAAGAGCAGAAATGGGAAATGAGGGATATGGAGTGACATGACACCAACAGAGAGTCGGAGAATGTAAAAGAGGCTCAGGAGGTTACACAGAGACAAAAAGAGAAAAGCAGAGACACATATTGAGGTGGACACTGTAAGAAACATTTCTCCATTCGACACGACTGCGAACTGACAGAAAGGAAAAGAAAAAGGTAACCATTTAAACACAGCCTTCCACCAGCTCAGGGAAATGGAAGTAGCAATACAGCTGATTCAGTCCTTTTAAATTTGTAACTTCGACGGTTGTTTCTCGAGAGAGATTTTGATAAATGTCCTGATTCGACAGGTAAAACTTACAGTTTTCCCAACACTATAATCAAAAAATGTGTAACTAACCTGAGTCTCTCCATCTAAAAAAAATTCTGTTTCGCCCCACAGATGTTGCCAGGCGTACTGAGTTTCTCTAGCAATTCTCATTTTTAGTTCAGTTTTCCAAAACCTGCACGTTTATTATTTCCGTTAACCTGAATAACATTTGGCACAAAACCAACCACCTGCCAGCATCGGAAAAGCGGTCAGAAATACTGGTGCCACGATATATTTGCATAACAAAACATTCATTCCCTGACCGGGAATAGAAAAAATGCTGCGGTGGTTAGAGCTCCAAATCCGAACTATGAGATTACACGGGACGAAGACAGTCGCTCTTGTAATGATGCTCAATGAAATGGCTTTTACCTTCACATTTCTGATCAGTTTCACTGCAGCTTGGGTTTGACTGGTCTTCAAGTTTTGCAGAGTGGAACAGTCCATTCGGCCAATGGTACAGTGCGGTTCAAAGACATTCATCTATTCTATTCCCAAATTCGAGTTTTGGACCATACCCTTATGTGTTCTGATGGTCCCAGTGCAAATGGCAATGAGATTCTCGCTCTGATCTTAAATGACACAAAAATGGGCCTGAAGTTTGACATTGTCTCACTGTGTTCTCACCCCCATGAGGAACCAACCTCGTTTACTCCCACAGAGGGAGAGACACAGACACATACCCCGAGAGTGGCAGAGGTCTCAGGATTAGACCTGCCCCTTGTGCTTCACTTCCGCTCTCCGCTCCCACACACAAGTTGCTGCAGCTTTTGGTGCATCTCAAGCCAGTTCTACAGACAATGAGCGACGTTGCTGTGAGCTGGAGTTTAAAGTGGATGAAAGACGCAAATGTAAATCCGAAAACCCAACCCCTTCCGTCCCTGACAGACACCAGGTCACCGGAATGAACCAGCGCGCTGCATCCTCCTGATGTGAAATTGGAACCTCCAATCCCCTAACCCGAGGTCAGACACCTTACCCATTCCGTCACTAGCCCAAAGACCAGGAATGGCTGCGACAGTTTGTCTCCATGTAATGGAAACATCCACATCGTGGGAACAGCATTCACAAGGTGAAAAACCAGCAAATATAATCACCGTCACTGCTTCACTTGGAAGGTCCCACTATGTGAAACATTACCTTTCACTGAACTTTCGGATTTGGAGTCTTTTACAGTCCAGACCCTGAACAAATTCAGCGAGAAACCTCTGGGCATTTCGAGCCCAGCACCTGGAATGAGACGAGTTGAACGACGCCTTATCAGCGCAGCTCAAACCGAGCTCCTGTCAGCATCAGCCCTTCCTTCCCTTCCTGCAGTATATCTGCTGAACAACATCAGATTATTACAGCTTGGCCTTCTTCACATTGAAACCCAGGGCGAGAATATGAACTGTTTGGAAACTTGGAGAGAGAGTTACTGCTGATGCAGACGATGATGACGTGAAGATCAGGCAGCAGAGTTGTGCAGGTCAGATCCCAAAGGCCTACTGTCAGTATCAATGGAGATCCCTGCTCAGGAGTCTGAGATGGTATCGCCCAGACCTGGATTTAATTCCCAGTCAGGAAATGAAGATGTAATTGTCTTGTTGTGAATTATCTAAATGAAATCTAATTCCTGGTTACACAGAGAACACACCCCCGAATCCTGCCAGAACAACCCAGTGACTGTTTGCATCTATCCAGAAGGACAATAGCAGCAGATACACGCGAACACAATCACCGTAAATTCTTCTCCAAGTATCTCGCCTTTCCGAGTTGAAAATACCTCGCTGGTCCTTCAATGTCGCTGAGTCTAAATCCTTCCCTCATTCCTCATTGCATCATGGCTGTACCTCCGAACTGAGGACATCCATGGTTAGATTAGATCAGATAATTTACGGTGTGGAAACAGACCCTTCGGCCCAACAAGTCCACACCGACACTCCGAAGAGAAACCCTGCAGAGTGACTCACCATCTCTATCTCTGGGGTAATTAGGGATGGGCGGTGCGTGCTATCCCATTGAGTAATGACTGTATCCCAGTAATACGTCTCTAAAAGCTGCAGTTTCTAAGGGAACACCTGCAAGCGGTCGGGAATAAGTTGAGAGGTGGAACGGGGAGGGGAAAAAGTGAAAATCAATGATGACTGGGAGGAATGAGACAGCAAGTGAGTGAGGAGCTGGTGGTGCAAGGCTCAGTGTCGGTGTCAGTATTTACTGCCCACTGTTCACACTGACTCACACATCACTCCTTGGGAATTCTCCACAATGAGCCCATTCCTCTTGGAGTGAGGTTCTCTCTGGGCATATTAACGCGGTTGATGGACCCCGAGAGGATGACTGCATCCTCGTTATCCTGTCAGTTTAAACAGGCGAAGGCAAGAGTTTAAAACAAAAGCAATAAGAGATTGTCTCTTGCTGTTCATTTAAAGTAGAGAATATCCAGCTGTGAACTCTTCTGCAAAAGCGGAGGTTGACTTAAATTTTCACCGAGCAACTGTAAAACAGAAAAAAATGTGCCCGAGTTACTGTAATCGAATAGTTCAGTAAATGCACACATGGATTTGAAAATCTGAGTTTGGGCACGCTGTGGCTTAGTTTGTTGAAGTTGCTGTCAATAAACCGGCGATTATGGGATCAAATCCCTACATCACTATCTGCATAGGTCTTTCATAAAAACCCGATGACCCTACTTCACCCGTGGCTCTGGTTGCGGTGGGACTCCAACCAATGACTGGACTGAGACTACAGTTTAGGGACAGCGCCTTCGACCACCCTTCCTCACAAAACCCCACAACCACGTTTTTCATGACTAGTGTTTGAGAATCTCCTCACTTCAGGGACTTTAGCCCACGCGCATTCAATGACGAACTTGGCGTAAGTTCAATCATATTCCTGAGGATGTTACAAGTTTTGCAGGTTTGGTCTGTAGCGTGAAGCTGAATAAGCTGCGATAACTTTCCGTGGAACTTCAGGGCTGAGGGGTGGCCTTACAGAAATTTATATAATTATGAGGGAGACGGATAGAGTAAATAGACAATAGTTTATTCACAAGGCAGGGCACTCATCACTCCACGCGCGTTGGGCTAGTTTTCTGGAAGGTGGTTGGTTCCAATCCAGCAACAGGTAAAGGTTTTCCGGACTATGGCTGCCAATGACTATTCCTCTTGATCCATTCCCAAGTTCTCAGCGAAATATTTTGGCTGCGGAAAATACCTCACAAATCGTGTGACTCCCTCAGCTCTCCAGCGAATCTAAAATCTGACAACTGTTAACGTGGAACAAGAGCAGAACTGGTAAGGAGAAGCTATATTCAGACACACCGAAGCATGAATGCTGTCTATGAGGCAGTGCGAGACGTCTGGGTCATGGACTGCTCAAAGAAATGGCAACGAGGCAATTCCAAACGGGAATTTCAACGGACTGGCGCCTGAGTGAGTGCACCACCACTTCCCGGAAAGTAACCAAGTAACATAAAACAGCACAGGCTGACACTGACCCATGGAAAGTGAAGATGATCAATTACAACTCGATTAGATTGGGTTAACAATGGGCTGGGGTGTCTATCGGATCGAGAGGGCCAATCACGAGCCTTCCTCATCAGGACAGTCATGAAGGGAATGAGAGAAATGTCACCAAGTTTCACATCGTGAGTGCCCTCCTTTTCCCCACTAAAAGCGACGAGCGGATTCAGTGCAAAATCTGATTTCACAACAGCCGGGAAATAACTATCGCCATTCACTTCCAGAGAAAAGGGGGAACAACGCCAATTGTCTGGAATATGAAAACCTGGCGCAGCCAGCTTGGGTCCCGGATTAGGATGGGGCTCTTTCGAGCTGGAGGCGAATGTGATACCCACAGCAGTTGGGGAACACAGCCCGGACACTGACACGTTGGTTGCTTTATGCTATGCCACATCACAGTGTGGTTTAGAAGAAATTACTATGTTTTATTCTGTTCAATTTCAACACAGCTCATCCCTGCCAAACGTTACCAGCCTAATCCGTTAGCACAAGTGGCAGCGCAAGGATTCAGACCCAAGCCTGCTTGAGAAGTGGAACCTGAAAGCAGCATCTCAGATTGCTCAGCCACGCTCGCACACAGGCAACAAGCAGGAAGCCAACAGCTGATGACACCCTGCAGCATATTCACAGCAACTGCACCAGTTCTGCAGTATACGCTGAGGAAAGGCATTCCTCCATCTGAAAAAAAATCCACTGATTTAGCACTGAAATCTGAGAATGGCAAAACACGTAGCGAGGTTATTCCAAACGCGGGACCAGTGAGAGTTGCAACTTTCCTTGTCTTGGCCCTTAACCGTACATTTTCCAGCAGGGCCCTGAGCAACTGCCAGCTGGCTGCCAGCTGAGTTACAAACCTGTGTGGGAAGCGAGGAGATACGGCTCTCTTATTGTTAGTAAATCAAACAGTTCTTACTTAGAGACGGACAAAAATCAGTTTCTGCACATATTCAGGGAAGGTCAAAGGCGATCTGAGATGTCAAATAGGTGCTCCCTGTACATGATTATTCTTTGTTCTCGGTATGGAAAGCTCTCCCTCTTTAGTCGCACTCACGTCTCTTGTCGATGACTGAATCAGACAGAAGGTGTTTCACCAGGGCTGCACTTGACTTGCATTCGTCTCCCTCCCTGTTCATACTTTCCTGCAACTCTGTGGTATCAGGAAAACAAAATGGATACAATGTCATTCGGCAGCCTGTCCGTCATTTCCTCAATTTCAGTCACAAGATGGCTTAGGTTTCAGACCACACGGTAATATTAGTGACTGTATGAGAGCAGGAGTCAAGCAGTTCATCTGAGTACATAAATCTTTTCCTTCCTGTTGTTGACTGAATGAGCGGTAACCGTGCCTTCTGCTTGGAAACTCGAATATGTGAATTGCTCCAAACCATGACTGAGGTTTTCAGGTTTCGGTTCACGCAGGTTTAGAAATGCTCGGGTCTAAATGAGGCGTTTCAGAGCCTACTTCGGGATACATTTGACAGAGATTACATCAGGTA
Organism: Chiloscyllium plagiosum; assembly: GCF_037043375.1. Taxonomy (NCBI): domain Eukaryota; kingdom Metazoa; phylum Chordata; class Chondrichthyes; order Orectolobiformes; family Hemiscylliidae; genus Chiloscyllium; species Chiloscyllium plagiosum. The sequence goes on along the minus strand of NW_028270181.1, from coordinate 37,217,279 downwards.
ACCAGTGTTCGCTGTGACCCGAGCAAATGAGAGCTTGCCTTGTCACTGAACCAGGCTGCCTTCACATGTAAAGCAAATGCGATAGTTTTGGTGCAGAAAGGATCAGTGCCGGTAACTGTACCCTTAAAATGGACGGCGGGAGAAGATCTACAAATCGACGCATATTGTCGACCCGGGAGGAGAGAAACTTAGTTGAGAGTGTGGTGCTGGAAAAGCACATCCGGTCAGGCAGCATCCGAGCAGCAGGAGAACCGCCGCTTGTTTTAGGAGCGTTTCATCATCTCCAGTCCTCACTTTATCCGAGGGGAGAAACTGAACAAAGTTTGACACAGCAATTAATCGGAATGGTATTCCTTTTCACCACGGCAGCAGATATGAGCTAAATTCAAAGCCAGGTTTGCTGATGCGAACAACCAGCAGGAACGCTCCATTCCCACCAACCCACCTGTCACCAGGGAACAAAGTTGCTCCTGCCTGGTTTGAACTGGAGATGTTTCGGGTGTGACCCAAATGGAACAACGAGGTCACAACCGAGCCACCGAGCCACTGATCTTCATCCAACACTGACATTTCCGTTCCCAATAGACCAATGTTGGCCAGGGTTATGAGCATGACTGAAAAAAATAAAGGATATCACGTGAGAATGCTCAGGAAATACTGACAAACAGGTTGCCAGGTTTGCCGAGTTTGGAATGTAGGGCGAGGCTGAATAGGCGCGGGCAATTTTCCCTGTAGCGAAACTGGCCACGCATATGTCCGAAAGCAGAGTGGTTGAGGAGGCTCCGACAGCAATGGCTCACACTGTTTTCAGAGTCAGTCTGGATCAGAGGCCTGAGCAGCTGCAAACACAACAACGATCGCTTCTCGGCCTTTTGGCTAAGATCAAGTGCAGTATCTGTTCTTATCAGGACAGGGGTCGAGTTGCGAGTCATCAGAGCTAGTGGAGATCATCGCTGGATCGTGATTGGACGTTGGAGGATCATTTGGTTGTGCTGACCTGCTATTGGTGGATCTTCATGCTGGCTTCGGCCTAACGCCAATTCAGGGACCAGCCAACCTCAGAGCTATGGCCTCAACAGCTGCGCACAGCCCTGGGCAGGGGGTTCGAAACACTGTCCAGGTGTCTGTCAAGAAGGTGGAGGAGCGTACACCAGTCGATCGGACGGTGTTCGTCAAGAAGGTGTTCGAGTGCTGTGGGTTCGCCGCAGCAGATGTGTACTGCCTGCAGGATTTCCCTGGGGCAGGCTACTTCGATGTCACCTTTAGGAGCGTGAAGCAATGTGAGCAGCTACTGAAGGTCTTCAAAGAAAAGGAAGGGGAGCCGCTGTTCTCCATCTTGTCGGCGGTCCCCTTGTGTGTGCTTCCTGCACAGAGGAGACGGGTTGTTACAATCCACATGTACAACCCCTACGTGCCAGCAACTGATGTCCTGACCTTCCTGGGAAGATATGTGCAGGTCGAGGGTCAAAGCACCGACGTGGTTGACCCTTTCGGGATCTGGACCAGCAAACGACAGGTCAAGGTAACCCTGAGGGTGGACGCCAGCGGGAATATCCTCCACCCACCCTCCAGCTTTGCTATCGGAGGGAGCAGAGGGTACCTGACTTATGCAGGGCAGCCGAAAGTGTGCCGAACCTGTGGGAGGTCAGGCCACATGGCGGCGGACTGCAAGGTCACGATCTGTCGCAATTGCAAGGAGGGCCACCCGACCAAAGAGTGCAAGGAGGAAAAGAACTGCAATCTGTGCGGGGAGGCGGGCCACGTGTACAGGGCCTGCCCAAGACGAGGGGCCGCCACCTACGAGCAGATGGCCGGAGGCGGGCCGCAAAAGGATGGCAAGGCACCGCAAACCGGCAAGGGAATAGTGTCAGGGAGCATGCAACAGGAAGGACAGGCCGGAGCAGAGCAGATGACAGTTACCGGAGAGGTACAGCTGCCGAGCGAAGCTCCGACAGGACAGGAGGAGGAGGCGGAGAAGGGAAAGAAGGAGGCAGAGGAATGGACCGTGGTGAAAAACAGGAAGAGGAAAACCCACCCGGTCACCAAGACCTCCCAGAAAAAGGGGAAAAGGCAGCTGCAGGTGGAAGACACGGACAGCTCTTCGGAGGGTGAGGACGGAAGAAAGGAGGGTCGTCACCAAAAGAAGAGGCAGAGCGCTGCGAGGAGAAAGGAGAGCAGCAACTGCCGACCAAGGGACGAGCCTCCTGAGGAAATGGGAAACCACCACACCCCACCAGGTGAAAGCCAGGAGGGCCCCACCGCCACACAGCTCCAGGTCACTGGGAGCAGCGACCCTCTGACAGCCCCGCTGTCAGATATAGAAACAGACAACGTGGACCCTGGTCTCGGCCCGATGACACCGAAGCGGGCAAATGGGCCGAGTGAGGAACTGGACAGCTACCTCAGCCCTGCGAGGGTCCAGCAGTTTGCGTACTGCATGAGGATGCAGACAGCTACCCAAGAGGGGCAGGACCAGCGACAATCGGACATGGGTAACCTTACAACCTGTTAACAAAATGGGGTTTAAAATTGCAACTATCAATGTGCGCAGCATAAAATCTGCTGCGCGATGTGTTTCAACACTGGCCTTCCTGGCCAACGTGAAAGCTGATGTCCTGTTTCTGCAGGAGTGTGGGATACCGCACCTCAGCAGTTACAGGAGATGGTCGAGCTTGTGGGCCCATGGGCTGTCAGTGTGGTCGGGGGGTAACGATAACCGCTCCTCGGGCCTGGGTATTCTGTTACAGGGAGGCAACTTCACCATCTCCGAGGTTAAGGAGGTGGTGGGCGGGCGCCTCCTCGTTGCTGATGTTACATACAGAAACGCTCCCCTGAGACTAATCAATGTGTACGCCCCAGCGGGTAAGAGGGAACGGCTGGCCGTCCTGCAACAGCTTCCACTGTTGCTGGCTACGTCCAGGCCGGTCATTCTGGCTGGAGACTTCAACTGTATCATCGATGCAGATGGACGATCCGGCGGGGGGGACAGTACACTGGACGCCACGTCCAGAGCCCTGATGGACACGGTCAAAGATGCCAAGCTGCACGACGTCTTCAGCACCCCTGCAGACAGAGTGCAGCGTAGATACACCTGGTCACGGGCAGACGGGTCTATCTGCTCAAGGATAGATTACCTGTTTGTGTCCCGAACGCTCTCGGTCAGATCCACCGACGTCAAGCCGGTGTTCTTCTCTGACCACTGCCTCCTGCTGGCCGACTGTCACCTACAGGACGAGCAGCGGGCTGGTAAGGGAACGTGGAAACTGAACACCAAGCTGTTGACCCCAGAAAACATTGAGGAGCTCAAGAGGGATTACGCAGGTTGGAGAACCGTGAAGCCCCTCTTTGAGTCCCCAGCGGACTGGTGGGAAACAGTAAAAGGGAACATCAAGAGGTTCTTCATCCTCAAAGGTGTTCAGGAGGCGAGAAAGAGGCGGGGAAAACTGTCCCAGCTCCAGGATAGTATGCAGAACCTGCTCCTGCTGCTGACGTTGGGGGTCGATATCATGGAGGACCTCAAAGAGGTGAAGGGCCAGCAAGCCTCGCTCTTTGCCTCGGAGGCCTCCAAGATAATCTTCCGGTCCAGGGTCCGCTCGGTGGAGCAGGACGAGACGTGCTCACGTTTCTTCTTCCAGAAGGTGCACAAAGAGAGCTCCGTGCTCAGCAGCCTGAAGGAAGAAGATGGCTCGGTAACGTCATCTCAGGCTGACATCATGAGGATCAGTAAATCCTTCTATGCCAGTCTGTATGACGCAAAGCCAACCGACAGTGCGGCCTCCAAGTCGTTCCTGTCCTCTATCACGGAGGTCCTAGACGACAGAACACGGGAGAGGCTGGACCAGCCACTATCTCTGGACGAGCTGACCAAGGCCCTCGAGTCCTTCGAAAAGAATAAAACTCCCGGAAGCGACGGCTTACCGGTCGAGCTCTATTCCGCTCTGTGGGACTTGATTGGCCGGGACCTGCTGGAGGTGTATGTCAGTCTGCTTCGGGCAGGTACCATGAGTGAATCCATGAGGAAAGGCATCATCACCCTCATCTACAAGCGGAAGGGGGAGAGGGAAGAAATTAGAAATTGGAGACTGATCTCACTGTTAAACACAGACTACAAAATCTTGTCAAAGGTCATCGCCAACCGGGTCAGGTCTGCTCTGGGATCGGTGATCCACCCTGACCAAACCTGTGCTGTACCGGGCAGGAAGATCGCTGAGAGTCTCGCACTCCTCAGGGATACGATCGCCTACGTGCAGGACAGAGGGTTGGACAGCTGTCTCATCAGCCTGGACCAGGAGAAAGCCTTTGACAGGATATCGCATACATATATGAGGGATGTCCTCTCCAAAATGGGCTTCAGGGAGGGAATCGCTAATTGGATCAGACTGCTCTACACCAACATTGTCAGTGCAGTCTCAATCAATGGGTGGGAATCAGATGGCTTCCCTGTAAGATCTGGAGTCAGGCAGGGCTGCCCCCTCTCTCCTGCCTTGTTTGTGTGTTGCATAGAGCCATTTGCCGAGTCCATCAGGAAGGATGAGAGCCTGAGAGGGGTGACTATTCCTGGCAGCAGGGGCCTGCAGGTTAAGGCCTCCCTGTACATGGGTGACGTCGCCGTTTTCTGCTCTGATCCACTGTCCGTGCACAGACTCATGTGCATATGTGACCAGTTCGAACGGGCCTCGGGGGCCAAGGTAAACCGAGGCAAGAGCGAAGCCATGCTCTTCGGGAACTGGGCCGACCAATCCTCGATCCCCTTCACCATCAGGACTGACCACCTGAAGGTGCTGGGTATTTGGTTCGGGGGGGGGCTGGGGCGTGCGCCAAGTCTTGGGAGGAGCGGATCAGGAAGGTGAGACAGAAACTGGGCAGATGGAAGCTACGGTCGCTCTCCATCGCGGGAAAAAACCTGGTCATCAGGTGTGAGGTGCTCTCAGTATTGTTATACGTGGCACAGGTCTGGCCTATCCCCAGAACCTGTGCGGCCGCAGTCACCCGGGCCATCTTCCACTTCGTGTGGAGATCAAAGATGGACCGGGTCCGAAGGGACTCACTGTATAAAGATCTGGGCAACGGGGGAAAAAATACACCCAATGCCACCCTCACCCTGATGGCCACCTTTGTGTGTGGCTGCATCAAGCTGTGCGTGGATCCCCGGTACGCAAACACCAAGTGTCACTACGTACTGAGGTTCTACCTGTCCCCGGTGTTGCGAAGGATGGGCCTGGCCTCGCTGCCGCGGAACGCTCCGAGTAGTTGGACCGTTCCATATTACCTGTCCTTCGTGGAGAAGTTTATGAAGAAAAACACCTTTGACCACAAGCCCATTAGGAAGTAGTCAGCACGTAGTGTCCTTGAGACCCTTCGGGAAAAGGAGAGGGCGGATCCTATCGAGCGGTTCCCTGAGCAGACTGTCAAAGCCATTTGGCAGAATGCCTCATCGCCAGAACTTTCCAACAAGCACCAAGACATGGCTTGGCTGGTGGTGAGAAGGGCTCTGCCTGTGAGATCATTTATGCACACCCGGACTCCCTGCCGCACCGCACGCTGCCCTCGAAGCGGCTGCGGGGGGGACGAGACTGTCACACACCTCCTTCTGGAATGTGCCTATGCAGAGGAAGTCTGGAGAGGAATGCAGTGGTGTCTGTCGAGGTTCGTCCCGAGCAGCGCCGTGACGCGGGACTCCGTGCTCTACGGTCTGTTCCCCGGGACGCACACCGAGACGAACATCAACTGTGCCTGGAGGATCATCAACTCGGTGAAGGACGCTCTCTGGGTGGTCCGAAACCTGTTGATCTTCCAGCTGAAGGAGTTGACCCCGACTGAGTGTTGCGGACTGGCACATTCCATGGTCCAGGACTACGTGTTGAGGGACACGCTGAAGCTTGGGGCAGCTGCCGCCAAGGCGCGGTGGGGAAAGACCACCGTCTAACATCTGCCTGCCTAACGAAGAACAGGGGGCGCACGCAGTCATTTGGGCTCTGCTGGCGCCTCAGCTCAATGTAATCGCACCAACCTGTGAATAGGAATGATTACCCTGTTTCGATACGCAAAGAAATGGAATGTGTACAGAATGATGACATGTCCAATTGTATAGATTAAATATATATGAATAAAGTATATTTTTGAAATAAAAAAAAATCAGTTCAGCATGGATGTGTTGGACTGAATTATTTGTTTCTGAGCTTATATTGCTCTGAGTGGATTGAGCTCCAGATTGTCGATTTATGAAGCAGAAAATAAAGTATTGCACAGAGTTAGACCGAGAAATCCTGCTGATCTCATCAGCTTTATCCTGTTTCCCTGATCCTCCTCCTTCAATCAATGCATTTTTCAGATCCTCATTCAGAATTCCTGGAGCTCTGTAACTGGCCTGGAACAATGTGTGGAAAGTCCTATTGCAGTCCACACGAGGTACCTTTCCCACTGCCCTGCTCCCACGGCCTGCAATGCTGCAGACTGAGCAGACAACCCGAAGCACAATGATGAGCTCCTTCCGGCCCACGGCCCTCCTTCTCACTGAATGAAGACAATCACCAGAAGCAGAATCCAGCTCTTGTTGGAGCCTTGAATACCTGACTCTGTCTCACTGAGTGAAGATTGGACTCAGAAACAGAAATGAAATCAACTTCCTATCTGCATTGTGTCACTCTTTAAGATCTCTGTGTGTCTGTGTTCAGGTCATTTGATTGGAGCCTGCGGATAGTGGGTCCCCAGTGAAATGGAAAGAATGGTGGAGGAGCTCACTGAGGGATATCTCTCAAAGTGAGAATCAGAAAGATGCTATTCCACATTGGAAGGGTTTAAGGGGAATTGATGGCTCAGAAAAATGTTATACGGATGTTTGTAAAACTTAGGAACTCTGACTGTTTTGTGGCTGGAGTTTATTTTATCCTTGTATAGATTTGACACATTAACCCTCCCTCCCCATCACTACAGAAGCTGTTGGAACTGTTCAGTGTTTCCAGCGGCTTCTGTAATTATTTCAGGTTCCTGACGGGAGCAGTCTCTCACTTTTCGAACAAAACAAATCCATCCTTGTGCTGCAACCAATATTTCAATAAGAAATGGGAAGCAGCAGAGGGGAAAGCTTCCGAGATGCAGAGCAATGCTGCCCGGTTCCACACTGCAATTCACAGGAACCATCGCCAGGAAAAGCAAGGAGCAATCTGACAGATCCAGTTTACCACAGAATGAAAGATTTATTTCCTCGATTTATCCCAGTGCCTTCCCTTTAAAAGGTTGTTTCCAAACCACAACACTGCGATGTCCGGGAATCGAACCCGGGTCAACTGCTTGGAAGGCAGCTATGCTCCCCACTATCCCACCATCACCCTGCTAGCAGCTCCCTCCCCATTCCCAAACACACTTAACAAGGCCGTGATCATCACTAACTGGATTGGGGCTGAAATCCAAACAAGAAATTGCTGGGGAAGCTCAGCAGGTCTGACAGCACCAGAATTTGGGCGACAAGGTGGCTCAGTGGTTAGCACCAGGGTCCAGGTTCAATTCCAGCCTCGGGCGACTGTCTGTGTGGAGTTTGCACATTCTCCCCATGTTTGTGCGGGTTTCTTCCGGGTGCTCCGGCTTCCTTCCACTGTCTAAAAATGTGCAGGTTAGGTGAATTGACCTTGGTAAATTATCCATAGTGATCAGTCAGAGGGAAATGGGTCTGGGTGGGTTCCTCTTCGGAGGGTCGGTGTGGACTGGTTGGGCTAAAGGGCCTGTTTCCACACTGTAGGGAATCTCACCTAATCTCATCAGAAGCCTTCAGTTCTGAACCAAATCCAATCAAATCTCGAATTAGTCTTACCTAAATGCATCACCTCACATTTATGAGATATCATAGCAATTATGGAAACATGGCTCAGAGATGGGCAGGACTGGCAGCTTAATGTTCCAGGATAAAAGTGCTACAGGAAGGATAGAAAGGGAGGCAATAGAGGAGGGGGAGTGGTGTTTCTGATAAGGGATAGCATTACAGCTGTGCTGAGGGAGGATATTCCTGGAAATACATCCAGGGAAGTTAGTTGGGTGGAACTGAGAAATAAGAAAGGGATGATCACCTTATTGGGATTGTATTATAGACCCCCTAATAGTCAGAGGGGAATTGAGAAACAAATTTGTTAGGAGATCTCAGCTATCTGTAAGAATAATAGGGTGGTTATGGTCAGGGATTTTAACTTTCCAAACATAGGCTGGGACTGCCATAGTGTTAAAGGTTTAGATGGAGAGGAATTTGTTAAGTGTGTACAAGAAAATTTTCTGATTCAGTATGTGGATGTACCTACTAGAGAAGGCGCAAATCTTGACCTATTCTTGGGAAATAAGGCAGGGCAGGTGACTGAGGTGTCAGTGGGGGAACACTTTGGGGCCAGCGACCATAATTCTATTAGATTTAAAATAGTGATGGAAAAGGGTAGGCCAGATCTAAAAGTTGAAGTTCTAAATTGGAGAAAGGCCAATTTTGACGGTATTAGGCAAGAATTTTCAAAAGCTGATTGGGGGCAGATGTTCACAGATAAAGGAAGGGCTGGAAAATGGGAAGCCTTCAGAAATGAGATAACGAGAGTCCAGAAAAAGTATATTCTTGTTAGGGTGAAAGGGAAGGCTGGGAGGTACAGGGAATGCTGGATGACTAAAGAAATTGAAGGTTTGGTTAAGAAAAAGAAGGAAACATGTAGGGTATAGACAGGATCGATAGAGTGAATCCTTAGAAGAGTATAAAGGCAGTAGGAGTATACTGAAGAGGGAAATCAGGAGGGCAAAAAGGGGACATGAGATAGCATTGGCAAATAGAATTAAGGAGAATCCAAAAGGTTTTTACAAATACTTTAAGGACAAAAGGGTAACTAGGGAGAGAATAGGGCCCCTCAAAGATCAACAAGGCGGCCTTTGTGTGGAGCCACAGAAAATGGGGAAGATACTAAACGTATGTTTTGCATCAGTATTTACTGTGGAAAAGGATATGGAAGATATAGAATGTAGGGAAATAGATGGTGACACCTTGCAAAAAGTCCATATTAGAGAGGAGGAAGTGCTGGATGTCTTGAAACGCATAAAGGTGGATAAATCCCCAGAACCTGATCATGTGTACCCGAGAACTCTGTGGGAAGCTAGAGAAGTGATTGCTCGGCATTTTGCTGAGATATTTATATCATCGATAGTCACAGGTGAGGTGCCAGAAGATTGGAGATTGGCAAACGTGGTGCCACTGTTTAAGAAGGGCGGTAAAGACAAGCCAGGGTACTATAGAATGGTGAGCCTGACCTCGGTGGTGGGCAAGGTGTTGGAGGGAATCCTGAGGGACAGGATGTACATGTATTTGGAAAGGCAACGACTGATTAGGGATAGTCAACATGGCTTTGTGCGTGGGAAATCATGTCTGTCAAATTTGATTGAGTTTTTTGAAGAAGTAACAAAGAGGATTGATGAGGGCAGAGCAGTAGATGTGATCTAAATCGATTTCAGTAAGGCCTTCGACAAGGTTCCCCATGGGATACTGATTAGCAAGGTGAGATCTCATGGAATACAGGGAGAACTAGCCATTTGGATATAGAACTAGCTCAAAGATAGAAGACAGAGGATGGTGGTGGAGGGGTGTTTTTCAGATTGGAGGCCTGTGACGAGTGGAGTGCCACAAGGATCGGTGCTGGGTCCTCTACTTTTTGTCATTTACATAAATGATTTGGATACGAGCATAACAGGTACAGTTAGTAAGTTTTCGGATGACACCAAAATTGGATGTGTAGTGGACAGTGAAGAGGGTTACCTCAGATTACAACAGGATCTTGAACAGATGGGCCAATGGGCTGAGAAGTGGCAGATGGAGTCTAACTCAGATAAATGTGAGGTGCTGCATTTTGGGAAAGCAAATCTTAGCAGGACTTATCCACTTAATGGTAAGGTCCTAGGGAGTGTTGCTGAACAAAGAGACCTTGGAGTGCAGGTTCATAGCTCCTTGAAAGTGGAGTCACAGGTAGATAGGATAGTGATGAAGGCTTTCGGTATGCTTTCCTGTATTGGTCAGAGTATTGAATACAGGAGTTGGGAGGTCATGTTGTGGCTATACAGGACATTGGTTAGGCCACTGTTGGAATATTGCATGCATTTCTGGTCTCCTTCCTATGCAAAGATGTTGTGAAACTTGAAGGGTTCAGAAAAGATTCACAAGGCTGTTGCCAGACTTGGAAGTTTTGAGCTATAGGGAGAGGCTGAACAGGCTGGGGCTGATTTCCCTAGACCGTCAGAGGCTGAGGGGTGACCTGATAGAGGTTTACAAAATTATGAGGGGCATGGATAGGATAAATAGACAAAGTCTTTTCCCTGGGGTTGGGGAGTCCAGAACTAGAGGGCAAAGGTTTAGGGTGCGAGGGTAAAGATATAAAAGAGACCTAAGGTGCAAAGTTTTCACCCAGAGGGTGGTACGTGTATGGAATGAGCTGCCAGAGGAAGTGGTGGAGGCTGGTACAATTGCAACATTTAAAAGGCATTTGGATGGGTATATGAATAGGAAGTGTTTGGAGGGATATGGGCCGGGTGCTGGTAGGTGGGACTAGATTGGGTTGGGATATCTGGTCGGCCTGGACACGTTGGACCGAATGGTCTGTTTCTGTGCTGTACATCTCTATGACTCTACGACTCTAAATCAGTAACCACCGACAGCTGGATGAATTTCGAGTCAGTACAAATCGGTGAGCACTGACATTTCAAAACATTTTGGGACAGTTTAAATCAGCAACCATCCGCACTTCGAAACACTTGGGGTCAGTACAAACCAGTAACCAGTGATGGAAAAAAATTCTGGTCGAAACACTGACTCTTGGAAAAACTTTGGGACCGTGCAAATCAGTAACCATCCATGCTTAGCAACATTTGTGCTCAGTAAAATTCAGTCACTACCGACACAGAGAAAATGTTCGGGTCAGTGCAAATCAGTAAACACCGGTACATGGGAAAAAGTCTGGTCGGTGCAAATCAGGAAACATTGACACTTCGACAAACTTTGGGGCAGTGCAAATCAGTGACCACTGACATTTGGAATAATTACGGGTCAGTTCAAATCTGTGAGCACTGACATTTCAAAAGAATTTGGGACAGTGCAAATCAGTAACCATCCACACTTAGAAAAGGTTTGGGTCAGTAGAAATCAGTAACCACCAAAACTGAGAATAATTTGGTGTCAGTACAAATCAGTAACCACTGATACATGGAAAAAACATTCTGGTCGGTGCAAATCAGTAACCACTGACACAGAATAATTTGGGATCAGTACAAATCAATAACCACAGATACATGGAAAAAAAATTCTGGTCGGTGCAAATCAGGAAACTCTGACACTTCGACAAACTTCAGGGCAATGCAAATCAGCAAGCACTAACACTTTGAAAAATTTCTAGTCATTAACAATCAGTAACCATCGACAGTTTGAAAAATTTATGGTCAGTTCAAATCAGTAAGCACTGACACTTGGAAAAATATTGGGTGAGTACAAATCAGGAACCAGTGACAGTCAGGAAAATTTCAAGTCAGTACAAATCGGTGAGCACTGGCACTTCAAATGATTTTGGGTCAGTACAAATCAGTAACCATCCACACTTAGAAAAAGGTTCAGATCAGTAGAAATCAGTAACCACCAAAACTGAGAATAATTTGGGGTCAGTACAAATCAGTAACCACTGATACATGGAAAGAAAATTCTGGTCGAAACACTGACACTTCGAAAAATTTTGGGGCAGTTCAAATCAGTAACCACTGACAGTTTGAAAAATTTCAAGTCAGTACAAATCAGGAACCAGTGACAGTAAGAAACATTTCAGGTCAGTGCAAATCAGTAACCACCCATACGAAGAAAAATTTGGGTTCAGTACAAATCAGTAATCGCAGACATTTGAAAAAATTTTGGGGCAGTGCAAATCAGTAACTACCGACAGTTGGATGAATTTCGAGTCAGTACAACTCAGTAACCACGAACACTATGAAATATTTCTAGTCAGTGAAAATCATTAACTACCGACAGTTAGAGAAATTACGGGTCAGTTCAGATTGGTGAGCACTGACATTTCAAAAGATTTCAGGTCAGTACAAATCAGTAACCATCCACACTTCGACAAACTGAGGGTCAGTTACGAATCAGTAACCACCAACAGATGGAAATATTTAGGGTCAGTTCAAATCAGTCAGCACTAACACTTCGAAAAATACTGGGTGAGTGCAAATCAGTAATCACCGGCAGAGAAATTACGGGTCAGTACAAATCGGTAAGCACTGACAATTCAAAAGAATTTGGGACAGTGCAAATCAGTAACCATCCACACTCAGCAACATTTGTGCTCAGTAAAAATCAGTCACTACCGACACTGAGAAAATGTTCGGGTCAGTGCAAATCAGTAAACACTGGTACATGGAAAAGATTCTGGTCGGTGCAAATCAGGAAACACTGACACTTCGACAAACTTTGGGGCAGTGCAAATCAGTAAGTGCTGACATTTGGAATAATTACAGGTCAGTACAAATCGGTGAGCACTGACATTTCAAAATAATTTGTGACAGTGCAAATCAGTCACCATCCACACTTAGAAAAGGTTCGGGTCAGTAGAAATCAGTAACCACCAATACAGAGCAATTTGGGGTCAGTACAAATCAGTAACCAGTGATACATGGAAGTAAATTCTGGTCGGTGCAAATCACAAAACACTGACACTTCGACAAACTTTGGGGCAGTGCAAATCTGTAACTACTCACTGTTTGAAAAATTTCAAGTCAGTACAAATCTGGAACCAGTGACAGTAAGAAAAATTTAGGGTCAGTACAAATCAGTAACCACCGACATTTGGAAAAATTTAGGGTCAGTTCAAATCAGTAAGCACTGACACTTCGAAAAATATTGGGGGAGTACAAATCAGTAACCACCAACAGTTAGAGAAATTACGGGTCAGTACAAATCGGTGAGCACTGGCATTTCAAAAGAATTTGGGTCAGTGCAAATCAGTAACCATCCACACTTAGAAAAGGTTCGGGTCAGTAGAAATCAGTAACCACCAAAACTGAGACTAATTTAGGGTCAGTACAAATCAGTAACCACTGATACATGGAAACAAATTCTGGTCAGTGCAAATCAGGAAACACTGACACTTTGACAAACCTCAGGGCAGTGAAAATCAGTAATCACCAACACTTCGAAAAATTTGGGGTCAGTACAAATCGCTAACCACCGACAGTTTGAAAAATTTCATGTGAGCGCAAATCAGTAACCACTGACAGTTGGAAAAATTTTCGGGTTGGTACAACTCAGAAACCACTGACTCTGAGAAAATGCTGGGTTAGTGCAAATCAGTAACCACTGACACTTAGAGAAAATTCAGGTCCATACAAATCAGTTACAACCAACAGTTTGAAAAATTTCTGCTCTGTCCAAATCAGTAACCACCGACAGGTGGAAAAATTTGGGGTCAGTACAAGATCTGACTCTTCGACAAACTTTGGGTCAGTACACATCAGTAACCACCGAGCTTTTGAAAAATTTCCCGTCAGTTTACACCAGTAACCACAGACAGTTGGAAACATTTCGGGTCAGCGCAAATCAGGAACCAGTGACAGTTTGAAAAATTTCAAGACAGTACAAATCAGTAACCACTGACACTGAAAAGATTTTGGGTCAGTGCAAATCAGTAAACATCCACACGTGGAAAAATTTGGGGTCAGTACAAATCAGCAACCACCGAGAGATGGATGAATTTTAAGTTAGTACAAATCAGTAAGCAGCGACACTGAGAGTAATTTTGGGTCAGTACAAATCATTAACCACCGACAGGTGGAAAAATTACGGGTCAGTACAAATTGGTAAGCACTGACATTTAAAACAATTTAGGGTCAGTACAAATCAGTAACCACCAACACTGAGAAAATGTTCGGGTCAGTACAAATCAGTAACCACTGACACATGGAGACATTTCTGGTTATGGCAAATCAGGAAACACTGACACTTCGACAAACTTTGGGGCAGTGCAAATCAGTAATATCTGATACTTAGAAAAATTTCGGGTCTGTACAAATCTGTAACCACTAAAAAGTGGAAAAATTGCAAGTCAGTACAAATCAGTAAGCACTGACATTTCAAAACATTTCTGGACAGTGCAAATCAGTAACCCACGACATTAGAAAATATTTGGGTCAGTGCAAATCCGTAACCATCCACACTTGGAAAAAATTTGGGGTCAGTGCAAATCAGTCACTATCGATAGTTGGATAAATTTCAGGTCAGGACCAATTAGTGTAGGAAAAGATTTGCTAACCCAGGATAGGCCCACAAATGCAAAATTGGCCAAACTGTACCAGAACACCCAGAATTCCCAAGCAGCTCACAAGCCGAATCAGATAGCACACATACAAGGGATTAGGCTTTCTGGTCCCTCGGACATGACACGGCACCAGAGATATCTCAAAGCCCTAAGGGCAGTTTCACAACCCAGCAATACTAAAGCCACACAAGGAGTGGATCAGACAGAGAGGCCCCAGCAAGGACACCCTCCAGGAACAGGACAATGGAAACATCTCACTACTTCAGAAGAGATATTAACACCCACCTGTGAAGAGGAATGGAACCGTCCGATACTGTCAGGATGTTGCATTGTGTGAAGGAACAGGACATTCATCCAATAGACTTTTCCAATTCACATCCTTGTAACGACATTACTCCAGTTCCAGATACATTGTAGTTTCCTATTTCTTAATCAGTGCCTTCCTTCCCCTCTCTCCTTCTCCCCTCTCTCCTTCCCCCTTCCTTCCCATCTCTCCTTCTCCCATCTCTCTTTCCCGCTTCCTTCCCCCCTCTCTCCTTCTCCCCTCTCTCCTTCCTTCCTCTCTCCTTCTCCCTTCTCTCCTTCCCCCTCCCTACTTCCCCCACTCTCCTTCCCCCTCTCCTTCCACCCTCTCTCCTTCTCCCCTCTCTCCTTTCTCCCTCGCTCCTTCTCACCTCTCTCCTTCCTTCCCCTCTCTCCTTCTCCCCTCTCTCCTTCCCCCTTCCTTCCCTCTCTACTTCCCCCTCTCTCCTTCTCCCCTCTCTCCTTCTCGCTTCCTTCCCCCTCTCTCCTTCTCCCCTCTCTCCTTTCCCCTCCTTCTTCCCTCTCTCCTTTCCCCTTCCTTCCCCTCTCTCCTTCTCCCCGATCTCCTTCCCCCTCCTTCCCTCTCTACTTCCCCCTCTCTCCTTCTCCCCCTCTCCTTCCCCCCTCCTTCCCCCCTCTCCTTCTCCCCTATCTCCTTATTTCTTCCTTTCCCGCTCTCCTCCACTCGCTCCGTCCCCCTTCCTTCCCTCCTCTCCTTCTCCCCTCTCTCCTTCTCCCCTATCTCCTTATTTCTTCCTTTCCCGCTCTCCTCCACTCGCTCCGTCCCCCTTCCTTCCCTCCTCTCCTTCTCCCCTCTCTCCTTCTCCCCTCTCTCCTTCCCCCTCTCCTTCTCCCCTCTCCGTCTCCCCGCTCTCCTTCCCCCTCTCTCCTTTTCCCCTCTCTCCTTCCTCCCTCGCTCCTTCTCCCCTCTCTCCTTTCCCATCTCCTTCCCCCTCCCTACTTCCCCTTCTCTCCTTCCCCCTCTACTTCTCCCTCTCCCTTCCCCCTTCCTTTCCCCCCTCCGTCTCCCCTCTCACCTTACCCCTTCCTTCCCCTCTCTCCCTCTCCCCAATCTTCATTCCCCTTCCTTCCCTCTCTACTTCCCCCCTCTCCTTCTCCACTCTCTCCTTCCTGCTTCCATCCCCCCTCTCTCCTTCTCCCCTCTCTCCTTCCCCCTCTCTCCTCTCTCCTTCTCCACTCTCTCCTTCTCCCCTCTCTCCTTCCCCCTTCCTTCTCTCCGCTCGCCTTCTCCATTCTCTCCATCCCCCTTCCATCCCTCCTCTCCTTCTCCCCTCTCTCCTTCCCCCTTCCTTCCCCCCTCTCTCCTTCTCCCCTCTCTCCTTCCCCCTCCCTCCTTCTCCCCTCTCTCCTTCCCCTTCCTTCACCCACTCTCCTCCACTCTCTCCGTCTCCCTTCCTTCCCTCCTCTCCTTCCCCCTCTCTCCTTCCCCCTCTCCTTCTCCCTCTCTCTTTCCCCCTCTCCGTCTCCCCTCTCTCCTTTCCCCTTCCTTACCCTCTCTCCTTCTCCCCTCTCTCCTTTCCCCTCTCTTTCCCCTCCCTACTTCCCCCTCTCTCCTTCCCCCTCTCCTTCTCCCTCTCTCTTTCCCCCTCTCCGTCTCCCCTCTCTCCTTTCCCCTTCCTTACCCTCTCTCCTTCTCCCCTCTCTCCTTTCCCCTAACTTGCCTCTCTACTTCCCCCTCTCTCCTTCTCCCCTCTCTCCTTCCCGCTTCCTTCCCCCCTCTCTCCTTCTCCCCTCTCTCCTTACCCCTCTCTCCTTCTCCCCTCTCTCCTTTCCCCACTCTCCTTACCCCTCTCTCCTTCTCCACTCTCTCCTTACCCCTTCCTTCCCCCGCTCTCCTTCTCCACTCTCTCCGTCCCCCTTCCTTCCCTCCTCTCCTTCTCCCCTCTCTCCTTCCCCCTCCCTTTCCCCTTCCTTCCCCTCTCTCCTTCTCCCCTCTCTCCTTCCCCCTTCCTTCCCATCTCTCCTTCTCCCCTCTCTCCTTCCCCCTTCCTTCCCCTCTTTCCTTCTCCCCTCTCTCCTTCCCCCTTCCTTCTCCCCGCTGTCCTTCTCCATTCTCTCCGTCCCCCTTCCATCCCTCCTCTCCTTCTCCCCTCTCTCCGTCCCCCTTCCTTCCCCCTCCCTCCTTCTCCCCTCTCTCCTTCCCCCTTCCTTCCCCCGCTCTCCTCCACTCTCTCCGTCCCCCTTCCTTCCCTCCTCTCCTTCCCCCCCTCTCCTTTCCCCTCTCTTTCCCCCTCCCTACATCCCCCTCTCTCCTTCCCCCTCTCCTTCTCCCTCTCTCCTTCCTCCCTCCTTTCCCCCCTCCGTCTCCCCTCTCTCCTTTCCCCTTCCTTGCCCTCTCTCCTTCTCCCCTCCCTCCTTTCCCCTTCCTTGCCTCTCGACTTCCCCCCTCTCCTTCTCCCCTCTCTCCTTCCCGCTTCCTTCCCCCCCTCTCCTTCTCCCCTCTCTCCTTCCCCCTTCCTTCCCCCTCTCCTTCTCCCCTCTCTACTTCCCCCCTCTCCTTCTCCCCTCTCTCCTTCCCCCCTCTCCTTCTCCCCTCTCTCCTTCCCCCTTCCTTCCCCCCTCTCCTTCTCCCCTCTCTCCTTCCCGCTTCCTTCCCCCCACTCTCCTTCTCCCCCTCTCTCCTTCCCCTTCCTTCACCCACTCTCCTCCACTCTCTCCGTCCCCCTTCCTTCCCTCCTCTCCTTCCCCCTCTCTCCTTCTCCACCTCTCCTTCCCCCTTCCTTTCCCCGCTCTCCTTCTCCCTTCTCTCCTTCCCCCTTCCTTCCCCCTTCCTTCCCATCTCTCCTTCTTCCCTCTCTCCTTCCCCCTTCCTTTCCCTCTTTCCTTCTCCCCTCTCCCCTTCTCCATTCCATACCCTCTCTCCTTCACCCCGTCTCCATCCCCCCTCTCTCCTTCTCCCCTCTCTCCTTCCCCCATCTTTCCTTTCCCCTTCCTTTCCTCGCTAATTCCTCCCTCTCTCCTTCTCCGTTCTTTCCTTCCCCATTCTTTCCCATCTGTCCTTCCCCCCTCTCCTTCCCCCTTCCTTTCCTCGCTACTCCCCCCCCCGCTCACCTTCTCCCGTCTCTCCTTCCCCCTTCCTTCCCCTCTCTCCTTCTCCCCTCTCTCCTTCAGCCTTCTTTCCCCTCTCTCCTTCCCCCCTCCTTCCCCCCTCTCCTTCTCCACCCTTCACTTCCCCCTTCCTTCCTCTCTCTCCTTCCCCCCTCTCTACTTCTCCATTCTCCCGTTCTCCCTTCCTTCCCCTCTCTTCTTCCCCCCTCCTTCTCCCCTCTCTCCTTCTCCCTTCATTCCCCTCACTCCTTCTCCTCTCTCTCCTTTCCCATTCCTTACCCTCTCTCCTTCTCCACTCTCTCCTTCTCCCCTCTCTCCTTGCCCCTTCCTTCCTCTCTCTCCTTCTCCCCTATCTCCTTCCCTCTTCCTTCCCTCTCTACTTCCCCCCTCTCTCCTTCTCCCCTCTGTCCTTCCCCCTCTCCTTTCCCCTCTCCTTCTCCCCTCTCTCCTTCTCCCCTCCCTCCATCCCCTCTCTCCTTCTCCCCTCTCCCCTGCCCCCTTCCTTCCCCTCTCTCCTTCACCCCTCTCTCGTTCTACCCTCTCTCCTTCTCCCCTCTCTCCTTACCCCTTCCTTCTCCATTCCCCCTCTTTCCTTCCCTGTTTCTTCACCTCTCTCTCCTTCTCCACTCTCTCCTTTCCCCTCTCCTTACCCTTCCCTCCTTGTCCCTCTCTCCTTCCCCTCTCCCCCCTCTCCTTTCCCCATCTCTCCTTCTCACCTCACTCCTTCCCCCTCTCTTGTTCCCCCCACTTCCCCACTCTCTCCTTCCCCCTCTATCCATCCCCCTCTCCTTCCCCACTCTCTTTCTCCCCACTCTCCTTGTCCCCTCTCTCCTTTTCCCTTCCTTTATCGCTCTGTTTCTCCCCTCTCTCCTTCCCCGTTCCTTCCCACTCCTTCTCCCCTCTCTCCTTCCCCGTTCCTTCCCACTCCTTCTCCCCTCTCTCCTTCCCCCTTCCTTCCCCTCTCTCATTCTCCCCCTCTCCCCTTCCCCCTTCGTTCCCCTCTCTCTCCTTCACCCTTCCTTCCCCCTCTCCTTCTCTCCTCTCTCACTCCCCCTTCCTTCCCCTCTCTCCTTCCCCCTTCCTTCCCCCCTCTCCTTCTCTCCTCTCTCACTCCCCCTTCCTTCCCCTCTCTCCTTCCCCCTTCCTTCCCCCCTCTCGCCTTCCCCCTCTCCTTCTCCCCTCTCTCACTCCCCCTTCTTTCCACTCTCTCCTTTCCCCTCCTTCCCACTCTCTCCTTCCCACCTCTATTCGTCCCCCTCTCCTTCCCCCCTCTCTATATCCCCTCTCTTTCTCCCCTCTCTCCTTCCCCCATCTCTCCTTTCCCCTTCCTTTCCTCGCTACTTCCTCCCTCTCTCCTTCTCCGTTCTTTCCTTCCCCATTCTTTCCCATCTGTCCTTCCCCCTCTCTCCTTCCCCCTTCCTTCTCCCCTCTCTGCTACCCCTTCCTTCCCCGCTCTGTTTCTCCACTCTCTCCTTCTCCCCGTCTCCTTCACGCTTCCTACCCATCTCTCCTTCTCCGCTCTCTCCTTCCCCCTTCCTTTCCTCTCTACTTACCCCCTCTCTCCTCCCCCCTTCCTTCCCCTCTCCCCTTCCCCCCTCCTTCCCCCCTCTCCTTCTCCATTCTCTCATTCTCCCTTCCTTCCCCTCACTCCTTCCGCCCCTCTCTCCTTCCCCCTTCCTTCCCCTCTCCTTCTCCCCTCTCTCCATCCCCCTTCCCCCATCTCCTTCTCCACTTTCTCCTTCCCCTTCCTTCCCCCTCTCCTTCCCCTCCTCCTTCTCCCTCTCTCCTTCACCCCCTCCTACCCCCCTCTCCGTCTCCCCTCTCTCCTTCCCCCCTCTCTCCTTCTCCCCTCTCTCCTTCCCCCTTCCTTCCAGTCTCTTCTTCTCCCCTCTCTCCTCGCTTCATTCCCACCTGTCTCCTTCTCCCCTCTCTCCTTTCGCCTTCCTTCCCCCCTCTCCATCCCCCTTCTCCCCTCCTTCTCCCCTCTCTACTTCACCCTACTTTCCTACCCCTTTCTTCCCCCCTGTCCTTCCCTCCTCTTTCCATCACCGTTTCTTCCCTTTTCTCTTTCTCCCCTCCCTACTTCCCCCTCTCCTTCTCCCCTCTCTCCTTCCCCCTTCCTTCCCCTCTCTCCTTCTCCCCTCTCTGCTTCTCCATTCCTAACCCTCTCTCCTTCACTCCTCTCTCCTTCCCCCCACTTCTACTCCCCTCTCTCCTTCTCCCCTCTCTCCTTCCCCCTTCCTTCCCTATAGACTTCCCCCCTCTCTCCTTCTCCCCTCTCTCCATTCCCCTTCCCCCCTTCTTCTCCCCCTCTCCTTCCCACTTCCTTCCCCTCTATCCTACATCCTTCCTTTCCCCTGTCCTTCCCCCTCTTTCCTTCCCTATTTCGTCCCCTTTCACCTTCTCCCCTCCCTACTTCCCCCTCTCTCCTTCTCCCCTCTCTCCTTCTCCCCTCTCTCCTTTCCCCAGTCCTTACGCCTCCCTCCTCCCCCTCTCCTTCCCCCTCCCTCCTTCTCCCTCTCTCCTTTCTCCCTCTCTCCTTCCCTCTCTATCCTTCCCCACTCTCTCCTTCTCCCCTCTCTCCTTTCCCCAACTCTCCTTCTCCCCTCGCACCTTCCCCCCTTCCCCGCTTTCTCGTTCCCCCTTCCTTCCCCACTCTCTCCTTCCCCCCTCTATACGTCCCCCACCCCTTCCCCACTCTCTTTCTCCCATCTCTTTCTCACCTCTCTCCTTGTCCCCTCTCTCCTTCCCCTCTTTCCTTCTCCCCTCCCTCCTCCACCCGCTCCTACACCCCTCTACTTCCCCCTCCCTCCTTCTCCTTTTCTCTTTCCCCCTTCTTTCCCCCTCTCCTTCTCCCCTCTCTCCATCACCCGTCCTTCCCACTCTCCTTCTCCCCACTGTCCTTTCCCCTTCCTTACCCTCCTTCTCCCCTGTCTACTACCCCCTTCGTTCCCACTCTACTTCCCCCCTCTCTCCTTCCCCCTTCCTTCCCCTCACTCCTTCTCCCCTCTCTCATTCTCCCGTCTCTCCTTCCCTTCTCCTTCCCCGCTCCTTCCCCCCTCTCTCCTTCCTTTTCCTTCCAACCCTCCTTCTCCCCTCTCTCCTTCCCCATTCCTAACCCTATCTTCTTCACTCCTCTCTCATTCTCCCCCACTTCTACTCCACTCTCTCCTTCTCCGCTATCTCCTTCTCCCCTCTCTCCTTCACCCTTCCTCCCCCTCTCTCCTTCTCCCCTCTCTCCTTCCGCTCTTTCCTTCTCCCCTCCCTCCTCCACCCGCTCCTACACCCCTCTATTTCCCCCTCCCTCCTTCTCCTTTTCTCTTTCCCCCTTCCTTCCCCTCTCTCCTTCTCCCCTCTCTCCATCACCCGTCCTTCCCACTCTCCTTCTCCCCACTCTCCTTTCCACTTCCTTACCCTCCTTCTCCCCTCTCTCCTTCCCCCATCCTTCCCCCTCCCCTTCTCCGCTCTCTCCTTCCCCCTTCCTTCTCCCTCCTTCACTCCTCTCTCCTTTTCCCTTCCTTCCCCTCTCTCCTTCTCCCCTCTCTCCTTCACCCGTCCTTCCCACTCTCCTTCTCCCTTCTCTCCTTCCTCCTTCCTCCATCCCATCCTTCTCCCCTCTCTCCTTCTCCGCTCTCTCCTTCACCCAATCTTCCCCCTCTCCTTCTCCGCGCTCTCCTTCCCCTTCCTTCCTCCTCCTTCTCTTCTCTCTCTTTTCCCCTTCCTTCCCCCCCTCCTTCTCCCCTCTCTCCTTTCCCCGTCCTTCCACCCCTCTCCTTCTCCACTCTCTCCTTCCCCCTTCCTTCCCGTCTCTCCTTCTCCCATCTCTCCTTCCCCCTCTCTCCTTCTCCTCTATCTCCTTCCCCCTTCCTTCCCCCTCTCCTTCTCCCCTCTCTGCTTTCCCCTTCCTTCACCTCTCTCTTTCTCCCCTAGCTCCTTCCCCTTCATTCCCCCTCTACTTTCCCGCTCTCTCCTTCTCCCCTCTCTCCAAACCCCCTTCCCGCCTTCTTCTCCCCTCTCTCCGACCCACTTCCTTCCCCTCTCTCCTACACCCATCCTTCCCCACTCTCCTTCCCCGCTCTTTCCTTCCCCATTTCGTTCCCTTTCTCCTTCTCCCCTCCCTACATTCCCCACTCTCCTTCCCCCTCTCCTTCTCCCCTCTCTCCTCCCCTTTCTCCTTCTCCCCTCTCTCCTTCTCCCTCTATCCTTCCCCCTTCCTTCACCTCTCTCTTTCTCCCCGAGCTCCTTCCCCTTCATTCCCCCTCTACGTCCCCCCCTCTCCTTCTCCCCTCTCTCCAAACCCCCTTCCCGCCTTCTTCTCTCCTCTCTCCGACCCACTTCCTTCCCCTCTCCCCTACACCCTTTCTTCCCCCCTCTCCTTCCCCGCTCTTTCATTCCCCATTTCTCCTTCTCCCCTCCCTACATACCCCACTCTCCTTCCCCCTCTCCTTCTCCCCTCTCTCCTCCCCTTTCTCCTTCTCCCCTGTCTCCTTCTCCCCCTATCTTTTCCCCCTCCTTCCACCCTCTCCGTCTCCCCTCTCTCCTTCCCCCTTCCTTCCCCCCTCCTTCTCCCCTCTCTCCTTCACCCTTCCTTCCCCCTCCTTCTCTCCACTCTCCTTCCCCCTTCCATCCCCTCTCTCCTTCTCCCCTTTACTTCCCCTCTCTTTCCTTCCCTGTTTCTTCCCCTTTCTCCTTCTCCTCTCCCTACTTCCCCCTCCCTCCTTCTCCCCACTCTCCTTCCCCCTCTCCTTCTCCCCTCTCTCCTCCCCTTTCTCCTTCTCCCCTCTCTCTCCTTCACGCCCTCCTTCCGCCCTCTCTGTCTCCCATCTCTCCTTCCCCCCTCTCTCCTCCCCCCTCTATCCTTCCCCACTCTCTCCTTCCCCCTGTCTCCTTCCCCCCCCTCTCCTTTCCGCATCTCTCCTTCTCCCCTCACTCCTTCCCCACTTCCCCACGCTCTCGTTCCCCCTTCCTTCCCCACTCTCTCCTTCCCCACTCTATCCGTTCACTCTCCTTCCCCCTCTCCTTCTCCCCTCTCTTTCTCCCCTCTCTCCTTGTCCCCTCTCTCCTTCCCCTCCCTCCTTCTCCCCTCCCTCCTCCCCCTGCTCCTTCTCCCTCTCTCCTTTCCCCTTCCTTCCCCACTCTGTTTCTCCCCTCCTTCCCCCCTCTCCTTACCCCTCCCTCCTTCTCCCTCTCTCCTTCACCCCTCTCTCCTTCCCCACTCTCTCCTTCGCCCTCTATCCTTCCACACTCTCTCCTTCTCCCCTCTCTCCTTTCCCCATCTCTCCTTCTCCCCTCACTCCTCCCCCCTTCCCCGCTCTCTCGTTCCCCCTTCCTTCCCCACTCTCTCTTTCCCCCCCATCCGTCCCCCACTCCTTCCCCCCTGTCTTTCTCCCATCTTTCTCCCCTCTCTCCATCTCCCCTCCCTCCTCCACCCGTTCCTACACCCCTCTCCTTCCCCCTCCCTCCTTCTCCTTTTCTCCTTCCCCCTTCCTTCCCCTCTATCCTTCTCCCTTCTCTCCTTCACCCGTCCTTCCCACTCTCCTTCTCCCCTCTCTCCTTCACCCTTCCTTCCCCGTCCTTCTCTACTCTCTCCTTCCCCCTTCCATCCCCTCTCTCCTTCTCCCCTCTACTTCCCCCCTCTACTTCCCCTCTCTTTTCTTCCCTGTTTCTTTCCCTTTCTCCTTCTCCTCTCCCTACTTCCCCCTCCCTCCTTCTCCCCTCTCTCCTTCCCCCGTCCTTCCATCCCAGTCCTTCTCCCCTCTCTCCTTCCCCCTTCCTTCCCCTCTCTCCTTCTCCCCTCTCTACTACCCCCTTGTTCCCATCTCTCCTTCCCACTTTCTCCTTCACCTCTCCCTACTTCCTCCTCTCTCCTTCCCCCTCTCCTTCCCCCCTCTCCGTCTCCCCTCTCTCCTTCCCACTATCCTTCCCCACTCTCTTCTTTCCCCATCTCTCCTTCTCCTGTCACTCCTTTAACGTCCCCCTCTCTTGTTCCCCCCTCCTTACCCACTCTCTCCTTCCCCCCTCTATCCGTCACCCTCTCCTTCCCCCTCTCTTGCTCCCCTCGCTCCTTGTCCCCTGACTTCTTCCCCTCCCTCCTACCCCCTTCCTTCTCCCCTCTCTCCTTCCCCCTTCCTTACCTGCTCTGTTTCTCCCCTCTCTCCTTCCCCCGTCCTTCCCCCTCTCTCCTTCTCCCCTCTCTCTCTCCTTTCCCGTCTCCTTCCCCATCTCTCCTTCTCCCTCTCTCTCCTTCCCCCTTCCGTCCCCTCGCTCCTTTCCCCTCTCTCCTTCCCCCCTCTCCTTCTCCCCTCTCTCCTTCCCCCTTCCTTCCTCTCTCTTCTTCCCCATCCGTCTCCTTCTCCCCTCTCTCCTTACCCATTCCTTACCCTCTCTCCTTCACTCCTCACTCCTTCACCCCTCTCTCCTTCACCCCTCTCTCCTTCCCACTTCCTTCCCGTCTCTCCTTCTCCCCTCTCTCCTTCCCCCATCTCTCCTTCTCCTCTCTCCTTCCCACTTCCTTCACCCCTCTCTTTCTCCCCAGCTCCTTCCCCCTTCCTTCCCTCTCTACTCCCCCCTCTCTCCTTCTCCCCTCTCTCCAAGCTCCCTTCCCCCTTCTTCTCCCCTTCTCTCGTCCCCACTTCCTTTCCCTCTCTCCTACACTCTTCCTTCCCCCCTCTCCTCCCCCCCTTTCCTTCCCCATTTCGTTCCCTTTCTCCTTCACCACACCCACCTTCCCCCTTTCTCCTTCCCCCTTCTATCCGTCACCCTCTCCTTCCCCCTCTCTTTCTCCACTCTCTCCTTGTCCCTTGTCTCCTTCCCCATCTCTCTTACCCCCTTCCTTCTCCCCTCTCTCCTTCCCCCGTCCTTCCCCCCTCTCCTTTCCCCATCTCTCCTTCTCCCCTCACTCATTCCCCACTTTCCCACACTCTCGTTCCCCCTTCTTTCCCCACTCTCTCCTTCCCCCCTCTATCCGTTCCCTCTCCTTCCCCCGTGTCTTTCTCCCCTCTCTTTCTCCCCTCTCTCTCCCCTCTCTCCTTGTCCCCTCTCTCCTTCCCCTCCCTCCTTCTCCCCTCCCTCCTCCCCCTGCTCCTTCTCCCTCTCTCCTTTCCCCTTCCTTCCCCACTCTGTTTCTCCCCTCCTTCCCCCTCTCCTTATCCCTCTCTCGTTCTCCCTCTCTCCTTCACCCCTCTCTCCTTCCCCACTCTCTCCTTCACCCTCTATCCTTCCACACTCTCTCCTTCTCCCCTCTCTCCTTTCCCCATCTCTCCTTCTCCCCTCACTCCTTCCCCCATTCCCCACTCTCTCGTTCCCCTTCCTTCCCCACTCTCTCCCCTTCCCCACTCTCTCCTTCCCCCTCTATCCATCCCCCTCTTCTTCCCCCCTCTCCTCCTCCCGTCTCTTTCTCCCCTCTCTCCTTCTCCCCTCCCTCCTCCACCCGCTCCTACACCCTTCTCCTTCCCCCTCCCTCCTTCTCCCTCTTTCCTTCCCCCTTCCTTCCCCTTTCTCTTTCTCCCCTCCCTACTACCCCCCTCTCTCCTCCCCCCTCCCCTTCTCCCCTCTCTCCTTCCCCCTTCCTTCCCCTCTCTCCTTCTCCCCTCTCTGCTTCCCCAATCCTAACCCTCTCTCCTTCACTCCTCTCTCCTTCCCCCCCCACTTCTACTCGCCTCTCTCCTTCTCCCCTCTCTCCTTCCCCCTTCCTTCCCTCTCTACTTCCCCCTCTCTCTTTCTCCTCTCTCTCCATCCCCCTTCCCCCTCCTTCTCCCCCTTTCCTTCCCACTTCCTTCCCCTCTCTCCTACACCCTTCCTTCCCCCCTCTCCTTCACCCCTCTTTCCTTCCCCATTTCGTCCGCTTTCTCCTTCTCCCCTCCCTACTTCACCCTCTCTTCTTCCCCCTCCTTCTCCCCTCTCTCGTCCCCTCTCTCCTTCTCCCCTCTCTCCTTTCTCCTCTCCTTCCCCCTCACTCCTTCCCTCCTCTCCTTCCCCTCTCTCCTTTCCCCTCCCTCCTTCTCCCTGCTCCTTCACCCCTCTCTCCTTCACCCATCTCTCCTTCCCCCCCTCTCCTTCCCCCTCTATCCTTTCCCCATCTCTCCTTCTCCCCTCAATCTATCCCCGCTTCCCCGCTTTCTCGTTCTCCCTTCCTTCCCCACTCTCTCCTTACCCCCTCTCTTTCTCCCGTTTCTTTCTCCCCTCTCTCCTTGTCCCCTCTCTCCTTCCCCTCTCTCCTTCTCCCCTCCCTCTTCCACCCGCTCCTACACTCCTCTCCTTCCCCCTCCCTCCTTCTCCTTTTCTCCTTCACCCATCCTTCCCCCTCTCCTTCTCCGCACTCTCCTTTCCCCTTCCTTCCTCCTCCTTCTCTCCTCTCTCCTTTCCCCTTCCTTCACCCCCTTCTTCTCCCCTCTCTCCTTTCCGCGTCCTTCCACCACTCTCCTTCTCCCCTCTCTCCTACCAGCTTCCTTCCCGTCTCTCCTTTCCCCCCTCACCTTCTCCTCTCTCTCCTTCCCCCTTCCTTTCCGTCTCTCCTTCTACCATCTCTCCTTCCCCCCTCTCCTTCTCCTCTCTCTCCTTCCCCCTTCCTTCCTCTCTCTCCTTCTCCCCTCTCTGCTTCCCCCTTCCTTCACCTCTCTCTTTCTCCCCTAGCTCCTTCCCCCTTTATTCCCCCTCTACTTCACCCCTCTCTCCTTCTCCCCTCTCTCCAAACCCCCTTCCCCCTTCTTCTCCCCTCTCTCCGACCCACTTCCTTCCCCTATCTACTACACCCTTCCTTCCCCCTCTCCTTCCCCACCTTTCCTTCCCCATTTCGTTCCCTTTCTCCTTCTCCCCACCCTACATCCCCCTCTCTCCTTCCCCCTCTCCTTCTCCCCTCTCTCCTCCCCTTTCTCCTTCTCCTCTCTCTCCACCTCCCCCTCTCCTTTCCCCCCTCTCCTTCCCCCTCCCTTCTTCTCCCTCTCTCCTTCCCCCCTCCTTCCCCCTCTCCGTCTCCCATCTCTCCTTCCCCTGTCTCCTTCCCCACTCTCTCCTTTCCACATCTCTCCTTCTCCCCTCACTTCTTCCCCCTTCCCCGCACTCTCGTTCCCCTTTCCTTCCCCACACTCTCCTTCCCCCTATCCGTTCCCTCTCCTTCCCCCTCTCTTTCTCCCCTCTCTTTCTCCCCTCTCTCGTTGTCCCCTCTCTCCTTCCCCTCCCTCCTTCTCCCCTCCCTCTTCCCCTGCTCCTTTTCCCTCGCTCCTTTCCCCTTCCTTCCCCGGTCTGTTTCTCCCCTCCTTCCCCCCTCTCCTTACCCCCCCTCCTTCTCCCTCTCTCCTTCAGCCCTCTCTCCTTCCCCACTCTCTCCTTACCCTTCTATCCTTCCCAAGTCTCTCCTTCTCCCCTCTCTCCTTTCCCCATCTTTCCTTCTCCCCTCACTACTTCCCCCCTTCCCCGCTCTCTCGTTCCCACTTTCTTCCCCACTCTCTCCTTCCCCCTCTCTTTCTACCATCTCTTTCTCCCCTCTCTCCTTTTCCCCTCTCTCCTTCTCCCTCTCTCCTTCACCCCTCTTTCCTTCCCCACTCTCTCCTTCCCCTCCTCTATCCTTCCCCACTCTCTCCTTCTCCCCTCTCTCCTTTCCCCATCTCTCCTTCTCCCCTCAATCCTTCCCCTCTTCCCCGCTCTCTACTCCCCCCGTCCTTCCCCACTCTCTCCTTCCCCCATCTATCCGTCCCCCTTTCCTTCCCCCCTCTCTTTCTCCCGTCTCTTTCTCCCCTCTCTCTTTGTCCCCTCTCTCCTTCCCCTCGCTCCTTCTCCCCTCCCTCCTCCATCCGCTCCTACACTCCTCTCCTTCCCCCCCTTCTTATCCTTTTCTCCTTCCCCCTTCCTTCCCCTCTCTCCTTCTCCCCTTTCTCCTTCACCCGTCCTTCCTACTCTCCTTCTCCCCTCTCTCCTTCCCCCTTCCTTCCCCCTCCTTCTCCCCTCTCTCCTTCCCCCTTCCTTCCCCCCCCTCTCCCCTCTCTCCTTCAACCTTCCTTCCCCCTCCTTCTCTCCTCTCTCCTTTCCCCTTCCTTCCCCCTCCCTTCTTCAACCTTCCTTCCCCCTCCTTCTCCCCTCTCTCCTTTCCCCTTACTTCCCATCTCTCCTTCTCCCCTCTCTCCTACCCCCTTCCTTCCCCCCTCTCCTTCCCCCCTCTTTCCTTCCCAGTTTCTTCCCCTTTCTCCTACTCCTCTCCCTACTTCCCCTCTCTCCTTCCCCCCTCTCTCCTTCCCCATCTCTCCTTCTCCCCTCACTCCTTCCCCCTTCCCCCTTTCTCGTTCCCCCGTCCTTCCCCACTCTCTCCTTCCCCCCTCTATCCATCACCCTCTCCATCTCCCCTCTCTTTCTCCCCTCTCATTCTCTCCTCTCTCTCCTTCTCTCCTTCCCCCCTCTCTCCTTCCCCCTCTCTCCTTCTCCCCTCTCTCTTTCTCCCCTCTCTCCTTGTCCGCTGTCTATTTCCCCTCTCTCCTACCCCTTCCTTCTCCCCTCTCTCCTTCCCCCTTCCTTCCCTGCTCTGTTTCTCCCCTCTCTCTTTCCCCATCCTTCCCCCTCTCTCCTTCTCCCCCCTCTCTCCTTTCCTCTCTCCTTCCCCAACCCTCCTTCTCCCTCTCTCTCCTTCCCCCTACCTTCCCCTTGGTCCTTTCCCCCCCTCTCTTTCCCCCCTCTCCTTCTCCCCTCTCTCCTTCCCCCTTCCTTCCCCTCTCCTCATCCCCACCCGTCTCCTTCTCCCCTCTCTCCTTCCCCATTCCTTACCGTCTCTCCTTCACCCCTCTCTCCTTCCCCCTCTCTCCTTCTCCCCTCTCTCCTTCCCACTTCCTTCCCCCTCTCCTTCCCACTTCCTTCACCTCTCTCTTTCTCCC
Source organism: Chiloscyllium plagiosum (assembly GCF_037043375.1). Lineage (NCBI taxonomy): Eukaryota > Metazoa > Chordata > Chondrichthyes > Orectolobiformes > Hemiscylliidae > Chiloscyllium > Chiloscyllium plagiosum. The sequence continues at coordinate 37,188,757 of NW_028270181.1, read as the reverse complement.
CAGCTCCTTCCCCCTTCCTTCCCCCTCTCACCAAAACCCCTTCCCCCTTCTTCTCCCCTTCTCTCCTACCCACTGCCTTTCCCTCTCTCCTACACCCTTCCTTCCCCCTTTCCTTCCCCATTTCGTCCCCCCTCTCTCCTTCCCCTTCTCCTTCTCACCTCTCTCCTCCCCTTTCTCCTTCTCCCCTCTCTCCTTCTCCCCCTCTCCTTTCCCCCTCCTTCTCCCCTCCCTCCTTCTCCCTCTCTCCTTCCCCCTCCCTCCTTCTCCCTCTCCCCTTCATCCCCTCCTTCCCCCCTCTCCTCCCCCCTCTATCCTTCCCCACTCTCTCCTTCCCCCTGTCTCCGTCCCCCTCTCTCCTTTCCCCATCTCTCCTTCTCCCCTCACTCCTTCCCCCCTTCCCCGCGCTCTCGATCCCCCTTACTTCCCCACTCTCTCCTTCCCCCTCTATCCATCCCCTCCCCTTCCCCCTCACTTTCCCCCCTCTCTTTCTCCCCTCTCTCCTTGTCCCCTCTCTCTTTCCCCTGCTCCTTCTCGCTCTCCTTCCCCCTTCCTTCCCCCCTCCTCGTTCTCCCTTCCTTCCCCACTCTCTCCTTCCCCCCTCTCTTTCTCCCGTCTCTTTCTCCCCTCTCTCCTTCTCCCCTCTCTCCTTTCCCCGCTCCTTCCCCCTCCCTCCTTCTCCCTCTCTCCTTCCCCCTTCCTTCCCCTCTCTCATTCTCCCTCTATCCTTCCCCACTTTCTCCTTCCCACAGTCACCTTCCCCCATCTCCTTTAGCCATTTCCCTATTCCCCTCACTCCTTCCCCCCTCCCCACTCTCTCCTTCCCCCTCTCCTTCTCCCCCTCTCCTTCTCCCCTCTCTTCTTCCCCCTTCCTTCCAGTCCCTCCTTCTCCCCCTCTCCATCCGCCTTCCTCGCCCCCTCTCTCCTTCTCCCCTCTCTCCATCTCCCCTCTCTCCATCCCCCTTCCACCCCTCTCCCCTCTCTCCTTCCCACTTCCTTCCACTCTCTCTTACCCCCTTCCTTCCCCCTTTCCTTCCCCTCTCTTTCCTTCCCCGTTTCGTCCCCTTTCTCCTTCTCCCCTCCGTACTTTCTCTCTCTCCTTCCCCGTACCTTCCCCTCTCTCATTCTCCTCCTCTCCTCTAACCCCTTTCTTGCCCCCTCTCTCCTTCCCCACTCTCCTTCCCCTCTCTCCTTCCCCTCTCTCCTTTCCCCTCTCTCCTTCCCCCCTCTCTCCTTCTCCCCTCCCTCCTTCTCCCCTCCCTCCTTCACCCCTTTCTCCTTCACCCCACTCTCCTGCCCCTTCATTCCCCTCTCCTTCCCCCCACTTGTCCCTCTCTCTATCCCCCCTCCTTCCACACTCTCCTTCTCTCTTCTCTCCTTCCCCTCTCTCCTTTCCCCATCTCTCCTATTCCATTCACTCCTTCCCCCTTCCCCTCTCTCGTTCCCAGTTCCTACCCCACTCTCTCTTTCCCCCCTCCCTTTCTCCCCTCTCTTTCTCTCCACTCTCCTTCTCCCCCTCTCCTTCTCCCCTTTTTCCTGCCCCCTTCCCTCTCTCCTTACCCCTTCCTTCCCCTCTCCCTTTCTCCCCCTCTCCCCTTCCCCCTTCCTTCCCCTCTCTCCTTCTCCCCAATCTCCTTCTCCCGTCTCTCCTTCCCTTTTCCTTCCCCGCTCCTTCTCCCGTCTCTCCTTCCTTTTCCTTCCACCCCTCCTTCTCCCATCTCTCCTTCCACTTTCTTCCCCCCTCTCCTTTTCCCCTCTCACCTTCACCCTTCCTTCCCCTCTCTTCTTCTCCCCTCTCTCCTTCTCCCTTCCTTCCCCTCACTCCTTCTCCTTTCCTTCCACCCCTCCTTCTCCCCTCTCTGCTTCCCCTTTCCTTCCCCCCTCCTTCTCCCCTCTCTCCTTTCGTTTCCTTCCCCCCTTCTTCTCCCTTCTCTCCGTCGTCCCTCTCTCCTTCTCCCTTCCTTCCCCTCTCTCCTTCACCACTCTCTCCTTCCCCCTCTCTCCTTCCCCCTCTCTCCTTTTCCCCTCTCTCCTTCTCCCCTCTCTTCTTCCCCCTTCCTTCCCCTCTCTCCTTCTCCCCTCTCTCCTCGCTTCATTCCCACCTGTCTCCTTCTCCCCTCTCTCATTTCGCCTTCCTTCCCCCTCTCTCCATTCCCACTTCCCCCTCCTTCTCCCCTCTCTACTTCACCCCACTTTCCTACCCCCTTCTACCCCCCTCTCCTTCCCTCCTCTTTCCATCACCGTTTCTTCCCCTTTCTCTTTCTCCCCTCCCTACTCCCTCACTCTCCTTCCCCCTCTCCTTCTCCCCTCTCTCCTCCCCCTTCCTTCCCCTCTCTCCTTCTCCCCTCTCTGCTTCCCCATTCCTAAACCTCTCTGCTTCACTCCTCTCTCTTTCCCCCCCATTTCTACTCCCCTCTCTCCTTCTCCCCTCTCTCCTTCCCCTTCCTTCCCTCTCTACTTCCCCCCTCTCCTTCTCCCCTCTCTCCATACCCCTTCCCCCCTCCTTCTCCCCCTCTCCTTCCCACTTCCTTCCCCTCTCTCCTACACCCTTCCTTCCCCCCTCTCCTTCCCCCTCTTTCCTTCCCCATTTCATCCCCTTTCTCCTTCTCCCCTCCCTACTTCTCCTCTCTCCTTCCCCCTCTCCTTCTCCCCTCTCTCCTCCCCTCTCTCCTTCTCCCCTCCGTCCTTCTCCTCTCTCTCCTTTCCCCTCTCCTTCCCCCTCCCTCCTTGCCCCCTCTCCTTCCCCCTCCCTCCTTCTACCTCTCTCCTTTACCCATCTCTCCTTCCCCCCTCTCTCCTTCGCCCTCTATCCTTCCCCACTCTCTCCTTCCCCCCTCTCTCCTTTCCCCATCTCTCCTTCTCCCCTCCCCCCTCTCTCCTTCCCCCGTCCTTCCACCCCTCTCCTTCTCCCCTCTCTCCTTCTCCCTTCCTTCCCGTCTCTCCTTCTCCCATCTCTCCTTCCCCCCTCTCTCCTTCTCCTCTCTCTCCTTCCCCCTTCCTTCCCCTCTCTCCATCTCCCCTCACTGCTTCCCCCTTCCTTCACCTCTCTCTTTCTCCCCTAGCGCATTCCCGCTTCATTCCCTCTCTACTTCCCCCCTCTCTCCTTCTCCCCTCTCTCCAAACCCCCTTCCCCCCTTCTTCTCCCCTCTCTCCTACCCACTTCCTTCCCCTCTCTTCTACACCCTTCCTTCCCTCCGCTCCTTCCCCCTTTTTCCTTCCCCATTTCGTTCCCTTTCTCCTTCTCCCCTCCCTACATCCCCCTCTCTCCCTACCCTTCTCCTTCTCCCCTCTCTCCTCCCCTTTCTCCTTCTCCCCTCTCTCCTTCTCCCCCTCTCTTTTCCCCATCTCTCCTTCCCCCTCCCTCCTTCTCCCTCTCTCCTTCCCCCCTCCTTCCCCCCTCTCCGTCTCCCCTCAATCCTTCCCCCTCTCTCCGTCCCCCTCTCCTTCCCCACTCTCTCCTTCCTCCTGTCTCCTTCCCCCCTCTCCTTCTCCCCTCACTCCTTCCCCGCTTCCCCGCGCTCTCGTTCCCCCTTCCTTCCCCACTCTCTCCTTCCCCACTCTATCCGTACCATCTCCTTCCCCCCTCTCTTTCTCCCCTCTCTTTCTCCCCTCTCTCCTTGTCCCCTCTCCTTCCCCTCCCTCCTTCTCCCCTCCCTCCTCCCCTGCTCCTTCTCCCTCTCTCCTTTCCCCTTCGTTCCCCGCTCTGTTTCTCCCTTCCTTCCCCCCTCTCCTTACCACTCCCTCCTTCTCCCCCTCTCCTTCATCCCTCTCTCCTTCCCCACTCTCTCCTTCCCCCTCTATCCTTCCCCTCTCTCCTTCTCCCCTCTCTCCTTTCCCCATCTCTCCTTCTCCCCTCACTCCTTCCCCCCTTCCCCGCTCTCTCGTTCCCCCTTCCTTCCCCGCTCTCTCCTTTCCCCCTCTCTTTCTCCCGTCTCTTTCTCCCCTCTCTCCTTGTCCCCTCTCACCTTCCCTTATCTCCTTCTCCCTTCCCTCCTCCACCCGTCCTACACCCCTCTACCTTCCCCCTCCCTCTTTCTCCCTCTCTCCTTCACCCCTCTCTCCTTCCCCACTCTCTCCTTCACCCTATATCCTTCCCCACTCTCTCCTTCTCCCCTCTCTCCTTTCCCCATCTCTCCTTCTCCCCTCTCTCCTTCCCCCCTTCCCTGCTCTATCATCCCCCCTTCCTTCCCCACTCTGTCCTTCCCCCCTCTCTTTCTCCCGTGTCTTTCACCCCTCCCTCCTTCTCCCCTCCCTCCTCCCCATGCTCCATCTTCTGTCTCATTTCCCCTTCCTTCCCCGACAGTTTCTCCCCTCCATCCCATCTCCATACCCCACCCTCCTTCTCCCTCTCTCCTTCACACCTCTCTCCTTCCCCACTCTCTCCTTCTCCCTCTCTCCTTCACCCCCTCCTTCCCCCCCTCCGTCTCCCCTCTCTCCTTCCCCCCTCTCCTCCCCCTTTATCCTTCCCCACTCTCTCCTTCCCCCGTGTCCTTCCCCCCTCTCTCCTTTCCCCATCTCTGCTTCTCCCCTCATTCCTTCCCCCCTTCCCCGCGCTCTCGATCCCCCTTCCTTCCCCACTCTCTCCTTCCCCCTCTATCCGTCCCGTCTCCTTCCCCCTCTCTTTCTCCCCTCTCTTTCTCCCCCTCTCCTTCCCTTGCTCCTTCTCGCTCTCCTTCCCCCTTCATTCCCTGCACCGTTTCTCCCCTCTCTGCTTCTCCCCTCTCTCATTCTCCACTCATTCGTTCCCCCATCCTTCCCCATCACTCCTTTCCCCCTCTCCTTCCCCCTTCCTTCCAGTCCCTCCTTCTCCCCTCTCTCCATCCACCTTCCTTCCCCCCATCTCTCCTTCTCCCCTCTCTCCATCTCCCCTCTCTCCATCCCCTCTCCCCTCTCTCCTTCCCACTTCCTTCCCCTCTCTCTTACCCCCTTCCTTTCCCCTCTCCTTCCTCTTTCTTTCCTTTCCCGTTTCGTGCCCTTTCTCCTTCTCCCCTCCGTACTTTCCGTTTCTCCTTCCCCGTACCTTCCCCTCTCTCATTCTCCCCCTCTCCTCTAATCCCTTTCTTGCCCCCTCTCTCCTTCCCCACTCTCATTCCCCCCTCTCTCCTTCCCCCTCTCTCCTTCCCCCCTCTCTCCTTCTCCCCTCCCTCCTTCTCCCCTCCCTCCTTCTCCCCTCTCTCCTTTTCCCCTCCCTCCTTCTCCCCTCTCTCATTCCCCCCGCTCTCCTTCTCCCCTCCCTCCTGCTCCCCTCTCTCCTTCTCCCCTCCCTCCTTCTCCCCTCTCTCCGTCCCCCCTCTTTCCTTCCCCCCCCCCTCCTTCTCCCCTCTCTCCTTCTCCCCTCCTTCCTTCTCCCCTCCCTCATTCTCCCTCTCTCCTTCTCCCCTCCCTCCTTCACCCCCCTCCTTCACCCCTTTCTCCTTCACCCCACTCTCCTGCCCCTTCATTCCCCTCTCCTTAACCCCCCCTCCTTGTCCCTCTCTCTATCCCCCCTCCTTCCACACTCTCCTTCTCTCTTCTCTCCTTCCCCTCTCTCCTTTCCCCTCTCCTTCCCCCTCACTATTTCTCCCTCTCTCTCCTTCTCCCTTCCTTCCCCTCTCTTCTTCCCCACCAGTCTCCTTCTCCCCTCCCCTCCTTCCCCCCTCTCCGTCTTCCCTCACTCCTTCCCTCTCTCTCCTTCCCCCTTCCTCCTTCTCACTCTCTCCTTCACCCCCTCCTTCCCCCCTCTCCTTCTCCCTTCTCTCCTTCACCCCCTCTCCTCCCCCCTCTATCCTTCCCCACTCTCTCCTTCCCCCCTATCCGTCCCCTCTACTTCCCCCCTCTCTTTCTCGCCTCTCTTTCTCCCCTCTCTCCTTGTCCCCTCTCCCCTTCCCCTGCTCCTTCTCGCCCTCCTTCCCCCTTCCTTCCCCACTCTGTTTCTCCCCTCTCACCTTCCCCCTTCCTTCCCCCATCCTTCTCCCCTCTCTCCTTCTCCCCTCTCTCCTTCCCCCTTCCTTCCCCTCTCTCTCCTTCACCACTCTCTCCTTCCCCCATCTCTCCTTCCCTCCTCTTTCCATCACCGTTTCTTCACCTTTCTCTTTCTCCCCTCCCTACTTCCCCCTCTCTCCTTCCCTCTCTCCTTCACCCCTCTTTCCTTTCACCCCTCTCTCCTCCCACTTTCTTCCCGTCTCTCCTTCTCCCCTCTCTCCTTTCTCCTCTCCTTCTCCTCTCTCTCCTTTCCCCTTCCTTCACCTCTCTCTTTCTCCCCAGCCCCTTCCCCCTTCCTTCCCCCTCTACTTCCCCCCTCTCTCCTTCTCCCCTCTCTCCAAACCCCCTTCCCCCCTTCTTCTCCCCTTCTCTCCATCCCACTTCCTTCCCGTCTCTCCTTCTCCCCTCTCTCCTTCCATCTCTCCTTCTCGCCTCTATCCTCCCCTTTCTCCTTCTCCCCTCTCTCCTTCTCCCCCTCTCCTTTTGCCCTCCTTCTCCCCTCCCTCCTTCTCCCTCTCTCCTTCCCCCCTCCTTCCCCACCTCTCCGTCTTCCCTCTCTCCTTCCCCCTCTCTCCTTCCCCCTTCCTCCTTCTCGCTCTCTCCTTCACCCCCTCCTTCCCCCCTCTCCGTCTCCCTTCTCTCCTTCACCCCGTCTCCTCCCCCCTCTATCCTTCCCCACTCTCTCCTTCCCCCCTATCCGTCCCCTCTCCTTCCCCCCTCTCTTTCTCGCCTCTCTTTCTCCCCTCTCTCCTTGTCCCCTCTCCCATTCCCCTGCTCCTTCTCGCACTCCTTCCCCCTTCCTTCCCCACTCTGTTTCTCCCCTCTCACCTTCCCCTTTCCTTTCCCCATCCTTCTCCCCTCTCTCCTTCTCCCCTCTCTCCTTTCCCCGCTCCTTCCCCCTCCCTCCTTCCCCCTTCCTTCCCCTCTCTCTCCTTCACCACTCTCTCCTTCCCCCATCTCTCCTTCCCTCCTCTTTCCATCACCGTTTCTTCACCTTTCTCTTTCTCCCCTCCCTACTTCCCCCTCTCTCCTTCCCCCTCTCCTTCTCCCCTCTCTCCTTCCCCCTTCCTTCCCCTCTCTCTCCTTCACCACTCTCTCCTTCCCCATCACTCCTTCCCCTCTCTCTCCTTTCCCCTCTCTCCTTCTCACTTCTCTCCTTCTCCCTTCCTTCCCCTCTCTCCTTCTCCCCTCTCTCCTACCCCCTTGCTTCCAGTCTCTCCTTCTCCCCACTCTCCTCGCTTCATTCCCCCCTGTCTCCTTCTCCCCTCTCTTATTTCGCCTTCCTTCCCCCCTCTCACCATCCACCTTCCCCCTTCCTTCTCCCCTCTCTACTTCACCCCTCTTTCCTACCCCCTTCTTCCCCCCTCTCCTTCCCTCCTCTTTCCATCACCGTTTCTTCACCTTTCTCTTTCTCCCCTCCCTACATCCCCCTCTCCTTCTCCCCCTCTCTTTCTCCCCCCCTACTTCCTCCTCTCCTTCTCCCCTCTCTCCTTCCCCCTTCCTTACCCTCTCTCCTTCACTCCTCTCTCCTTCCCCCACTTCTACTCCCCTCTCTCCTTCTCCCCTCTCTCCTTACCCCGTCCTTCCCTCTCTACTTCCCCCCTCTCTCCTTCTCCCCTCTCTCCATACCATTCCCCCCTCCTTCACCCCCTCTCCTTCCCACTTCCTTCTCCTCTCTCCTACACCCTTCCTTCCCCCCTCTCCTTCCCCCCTTTCCATTCCCATTTCGTCCCATTTCTCCTTCTCCCCTCCCTACTTCCCCTTCTCTCCTTCCCCCTCTCCTTCTCCCCTCTCTTCTTCCCTCTCTCCTTCTCCCCTCTCTTCTTCCCACTTCCTTCCACCCCTCCTTCTCCCCTCTCACCTTCCCCCAATCCTTCCCCCATCCTTCTCCCCTCTCTCCTTCTCCCCTCTCTCCTTTCCCCACTCTTTCCCCCTCCCTGCTTCCCCCTCTCTCCTTCCCCCTTCCTTCCCCTCTCTCCTTCTCCCTCTATCCTTCCCCAATTTCTCCTTCCCCCGTCTCCTTCCCCCTCTCCTTTAGCCATTTCTCCTTTTTCCCTCACTCCTTCCCCCCTCCCCACTCTCTCCTTCCCCCTCTCCTTCTCCCCTCTCTCCTTCTCCACTCTCTTCTTCCCCCTTCCTTCCACCCCTCCGTCTCCCGTCTCACATTCCCCAAATTCTTCCCCTCTCTCCTTCTCCTTTCACCCCCTCTCCCCTCTTTTCCCCCCACTTACTTCCCCGCTCCGTTTCTCCCCTCTCTGCTTCTCCCCTCTCTCCTTCCCGATCACTCATTTTCCCCTCTCCTTCCCCCTTCCTTCCAGTCTCTCCTTCTCCCCTCTCTCCATTCGCCTTCCTTCCCCCTCTCTGCTTTTCCCCTCTCTCCATCCACCTCCCCCCTTCTCCCCTCTCTCCTTCCCACTTCCTTCCCCTCTCTCTTACCCCCTTCCTTCCCCCCTCTCCCTCCCCTCTCTTTCCTTCCCCGTTTCGTCCCCTTTCTCCTTCGCCCCTCCGTACTTGCCCCTCTCTCCCTCCCCCTCTCCTTCTCCCATCTCTCTTCCCCTCTCTCCTTCTCCCCTCTCTCCTTTCCCCTCTCCTTACCCATCCCTCCATCTCCCTCTCTCCTTCCCCCCTCTTTCCTTCCCCCCTCTCTCCTTCTCCCCTCCCTCCTTCTCCCCTCCTTCCTTCTCCCCTCCCTACTTCTCCCCTCTCTCCTTCTCCCCTCCTTCCTTCACCCCTCCCTCCTTCACCCCTTTCTCCTTCACCCCACTCTCCTGCCCCTTCATTCCCCTCTCCTTCCCCCCCTCCTTGTCCCTCTCTCTATCCCCCCTCCTTCCACACTCTCCTTCTCTCTTCTCTCCTTCCCCTCTCTCCTTTTCCCTCTCCTTTCCCCTCCCTACTTCTCCCTCTCTCTCCTTCCCCCTTCCTTCCCCTCTCTTCTTCCCCACCAGTCTCCTTCTCCCCTCCCCTCCTTCCCCCCTCTCCGTCTCCCTTCTCTCCTTCACCCCCTCTCCTCCCCCCTCTATCCTTCCGCACTCTCTCCTTCCCGCCTATCCGTCCCCTCTCCTTCCCCCCTCTCTTTCTCGCCTCTCTTTCTCCCCTCTCTCCTTGTCCCCTCTCTCCTTCCCCTGCTCCTTCTCGCTCTCCTTCCCCCTTCCTTCCCCACTCTGTTTCTCCCCTCTCACCTTCCCCCTTCCTTCCCCCATCCTTCTCCCCTCTCTCCTTCTCCCCTCTCTCCTTTCCCTGCTCCTTCCCCCTCCCTCCTTCCCCTCTCTCTCCTTCACCACTCTCTCCTTCCCCCATCTCTACTTCCCTCCACTTTCCATCACCGTTTCTTCACCTTTCTCTTTCTCCCCTCCCTACTTCCCCCTCTCTCCTTCCCTCTCTCCTTCACCCCTCTTTCCTTTCACCCCTCTCTCCTTCCCACTTTCTTCCCGTCTCCCCTTCTCCCCTCTCTCCTTCCTCCTCTCCTTCTCCTCTCATTCCTTTCCCCTTCCTTCACCTCTCTCTTTCTCCCCAGCCCCTTCCCCCTTCCTTCCCCCTCTACTTCCCCCCTCTCTCCTTCTCCCCTCTCTCCAAACCCCCTTCCCCCCTTCTTCTCCCCTTCTCTCCTTCCCACTTCCTTCCCGTCTCTCCTTCTCCCCTCTCTCCTTCCATCTCTCCTTCTCGCCTCTATCCTCCCCTTTCTCCTTCTCCCCTCTCTCCTTCTCCCCCTCTCCTTTTGCCCTCCTTCTCCCCCCTCCTTCTCCCTCTCTCCTTCCCCCCTCATTCCCCCCTCTCCGTCTTCCCTCTCTCCTTCTCCCTCTCTCCTTCCCCCTTCCTCCTTCTCGCTCTCTCCATCACCCCCTCCTTCCCCCCTCTCCGTCTCCCTTCTCTCCTTCACCGGCTCTCCTCCCCCCTCTATCCTTCCCCACTCTCTCCTTCCCCCCTATCCGTCCCCTCTCCTTCCCCCCTCTCTTTCGCCCCTCTCTCCTTGTCCCCTCTTTCCTTCCCCTGCTCCTTCTCGCTCTCCTTCCCCCTTCCTTCCCCACTTTGTTTCTCCCCTCTCACCTTCCCCCTTCCTTCCCCCATCATTCTCCCCTCTCTCCTTCTCCCCTCTCTCCTTTCCCCGCTCCTTCCCCCTCCCTCCTTCCCCCTTCCTTCCCCTCTCTCTCCTTCACCACTCTCTCCTTCCCCCATCTCTCCTTCCCTCCTCTTTCCATCACCGTTTCTTCACCTTTCTCTTTCTCCCCTCCCTACTTCCCCCTCTCTCCTTCCCCCTTCCTTACCCTCTCTCCTTCACTCCTCTCTCCTTCCCCCACTTCTACTCCCCTCTCTCCTTCTCCCCTCTCTCCTACCCCCTTCCTTCCAGTCTCTCCTTCTCCCCACTCTCCTCGCTTCTTTCCCACCTGTCTGCTTCTCCCCTCTCTCCTTTCGCCTTCCTTCCCCCCTCTCTCCATCCCCCTTCCCCCCTCCTTCTCCCCTCTCTACTTCACCCCTCTTTCCTACCCCCTTCTTCCCCCCTCTCCTTCCCTCCTCTTTCCATCACCGTTTCTTCACCTTTCTCTTTCTCCCCTCCCTACTTCCCCCTCTCTCCTGCCCCCTCTCCTTCTCCCCTCTCTCCTTCCCCCTCTTCTTCTCCCCTCTCTCCTTCCCCCTTCCTTACCCTCTCTCCTTCACTCCTCTCTCCTTCCCCCACTTCTACTCCCCTCTCTCCTTCTCCCCTCTCTCCTTACCCCGTCCTTCCCTCTCTACTTCCCCCCTCTCTCCTTCTCCCCTCTCTCCATACCATTCCCCCCTCCTTCACCCCCTCTCCTTCCCACTTCCTTCTCCTCTCTCCTCCACCCTTCCTTCCCCCCTCTCCTTCCCCCCTTTCCATCCCCATTTCGTCCCATTTCTCCTTCTCCCCTCCCTACTTCCCCTTCTCTCCTTCCCCCTCTCCTTCTCCCCTCTCTTCTTCCCTCTCTCCTTCTCCCCTCTCTTCTTCCCACTTCCTTCCACCCCTCCTTCTCCCCTCTCACCTTCCCCCAATTCTTCCCCTCTCTCCTTCTCCCTTCTCTCCTTCTCCCTTCTCTCCTTCCACCTTCCTTCCCGCTCTGTTTCTCGCCTCTCTCCTTCTCCCCTCTCTCCTTCTCCCCTCTCTCCTTCTCCACTCTCTCATTCCCCCGTCCTTCCCCATCGCTCCTTTCCCCCCCTCATTCACCCTTCCTTCCAGTCTCTCCTTCTCCCCTCTCTCCTTCCGCCTTACTTCCCCCCTCTCTCCTTCTCACCTCTCTCCATCCCCCTTTTCCCCCTCCTTCTCCCCTCTCTCCTTCCCCCTTCCTTCCCCCCTCTCCTTCCCCCCTTTCCTTCCCCGTTTCTTCCCCTTTCTCCTTCTCCCCTCCCTACTTCCCCCTCTCTCCTTCTCCCCTCTCTCCTATCCCCTCTCCTTCCCCCTCTCTCCTTCTTCCCCTCTCCTTCACCCCCTCCTTCCCCCCTCTCCTTACCCCTCCCTCCTTCTCCCTCTCTCCTTCACCCCTCTCTCCTTCACCCCTCTCTCCTTCCCCCCCTCTCTCCTTCCCCCTCTATCCTTCCCCACTCTCTCATTCTCCCCTCTCACCTTCCCCAATTCTTCCCCTCTCTCCTTCTCCCTTCTCTCCTTCTCCCTTCTCTCCTACCCCTTCCTTCCCCGCTCTGTTTCTCGCCTCTCTCCTTCTCCCCTCTCTCCTTCTCCACTCTCTCATTCCCCCTTCCTTCCTGTCTCTCCTTCTCCCCTCTCTCCTTCCGCCATCCTTCCCCCCTCTCTCATTCTCACCTCTCTCCATCCCCCTTTCCCCCCTCCTTCTCCCCTCTCTCCTTCCCCCTTCCTTCCCTCCTCTCCTTCCCCCCTCTTTCCTTCCCCGTTTTTCCCCTTTCTCCTTCTCCCCTCCCTACTTCCCCCTCTCTCCTTCTCCCCTCTCTCCTTCTCCCTTCTTTCTTTCCCCTCTCCTTCTTACTCCCTCCTTCTTCCTCTCTCCTTCACCCCCTCCTTCCCCTCTCTCCTTCCCCCCCTCCTTCCCCCTCTCTCCTTCCCCACTCTCTCCTTCTGCCCTCTCTTCCTTTCCCCATCTCTCCTTCTCCCCTCACTCCTTCCTCCCCTTCTCTGCGCTCTCGTTCCCCCTACCTTCCCACCCTCTCCTTCCCCCCTCTATCCGTCCCCCTCTCCTTCCCCCCTATCTTTCTCCCGTCTCTTTCTCCCCTCTCCTTGTCCCCTCTCTCCTTCCCCTCTTTCCTTCTCCCCTCCCTCCTCCACCCGCTCCTACATCCCTCTCCTACCCCCCTCCCTCCTTCTCCTTTTCTCCTTCCCCCTTCCTTCCCCTCTCTCCTTCTCCCCTCTCTCCTTCACCCGTCCTTCCCACTCTCCTTCACCCCTCTCTCCTACCCCTTTTCTTCTCCCCTCCTTCTCCCCTCTGTCCTTCTCCCCTCTCTCATTCACCCATCGTTCCCCCTCTCCTTCTCCGCTCTCTCCTTCCCCCATCCTTCCTCCTCCTTCTCTCCTCTCTGCTTTCCACTTCCTTCCCCCTCCCTCCTTCTCCCTCCTTCTCTCAGAGCAGTGGGATGCATTGAAGAAGGAACTAGGGAGATTAGAGAGCCACATGTTCAATGAAAGATAAAAGGCGGTACACGGAAATGCTGTGAACTCTGCATACCAGGGGATTTCCAGGATAAGTTCACTGGTAATGCAACAATTGTTGGAAATTGGAATTCAATCCATGAATGTGAGCTGATGCACTTGGCGGTTCAAAAAACACAAGGGATACATTATGAATATAGAAACCTGGGAAACACTGAATCAGAGGGATCTTGGTGCACATGAAGATCTTAAGGTAGTAGGACAGGTCGATGAAATGGTTGAGAAGGTATTGGGATATTTTGGCTTTTAAATGCGAGACATAGAGTTTAGGAGCAGGGACAATATGTTGGCACTGTATAAAATATTGGCCAGGCTACAGCTAGAATGTTGGAGTACTTTGATTGTCTGAAAGAAGGTGGAGACTTTCCTGGAAGACTCCAAGGTAGTAAAGTTTTGGTTATGAAGGGAGATGGGATGGACTGGGGTTGTTTTCCTTGGAGCAGGGGGGATTGATAGGGGGAATCATTTAAAAGTATATTGTTATAAGGGGCATAGACAGCACAGAAGGAAATATGTTTTCCCCTTTGTGGTCTGGATTGCGTTTTCCACCGGAAGTGTTGTGACAATGTGGAACTTACTTCCTGTCAGGGTAGTAGAAGCAGATCCCCGATAGCATAGAACTCTTTAAATGTGCATCTTGTAATGCCTGGGTTATGGACCTAATGCTGGAAAACTGGATGAGAATTGTGAGGCAGTTGTTTCATGGATTCTATCAGGCAAAGTGCATTTTATTTTCTGTGCTGTAAGTCTCTATGTCTCCAAGCCTTCTCCAACTCCCAGCTGGACCATTGTCTTTTCAACCAATACTTCCCCCAGAGCCATTGACTCCAACAATGACCCTGACTGCAATTATCACAAACTCTGTTACTGCTCGGGGTATCTTTCATTTTTGCAGCATCTCTGCCATTTCAGCAACTTTCCCAGTGATGCAGCATTCCATGTCAGTCCCTTTGAAATTGTAGTAACCCCCGTAACCCCCCCCCCCCCCCCCCGCCTCCCCAACATTGAGCAAGCCATCCTCAGGCATTTCGCATTGTTCAGCTATAGACACCATGTAATGTGTCTTGCCGCACACGGTATTCCACTGGCTCTGCTGATAGACAGGGTTATTCTTCCATCATCTCTGCCGTTTACCATTTTTTCTCAACTCTAATTTGATTTGACATAATTTACTATTATATTGTCATGTTTACCTCTGTATTGTGTGAAAAAAAACTTGTTCTGTTTGCAGTACCGTGAATGTTCCATGGAAAGACACAAAGGCCACCGGGTGATTGAACAGAGTGAGGGATACACAGGTACAGCTACAAGGAAGGTGCACAAGAAGCAAGATCAACATGAGGTTTACAATTTGAGAGGTCCATTCAGAATTCAAATAACTATGGGGACGAAGCTCGTCTTGAACATAGTGCTCTCTGTGTTTATGGTTTTGTATTTACGGACTGACGGAAGAGGTTGAAGGAGAGTTTAACCGGGGTGGGAGGGTCTTTCATGGTGTTGGCTGGCTTTCTGCGGCAACAAGAAATGTACATTCAGTCAATGGATGGAAGGTTGGCTTGTGTCTGATCTGGCCTGTGTTCACAACTCTCTGTAGTTACTTTCAATTTAGATACCTGTCCACAAGAAATCTTCTGGAACACTGAATTTCCAGTGTATGCCTGGACAGTTTATTTTACTAAAGGTGCCCTGTGAAATCCACCCGAGCTTCTGAACAACACCCAGTTTAACTCGACATTTTGCCTTTGTAAACGTCCTGTACATTTTGAACTGAATGATGAACAGCATGTTATTAATTTTCAAAAGATGGCAGGAATCCACATTGAAAGTAAAGAATCCAGTGTCAATTCACTACAGTCACCTTCTTGGATGTTATGTGGTGATAACTGAGGAGAATTAGTGCAGCTTTGCCGGGGCTGGCAATGGTATCTTGTTACTGTTACCTCCATCTCCATGCACCCACAATGTTGGTTCAACCAACAGGATCAGCCTGTCATTCCCCATCATATTTACAGATGGTTGGGGTTTGCACTTGACCAGATTTACCACAATCCCAACTCCCTCATCTTTCATTGTGCTTGCACATGAAGCATTTACCTCCACCTGGAAATCACATTTTAACAGCATGGATTATCACTGCCGGGGATCATCATCCCTTTGTTGTTGAACCGCATCGACCCTCAAACCGATCATAAAAAAACTTTTTCCCCCTTCCCCAATACACCTTTTCACTTTCATGACAATTGATTTAAAGCTGCCCTGTTTTGATATTTCAGCACTCTGATGATTTGTTTTCCTCTTCGTAAATTAATGCAAGGACTCACTGAAGAGAGTTACTTAGCGTTTCAGAAGGGAGGGCATGGAGTACAGGTCACTCCACCGAAAAGTAAATGAATCTGAATTGTTCCTTGGCACTTTGCAATGGGTAATAAATGCTGACCTCACCAGCAATGCCCACATCCATGAATGAATAGAAACGAGTGTTCCGAATTTTAGTACATCCCTATCATGTGGAGTCATCCAATTTTACAATATATGTTAATGATATAGAAGATGGTATCAGCAATAACATTAGCAAATTTGCTGACGATACAAAGCTGGGTGGCAGGGTGAAATGTGATGAGGATGTTAGGAGATTACAGGGTAACGTGGACAAGTTAGGTGAGTGGGCAGATGCATGGCAGATGCAGTTTAATGTGGATAAATGTATGGTTATCCACTTTGGTGGCAAGAACAGGAAGGCAGATTACTACCTCAATGGAATCAATTTAGGTAAAGGTGCAGTACAGAGAGATCTGGGTGTTCTTGTACACCAGTCAATGAAGGTAAGCATGCAGGTACAGCAGGTAGTGAAGAAGACTAATAGCCTGCTGGCCTTCATAACAAGAGGGATTGAATATAGAAGCAAAGAGGTGCTTCTGCAGCTGTACAGGGCCCTGGTGAGACCACACCTGGAATACTGTGTGCAGTTCTGGTCTCCAAATTTGAGGAAAGACATTCTGGCTATTGAGGGAGTGCAGCGTAGGTTCACGAGGTCAATTCCTGGAATGGCGGGATTACCTTACACTGAAAGATTGGAGCGACTGGGCTTGTATACCCTTGAGTTTAGAAGACTGAGAGGGGATCTGATTGAGACATATAAGATTATTAAAGGATTGTACACTCTGGAGGCAGGAAACATGTTTCCGCTGATGGGTGAGTGCCGAACCAGAGGATACAGCTTAAAAATACGGGGTAGACCATTTAGGACAGAGATGAGGAGAAACTTCTTCACCCAGAGATTGGTGGCTGTGTGGATTGCTCTGCCCCAGAGGGCAGTGGAGGCCCAGTCTCTGGATTCATTTAAGAAAGCGTTGGATAGAGCTCTCAAAGATAATGGAATCAAGAGTTATGGAGATAAGGCAGGAACAGGATACTGATTAGGAATGATCAGCCATGATCATATTGAATGGCGGTGCAGGCTCGAAGGGCAGAATGGCCTACTCCTGCACCTATTGTCTATTGTCTATTGTCTATTGTCTTATCAAAGGCTTTACTGAAGTCCATGTACACCACGTCAACTGCCTGACCCTCATCTACATGCTTGGCCACCTTCTCAAAAAACTCACTGAGGTTGGTGAGACACGACCTGCCCTTGACGAAACCATGTTGACTACCTGAAATCAAATTGTTGCTTGCTGGATGATTATAAATCTTATCTCTTATAATCCTTTCCAAAGCCTTTCCTACAACCGAAGTAAGGCTCACTGGTCTATAATTACCTGGGTCATCTCTACTGCCCTTCTTGAATAAGGGCACAACATTTACAATCCTCCAGTCCTCTGGTACTGAACCTGTAGATAATGACGACTCAAATCTCACCTTCCCCAGAATGAGCCCCAATTATCCAAGTACCTGAAACCCTCCCTCCTGCACCATCCTTGCAACCACGTGTTCAGCTGATATCTCTCCCTATTCCTTGCCTCGCTATCACGTGGCACGGGTAACAAACCAGAGATAACAACTCTGTTTGTTCTAGCTCTCAACTTCCACCCTAGCTCCCTGAAATTCTGCCTTATATCTCTATCCCTCTGTCTATCTATGTCGTTGGTACCTACATGGACAATGGCTTGAGGCTGGTCACCCTCTCCCTTCAGGACCCCAAAGATACGATCTGAGACACCACGGACCCTGGCACCTGGGAGGCAACACACCAACCGTGAGTCTCTTTCGTTTCCAACAAACCTTCTATCTCAGCCTCTAACTATTGAGTCCCCAATGACTAACACTCTCCTCCTTTCGCTCCTTCCCTTCTGTGCTTCAGGGACAGGCTCTGTGCCAGAGACCTAGGCCCCACTGCATACCCCTCAACAGTATCCAAACCGGTATACATGTTTTTCAGGGGAACGACCACAGGGGATCCCTCCACTGACTGTTTTTTCCCCTTCAAACAGTCACCCAGCTCTCTCCATGCCTAAAAGTTATACTTCCCTGCAACTCTAACCTATCCCATCCTCTGCCTCCCGAGTGATCCAGCTCCCGCTCCAGTTCCCTAACACGGTCTTGGAGGAGCGAGAGGTCAGTGCACTTCCTGCAGATGTACTTTGGATGGGACACTAATGGCATCCCTCACCTCAAACATCATGCAGGAGGAACATTGCTCTCCCTGCACTGCCATCCCTGCTTGTCCCCTTATCAGAAAGTCAAAAAGAAGAGACACTTAGCTGATGTGTCCCTGGTCTCTAAGGTTAGAGGAGGTGGTTGGGTGGGAGGCCCTACAATGGTAGGGTCTCAGCTTTTGAAAACACTGACTGATCTTTCTGGATAGAACAAGTCCATCCTTTCCCAGAAACCTCTGCTCTCTGATTTCAAATGTGAAAGCTCAGCTTAGTGACTGACCACTCCTGACAGGCCCCTAGTGCAAGCTCCCACCCTTCACACTGCTGCTGCGGCTGCAAAACAGAAATGGAGGACTCCTACACTCAAGGTAAGTCTTTAAGGGTATATATGAGGGCATCAGGGTGATAGTGACGCTGTAAGTGTGAGAGCATCAGGGTGATAGTGACGCAGTAAGTGTGAGAGCATCAGCCTGATAGTGACACAGTAAGTGTGAGAGCATCAGCCTGATAGTGACACAGTAAGTGTGAGGCAGTCTGTCTGATGGTGACGCAGTAAGTGTGAGATGGTCAGGCTGATAGTGACACAGTAAGTGTGAGGCTGTCAGGCTGATAGAGACGGAATAAGTGTGAGGGCAGCGGGCTGATAGTGAGGAAGAAGGTGTGACGGGGTCAGGCTGATAGTTATGCCATAAGTGTGAAGGGGTCAGGGTGATAGTGATGCAATGAGTGTGAGGGGATCAGGGTGCTAGTGACCCGATTAGTGAGGGGGGGGGGGTGGGGGGTCAGGCTGATAGTGACACAGTAATTGCGAGGGCATCAGGCTGATAGTGATGTCGTAAGTCTGAGGCGGTCAGGGTGATAGTAACACAGTACGTGTGAGGTAGTAAGGCCGATAATGACTCAATAAGTGTGAGGGGCGTCAAGCTGATAGTGACTCAGTAAGTGTGAGCAGTCTCGCAGATATTGATGGAGCAAATGAGAAATGGTCAGTCTCTTACTGACGCAGTAAGTGTGACGGGATCAGGGAGATACTGACGCAGTGAGTGTGAGGGGTCAGGGTGATAGTGATGCAGTAACGAGGGGATCAGGGTGATAGTGACGCAGTAAGTGTGAGGGGATCAGGGAGATAGTGACGCAGTACGTGTGAGGGCATCTGGGTGATAGCGACGCAGTAAGTGTGAGGGTATCACTGTGATAATGACACAGTAAGTGTGAGGGAGTCAGGGTGATAGTGATGCAGTAAGTGTGATGGGATCAGGGTGATAATGACATGGTAACTGTGATGGGATCAGGGTGATAGTGACGCAGTGTGAGGGGTCAGGGTGATAGTGACGCAGGAAGTGTGAAGTTATCAGGGTGATAGTGGCACAGTAAGGGTGTTGGGATCAGGGAGATAGTGACGCAGTAAGTGTGAGGGGATCAGGATGATAGTGACACGGTAAGTGTGAGGGTGTCAGGGTGATAGTGACGCAGTAAGTGTGAAGGTATCAGGGTGATAGTGACACAGTAAGGGTGATGGGATCACGGAGATAGTGACGCAGTAAGTGTGAGGGGATCAGGGTGATAGTGACGCAGTAAGTGTGAATGAGTTAGGGTGATAGTGACGCAGTAAGTATGAGGCGATCGGGGAGATAGTGATGCAGGATGTGTGAGGGGTTCAGGGTGATAGTGACATAGTAAGGTGAGGGGATCAGGGAGATAGTAGTGCAGTGAGTGTGAGGGGATCAGGGAGATAGTGACGCACTAATTGTGAGTGGATCAGGGAGATAGTGACGCATTAAGTGTGAGGGTATCAGGGTGATAGTGACACAGTAAGTGTGATGGGATCAGGGTGATAGTGATGCAGTAAGTGTGAGGGGATCAGGGTGATAGTGACGCAGTAGGTGTGAGGGTATCAGGGTGATAGTGACACAGTAAGTGTGATGGGATCAGGGTGATAGTGATGCAGTAAGTGTGAGGGGATCAGGGTGATAGTGACGCAGAAAGAGTGAGGCGATCAGGGTGATAGTGACGCAGTAGGTGTGTTTGGGTCAGGGAGATAGTGACATGGTAATTGTGAGGGTGTCAGGGTGTTATTGACGCAGTAAGTGTGAATGAGTTAGGGTGATAGTGACATGGTAATTGTGAGGGTGTCAGGGTGTTATTGACGCAGTAAGTGTGAATGAGTTAGGGTGATAGTGACGCAGTAAGTGTGAGGCGATCGGGGAGATAGTGACGCAGGATGTGTGAGGGGATCAGGGAGATAGTGACGCAGTAAGTGTGAGGGGTTCAGGGTGATAGTGACATAGTAAGGTGAGGGGATCAGGGAGATAGTAGTGCAATGAGTGTGAGGGGATCAGGGAGATAGTGACGCACTAATTGTGAGTGGATCAGGGAGATAGTGACGCAGTAAGTGTGAGGGGATCAGGGTGATAGTGACGCAGTAAGTGTGAGGGTATCAGGGTGATAGTGACACAGTAAGTGTGATGGGATCAGGGTGATAGTGATGCAGTAAGTGTGAGGGGATCAGGGTGATAGTGACGCAGTAAGTGTGATGGGATCGGGGTGAAAGAAACGCAGTAAGTGTGAGGGGATCAGGGTGATAGTGACGCAGTAAGTATGATGGAATCAGGATGATAGTGACGCAATAAGTTTGAGGGTGTCAGTGTGATAGTGTCGCAGTAAGTGTGAGGGTTTCAGGATGATAGTGACAGTAAGTGTGAGGGGATCAGGGAGATAGTGGTGCAGTGAGTGTGAGGGGTCAGGGAGATAGTGTCGCAGTAAGTGAGTTGGGAACAAGGTGATAGTGATGCAGTAAGAGTGTGGAGTCAGGCAGATAGGGACACAGTAAGTGTGAGGGTATCAGGGTGATAGTGATGCAGTAAGTGTGAGGGTGTCAGGGAGATAGTGACACAGTAAGTGTGAGGGGATCAGGGTGATAGTGACATAGTACGTGTGATGGGGTCAGGGAGCTCGTGACGCAGTAAGTAGAATGGGGTCAGGATGATAGTGACGCGGTGAATGTGAGGGGTCAGTGATATAGTTACGCAGTAAGTGTGAGGGGGCAGGGTGATAGTGACGCAGTAAGTGTGAGGGGGTCAGAGTGATAGTGATGCAGTAAGTGTGATGGGTTCAGGGAGATGGTGACGCAGTAAGAGTAAAGGGGTCAGGGAGATAGTGATGCAGTAAGTGTGAGTGGTCAGGGAGATAGTGACTCCGTTAGTGTGATGGGGATCACGGTGCTATTGACGCACTAAGTGTGATGGTTCAGGGATAGTGATGCAGTAAGTGTGATGGGGTCAGGGTGATAGTGATGCAGTGAGTGTGAGGGGTCAGTGAGATAGTTACACATTAAGTGTGATGGGATCAGGGTGATAGTGACACAGTAAGGGTGAGGGTATCAGGGTGATAATGACGCAGTAAGTGTTAGGGGATCAGGGAGATAGTGACGCAGTAAACGTGATGGGATTAGGATGATAGTGACACAATAAGTTTGAGGGTGTCAGTGTGATAGTGACGCCATAAGTGTGAGGGGTTCAAGGTGATAGTGACACAGTAAGTGTGAGGGGATCAGGGAGATAGTGGTGCAGTGAGTGTGAGGGGTCAGGGTGATAGTGACGCAGTAAGTGTGATGGGGTCAGGGAGAGAGTGACGCAGTAAGTGAGTTGGGAACAGGGTGATAGTGATGCAGTAAAAGTGAGGAGTCAGACAGATAGTGACGCAGTAAGTGTGAGGGTATCAGGGTGATAGTGACGCAGTAAGTGTGAGGGGATCAGGGTGATAGTGACACAGTAAGTGTGATGGGGTCAGGGAGATAGTGACGCAGTAAGTAGAATAGGGTCAGGATGATAGTGATGCGGTGAGTGTGAGCGGTCAGTGATATAGTTACGCAGTAAGTGTGAGGGGGCAGGGTGATAGTGACGCAGTAAGTGTGAGGGGGTCAGAGTGTTAGTGACGCAGTAAGTGTGAGGGGATCAGGGTGATGGTGATGCAGTAAGTGTAAAGGGGTCAGGGAGATAGTGATGCAGTAAGTGTGAGTGGTCAGGGAGATAGTGACACCATAAGTGTGATGGGGATCAGGGTGCTAGTGACAAACTAAGTGTGAGGTTTCAGGGAGATAGTGATGTAGTAAGTGTGATGGGGTGAGGGTGATAGTGATGCAGTGAGTGTGAGGGGTCAGGGAGATATTTACACAGTAAGTTTGAAGGTATCAGGGTGATAGTGACCCAGTAAGTGTGAGGGGTTCAGGGTGATAGTGACGCAATAAGTGTGAGGGAGTCAGGGTGATAATGACACAGTAAGTGTGAGGGGAACATGGGTATAGTGTTGCAGTAAGTGTGAGGGGATCAGGGTGCTAGTGATGCAATACGTGTGAGGGGAACAGGGATATAGTGACGCAGTAAATGTGTTGGGGTCAGGCTGATAGTGACACAGTAAGTGTGAGGCGGTCAGCGTGATAGTGACACAGTAAGTTTGACAGGATCAGGGAGATCGTAATGCAGTGAGTGTGAGGGGATCAGGTTAATAGTGACGCAGTAAGTGTGAGGCTTTCAGGGTGATAGTGACGCAGTAAGTGTGATGGGATCAGGGAGATTGTGATGCAGTAGGTTTGATGGGATCAGGGTGATAGTGACACAGTAAATGTGAGGGGTTCAGTGAGATGGTGACGCAGTAAGTGTAAAGGGGTCAGCGAGATAGTTATAGTGATGAGTAAGTGTGATGGGGTCAGGCTGATAGTGACGCAGTGAGTGTGAGGGGTCAGGGTGATAGTGACACGGTAATTGTGAGGGTGTCAGGGTGATAGTGTCGCAGTCCGTGTGAGTGTATCAGGGAGATAGTGACGCAGTAAGTGTGATGGGATCAGGGTGATAGTGACACCATAATTGTGAGGGGGTCAGCGTGATAATGATGCCGTAAGAGTGAGGCGACCAGGGTGATAGTGATGCAGTAAGCGTGAGGGGATCAGGGTGACAGTGACGCAGTAAGTGTGAGGTTGTCAGGTTGATAGTGACGCAGTAAGTGTGATGGGATCAGGGAGATAGTGACGCAGTAAGTGTGATGGGATCAGGGAGATAGTGATGCACTAATTGTGAGGGTATCAGGGTGATAGTGACACAGTAAGTGTGATGGGATCAGGGTGATAGTGACGCAGTAAGTGTGAGGGGACCAGGATGATAGTGACGCAATAAGTTTGAGGGTGTCAGTGTGATAGTGACGCAGTAAGTGTGAGGGTTTCAAGGTGATAGTGACACAGTAAGTGTGAGGGGATCAAGGAGATAGTGGTGCAGTGAGTGTGAGGGGTCAGGGTGATAGTGAAGCAGTAAGTTTTGAGGGGATCAGGGTGATAGTGACGCAGTAAATGTGATGTGGTCAGGGAGATAGTGACGCAGTAAGTGAGTTGGGAACAGGGTGAGAGTGATGCAGTTAGAGTGAGGAGTCAGGCAGATAGTGACGCAGTAAGTGTGAGGGTATCAGGGGATAGTGATGCAGTAATTGTGAGGAGATCAGGGTGGTAGTGACACAGTAAGGGTGATGGGATCAGGGAGATAGTGTCGCAGTTAGTGTGATGGGGTCAGGGTAATAGTGACACAGTAAGTGTGAGGGGGTCAGGGTGATAGTGACACAGTAAGGGTGAAGGGACCAGGGACATAGTGACGCAGTAAGTGTGTGGGGACAGTGTAATAGTGACACAGTAAGGGTGAAGAGATCAGGGAGATAGTGACGCAGTAAGTGTGAGGGGATCAGGGTGATAGTGACGCAGTAAGTGTGAATGAGTCAGGGTGATAGTGACGCAAGAAGTGTGAGTGTTTCAGGGAGATAGTGACGCAGTAATTGTGAGGGGATCAGGGAGATAGTGACGCAGGAAGTGTGAGGGGATCAGGGTGTTAGTGACACGGTAAGTGTGAGGGTGTCAGGGTGATAGTGACGCAGTAAGTGTGAGGGGATCAGGGAGATAGTGGTGCAGTGAGTGTGAGGGGATCAGGAAGATAGTGGTGCAGTAAGTGTGAGGGGATCAGAGTGATAGTGACGCAGTAAGTGTGATGGGGTCAGGGAGATAGTGACGCAGTAAGTATGATGTGTTCAGGGTGATACTGATGCAGTAGGTGTGAGGGGTCAGGGAGGTAGTGACGCGATAAGTGTGTTGGGGTCAGGGTGATAGTGACGCGGTGAGTGTGAGGGGTCAGGGAGATAGTTACGAAGTAAGTGTGAGGGGGCAGGGTGATAGAGACTCAGTAAGTGTGAGGCGATCAGAAAGATAGTGACGCAGTAAGTGTGAGTGGATCAGGGAGATAATGACGCAATAAGTGTGAATGTATCAGGGTGATAGTGACACAGTAAGTGTGATGGGATCAGCGTGATAGTGACGCAGTAAGTGTGAGGGGATCAGGGAGATAGTGACGCAGTAAGTGTGAGGGTGTCAGGGAGATAGTGACGCAGTGAATGTTAGGGGGTCAGTGTGATAGTGACACAGTAAGTGTGTTTGGGTCAGGGAGATAGTGACGCGGTATGTGTGAGGGTATCAGAGTGATAGTGACGCAGTAAGTGTGAGGGGTCAGTGAGATGGTGACGCAGAAAGTGTGATGGGATCAAGGTGATAGTGACACAATAAGTCTGAGTGGTCAGGGATATAGTGACACAGTAAGGGTGATGGTATCAGGGAGATAGTGACGCAGTAAGTGTGAGGGGATCAGGGTGATAGTGACACGGTAATTGTGAGGGTATCAGAGTGATATTGACACAGTAAGTGTGAATGAGTTAGAGTGATAGAGATGCAGTAGGTGTGAGGCCATCGGGGAGATAGTGACGCAGGATGTGTGAGGGGTTCAAGGAGAAGCTGACGCAGTAAGTGTGAGAGGTTCAGGGAGATAGAGACACAGTGAGTGTGAGGGGTCAGGGTGATAGTGACGCAGTAAGTGTGAGGGGTTCAGGGTGATAGTGACGCTTTTAGTGTGAGTGGGTGAGGGAGATAGTGAAGCAGTAAGTGTGAGGGGATTAGGGTGATAGTGATACAGTAGTGTGATGGAATCAGGGAGATAGTGAGGCAATTAGTGTGAGGGGATCAGGGTGATAGTGATGCGGTAAGTTTGCAGGGTTCAGGGAGATAGTGACGCAGTAAGTGTGAGGGGGTCAGGGAGATAGTGATGCAGTAAGTGTCATGGGGTCAGGATGATAGTGATGCACTAAGTGTGATGTGGTCAGCGTGATAGTGATGCAGTAGGTGTGATGGGGTCAGGGTGATAGTGATGCAGTAAGTGTGAGGGTGTCAGGGCGATCGTGACGCAGTAAGTGTGAGGTCATGTGGGTGATAGTGACGCAGTAAGTGTGATGGGGTCAGGGTGAGAGTGATGCAGTAAGTGTGAGGGTGTCAGGGCGATCGTGACGTAGTAAGTGTGTGGTCATGTGGGTGATAGTGACGGAGTAAGTGTGATGGGGTCAGGGTGATCATGACGGAGTTGGTGTGAGGGGATCAGGGAGATAGTGATGCAGTAAGTGTGAGGGAGTCAGGGCGATCGTGACGCAGTATGTGTGAGGGCATCTGGGTGATAGTGACGCAGTAAGTGTGAGGGTCTCATGTGAGAGTGACGAAGTAAGTGTGAGGGGATCAGGGTGATAGTGATGCAGAAAGTGTCATGGGGTCAGGGTGATAGTGATACAGTAAGTGTGATGTGGTCAGCGTGATAGTGACTCAGTAAGTGTTGCTGTGGTTCTGTTCGCCGAGCTGGAAGTTTTTGTTGCCAACGTTTCGTCCCCTGTCTAGGTGACATCCTCAGTGCTTGGGAGCCTCCTGTGAAGCGCTTCTGTGGTGTTTCCTCCAGCATTTATAGTGGCCTGTCCCTGCCGCTTCTGGTTGTCAGTTTCAGCTGTCCACTGTAGTGGCTGGTATATTGGGTCCAGGTCTATGTGTTTGTTGATGGAGTTTGTGGATGAGTGCCATGCTTCTAGGAATTCCCTGGCTGTTCTTTGTTTGGCTTGCCCTATAATGGCAGTGTTGTCCCAGTCAAATTCATGTTGCTTGTCGTCTGCGTGTGTGGCCACTAGGGATAGCTGGTTGTGTCGTTTCGTGGCTAGTTGATGTTCGTGGATGCGGATCGTTAGCTGTCTTCCTGTTTGTCCTATATGGTGTTTTGTGCAGTCCTTGCATGGGATTTTGTACACTACATTAGTTTTGCTCATGCTGGGTATCGGGTCCTTCGTTTTGGTGAGTTGTTGTCTGAGTGTGGCTGTTGGTTTGTGTGCTGTTATAAGTCCTAGTGGTCGCAGTAGTCTGGCTGTCATTTCAGAGATGTTCTTGATGTATGGTAGTGTGGCTAGTCCTTTGGGTTGCGGCATGTCCTTGTTCCGTTGTCTTTCCCTTAGGCATCTGTAAATGAAATTGCGAGGATATCCGTTTTTGGCGAATACCTTGTATAGGTGTTCCTCTTCCTCTTTTTGCAGTTCTGGTGTGCTGCAGTGTGTTGTGGCCCTTTTGAATAGTGTCTTGATGCAACTTCCTTTGTGTGTATTGGGGTGGTTGCTTTCATAGTTCAGGACTTGGTCTGTGTGTGTGGCTTTCCTGTGTACCTTGGTGGCGAATTTTCCGTTTGGTGTTCTCTGCACCCTCATGTGTAGGAATGGGAGTTGGTTATCCTTTTCTTCTTCTCTAGCGAATCGGATTCCTGTGAGTGTGGAGTTGATGATCCAGTATGTTTTCTCTATTTCCGTGTTTTTAATGATTACAAAGGTGTCATCAGCGTATCTGACCCAGAGTTTGGGTTGAATTTGTGGTAGGACTGTTTGTTCTAACCTTTGCATTACTGCTTCTGCTATGAGTCCCGAGATCGGTGAGCCCATGGGTGTGCCGTTGATTTGTTCAGACAACAGGACGTTGAACCCACCAACAAAGACGGCATACTTAAACTACTGGACTTGTGCCTCACAACACACTTCACATTCAACAACCAGATATACGAACAAATCAACGGAACACCCATGGGCTCACCGATCTTTCGGCCCATCTGCAGTGCGGGTCATTGGAATTCCATCTATTCCAGTCCCAGTTCCCACAAACCTGCGTTTCTGATGTTACCAGGGCGAATCTGAATGGGATTCTACCTGTGAGCTTAAATGACACAACAATGGGACTGAAGTTGGACATGGTCACATTATGTTGTATCACTGCCGAGGAACTCAACCTCATATTTACCGACAGAGGGAAACAAACAGAGGGCTCAGGATTAGTCCCGCTCTATATGCTTCACATCCGCCAGTTTCTCCGACCAGCTCACCGCAGCTGGTCAAAGATGTCTGCAGCACAGAAAATGCCCTTCGGGCCATCAAGTCTGCACCAGTCGAAGACTGGCCCCTGACTGTTTTCATCTCGTTTTCCAACGGTTGGCTCGTAGCTTCAACAAAGTTGGGATGGAATTGTTCAGCTCATAGTGTCTCAACTTTCTCTGGGGATTTCTGCTTGTTGTACCCTGAAAGACAGAGGGTTGCGGATTGCCACCATTCCCAACCTGTCTGGAATGTCTTTTTTTCCTTCTCCTGTGGTTTGTATGTGAAAGAAGAAGAAAGGGTGTAATCTCCCTTTTTATTTGTTGATATTACTGAATCACAACCGGTAGGATTCCAGGCTGTGAGGGGAAGGCCAAATGAATTTCAAGCCCATTGCCTTAAACACGCATCGACCACTACAGAACCACACTTTCCAGGTGTCTCTCATTGTGGAGCTGAGGAAGAGTGAATCATTATCGGGTTTGTTTGAATCCAATCACTTCACAATTTGCAAAAGCGTTAAATTTTGGTGCATGGTGGATCTGGTTGTATCATCCTGATAGATGGAACGGACATTCATTTAACACCAAGAACAGGAATTGCAAGAGAAACTCAGCAGATCTTACAGCATCTATGCAGAGAAAATCAGAGACAACATTTCAAAACTTCATCAGTACTCGGTAATCTCCCACAGGTACTGCCAAACCCGTTAGATTCGATAGCAGTTTATGTTTTTGCTTCAGATTCCAAGAATCCACAGTTCGTTACATAAACCATTAAAGCAATGCAGAAACTTCTTTGTGGGAACCGTGGGCATGGGCACTTTGATGAGCAGGAGGAAGTGTTGCTACTGACCAGAGGCAGTGAACAGAGGTCTGGGATGAAAGGAATCTAATGAAAAGCAGCACTTCTGCGCAGTACATTCAAAGAATACTGCAGAAGCTCGATGGGTCTGGCAGTATCTGTGAAAAGAGAAACAGAAATAACGGTTTGAGTGTGGTATATATTTGTGAGTAAGAACTCGAACAGCCCATGTCTAATCAAATGTTTGGCCTCGCGAGAATGTACCCTGCAGGAAGTCGTTCAAGATGTAGTCGGCAGGACTCGAGCCTGCATGGGGAAACATCAATGAATTTTTAATCCATCACCTTTATCACTCGGCTACGAATAGCCTTGCATACGCCTGGCTTAATATTTCTTATAGAATGGAGAGTTGTAACCTGAAACACCAGTATTTGGCTTGTCCTGTCCGCAGCATGACCCAGTATTCGCTGTCACCCTCTCTTGGTTCAGAACGGAGGAGGATGCTGGGAGATCAATTTGAATTACACACACATTGGTGAGATATAAAATGGATGGGAAAGATCCGTTTTCATGTGCTGAGAGATTCATAAACACAGCAGTGGATCGAGAAAGAAACATGTCCTTGTAGTTGCCTAGCGCTTTCACCGCCAGCTGAATTACGGCCAATGAAGTGCTTTTGAAAAGATTCACCATTGCCAAACCAAAGTGCAAATCTGGTCGATTTATTTAATCAGACGTCAAATTAGGAAAATGTTTCAAATACACACAGCTGGCACTGGACAGTGCAGACCTATTCTCAGGGGGTTATTCTGCTCTGATTTACGCCTGAGACAAAGTGGGAACAGGGGGTTTTCTAACAGCGGAAGGGGTCACAAATTTCAGACTCTGATGAGAAGGATATTCTTTCTTTCAGAGGGGAGCAAATCTATGGAATTCTATAGGTCAGAGGGCGGTGAAGGCTAGCTATATTCAAGACTGAGATAGACAAACATTGAGTTAATTCGCAACCAAGGGCCACGGAGATCAGGGTGAAAAGGGGGGGTTGAGGATTAAACAAATCAGCCGTGATCTCATTGAAAGCTGTCGCCCACGTGACCGGCTACATTGCTTCCACCTGCTCTCATATCTTTGCTGTTATTTGGAAGATGCGAGACCCCATTGTAAAAGAAGAAAAGCAAAAAGTTAGGGAGAGATGATTGCAGTCAAACTGTGTCAAAATTATTTATTGGAAGGAATACCATATTTGGCAATTTGCCAGATTTCTGTACTAACATGTCCAGCAGAGCTGATCAAGGGAGCGATTGAGCTGAGTCTTGGACAAGAAACAAACAAAGGTCAGTGACATTTGTTTTCTGACAAAATACATGGCCTTTCCTGATGCTCACAATGAAAGAGATGGTTTCCAAGAAAAGACAGAGACTAAGTCGCCTGTAAACTAACCGATGACCAAGATATGGCTCGCGTTGTTCTATGGGACATATGTGATTTATTGATTATTGTTCTCCAAACTTCCTTTACACAGGAACCGGGAGTGGGAGCAGGGAAATTAAACCCACCCATGGTTATTGACATCTTTTATCACTCACACACTGTTTATTTCTTGTATGTTTTATCTCACATTGTGGTTCCTGCGAGTGGGCTTGTAAACTGCATCTGCTGGCGAGTTCTTTCCTCACTGTTCCTCATCTGTATCCAAACACATTCTGCTCCTTATCTCCTGAATGAAGGTAATCTCTAACCATTGTATAAGTGTCACTAAAACCTCGGCATTTCACACGCCTCTGTATGTCATCTTCCAATATTAGTTCATACTTTACTGTGTTGCAATTGTCCATAATAAGCTTAAAAATACAAAATAGAAACAGGTGAACATGGGTTTCCAAGCATGTTCTTGCAGCTAAACCGCAGATTACTGCCCGCAACACGATCACGGAAACACGCACCGAACCATCAGGCAACACAGAATAAGTTCAGCTCTAGAGGACATGTCAGGAACAGCACCAGAAACACAACAGAAATATGTCTCTGCGCTACTATGTTGGATGTGTTTCTCAATGTGCAATCGAGAGTTACATGTGTTCCATCAGGAGTGACGTCACACCCGGAAGTAACCAGTGTCACGGACGGTCATGTGATCCAAGTTCCAAGCCCCGGAATCCGAGACACTCAGTGCCCTGTGGATAGCTACAAGGAACACCCGTCCGTGGCGTTTATGGCTTAGTTGAACTTTATGAATGCAGCTCGCTAGTTGTCGGCCTGTTTCTCCTTTATAGTGTTTCATACAGTCGCTGCGTGGAATCTTAACAACCACGTTTGTACATGATGGGGATTGGGTGTTGTGTTCTGGTGAGTTTTGTCTGAGCGAGGCTGTCGGTTTATGTGCTGTTGTAAAACACTGTGTTCAGAGGAGTCTGACTGTCAGTTCCCAGCAATTTACTTTAATAAAGGGGACCATGCTTTTCAAATTGCCTGGTGGCATATGCTCGTTGCGAATTTCGTGTGCCAGACATCTGGGAATGAAGTCGTGGGGATATCCATTCTTGGCAAAGCAATTGTGTGGCAGTCAGGAATTGTCACGACCAGCTGTCCCGAGTAGCAATCCGTACAGACGGCAAGGTTTGGGAGAACAGCTCAATAGTAATAGGACAGGGCAAACACAAGGCAGCCAGAGAATTTCTAGAAGCAGGGCACTCATCCGCGGATCCCATCAATAAGCAGATTCATCTGGACCCAGTCTGTAACCCCAAACACCGGAAGCAGCGGGAATGAAACCAAATCAATTCCAACTGCCACAGGACAGCAGCGCTTCACAACAGGCTCTGCAGCCCTGAGCATGTCACCCAGAAATGTGAGGAAAATGCTGCAAACCATCATCCCAGCTCCGCCAAACATTCCAACAACAACTCCAGGAGGCACACGAGATCAACACCTTTCTGTTCCAAAACGCTTCGGTTTTCTGCAGCAGAGTATTGTACCCTGAACCCCCGGGAGCAAGGTGAGGATGGCAACCCGTTCACGGCCAGGAACGGCAGTGAGAGCGAGGGCAACAGCTGCCATTGTCGGATGGACAGCCACAAACACTCCCTTTGAAAAGTACTTGGTCCATATGAAAGTCTGTGCAGCAGTATAACCCGGGACCCAAACAGCCTGCGCTGGGGATTCATATTCCAGACAATTTACGGTTGGTCACCGTTTTCCCTGAAAGTGAGTGGAGATTGATATTTCATTGCTGGTGTGAAACCAGATCCTACACTGAATCTGCTCGCCGGTTTTTGTTGCTGTGGTGAAACGGTGGGCAATCACGGGGTGAAACGTTGTTCTAGCTCTCTGGTTTCCTTCATTCCTGTCCTGGTCAGGGAGGCTGGGGATTGGTCCTCTCCATCAGAGGGAGGTACCAGCGCATTGTTGACCCAATGTAATCAAGAATGTCATTGGTCATCTTCACTTCCCATGGTTCATTGCGGTTCTGTTTTGTTGTATGTGACTTGAGCACTTTCTGGGACTTGACAATGCATTAAAGCTGCAGTATGTTTGGAAGCACGGTTTGGAATTGTCTCGCTGCCATTTGTGTGAGCAGTACATGACATAGACGACTCGCACTACCTCAAAGTCAGCATGCCAGGGTGTCTGGCAATGGTTCTGCCGTTTCTGGTTTGCTTCTGTTCCACGCTAAGAGCTGTCAGTTTTTGGATTCGCTGGAGTGCTGAGGGGGTAACACAATTTGTGTGGTATTTTTCTTCAGCCAAACTCCACCCTCCAGGAAAAATAGCCAAACGGCGCTGAGTAACAAACAGCACGCGTTTTTTAGCAAATGGTCTATTCAAGCTGGTGTCAGCTTCTGGAGCGTCTCAGAGTTGCCAAGCACGGAAACAGACCCTGCTATCTAACTTACCACTGCTAAACAGGTAACCGAAATTAATCTAACCTTATTTGCCAAAATTTGTCCCAGATCTCTCCGAACCCATTCAGATGCCTTTGAAATGTTGTGAGCGCACCAGTCTCTGCCACTAAATATGGCAATTCATTCTGTACACACGGAAATGTCTGTGTACAAAACAAGTGTCCCTCACATCCCCTTTAAATGTTCCTGTTCTCACAATAAACCAATATTATCTCGCTTTGAACTCATGTGCCTTGTGAAAAATTACTCCCTGACTCTTTTCTCTGTCCACCTGCCTCATGTCTTTATAAAATTCTGTAAGGCCATTCCTCAGCGATGAAGCTCCAGGGAAAACTGTCTCAGCCTATTCAGCTTCGTGCTATTGTCCAAACAGTGCAAACCTTACAACCCCTTTCAAATACTTTCTAAATTGCACCACGTTCGTGACTGAATGCGCGATCTATTAGTGCCTGAAGTGAAGCACTAGGAATGACAATTTTGACCCCCTGACCCTCTTGGGTAGTGTTGCCGAGTGGTCTAAGGCGCTGGATTTAAGCTCCAGTCTCTATCGAGGCGTGGGTTTGAATCCCACCACGACCGACGTCGCGGCGGGTCTACTGCAGGCAGTTGAACATAGCATAAACCGTGCAGGCCCGATGCGTTTTCGTTGTTGTGTTTGCAGCTGCTCAGCCTCTGATCCAGACTGACTCTGAAAACAGTGTGAGCCATTGCTGTCGGAGCCTCCTCATCCACTCTGCTTTCGGATATATGCGTGGCCAGTTTTGGTGCCAGTTTCTGTGTCTCAAATGGTCAGCGCATTTGGCTGAAAGTTTGGTGGTTCGAGCCCGGCCTTAGCACCGAGCCTCAATTATTTCAGTTCAAGCACTGAGACCAACCATGTACCTACACTGCAACCAGGAGAACTCACCCGAGTCTGCAGCTGGAGGATGGGCCGAAAGGTCTTTTTCACGCTATAAAATCGGAAGAAAGGGAGAAACACTGCCTCCTGGTCTTAGGTTCTTTGCTGTAGGAAAAGGTGTCACTTCCTGTGATCTCCCTCTGACAACTCCATTGCTTTTAGTTTCTCTCACTTGATTGGTTTTCTGTCCCTTCTGGTTTCGTGGTCTAATAACACTTCCCAAAGCTGAGGCTCCTGCTAAATGGTAGAATTGGGCCAGGGCATCAGTAAGTGGGAGAATTAGTACAGGGGTATGAGTAAATGGGAGATTTGGTGGGAATCAATAAATGGGACATTCGGTGCATAGTGCCATTACATTAGACAATTGTTGGAAATGCCAATACATGAGATAATTTGAGCAGAGCATGTCTTAATTGGAGAATAGGGGCCAGGAGTCAATAAAAAGAAGAAATGTTGCAAGCATCAGTATTGCAAACTCCCCATGGGGCAGTCAGGCAGACTCATGGCAATGTGCTCTGTCCCCACTAGAGGGCAGACTATTGTAAACTCCCCATGGGGCAGTCAGGCAGACTCACGGCAATGTGCTCTGAGCCCACTAGAGGGCAGACTATTGTAAACTCCCCATGGAGCAGTCAGGCAGACTCACGGCAATGTGCTCTGTCCCCACTAGAGGGCAGACTATTGTAAACTCCCCATGGGGCAGTCAGGCAGACTCACGGCAATGTGCTCTGAGCCCACTAGAGGGCAGACTATTGCAAACTCCCCATGGAGCAGTCAGACAGACTCACGGCAATGTGCTCTGAGCCCACTAGAGGGCAGACTATTGTAAACTCCCCATGGAGCAGTCAGGCAGACTCACGGCAATGTGCTCTGTCCCCACTAGAGGGCAGACTATTGTAAACTCCCCATGGGGCAGTCAGGCAGACTCACGGCAATGTGCTCTGCGCCCACTAGAGGGCAGACTATTGTAAACTCCCCATGGAGCAGTCAGGCAGACTCACGGCAATGTGCTCTGTCCCCACTAGAGGGCAGACTATTGTAAACTCCCCATGGAGCCATCAGGCAGACTCACGGCAATGTGCTCTGAGCCCACTAGAGGGCAGACTATTGTAAACTCCCCATGGGGCAGTCAGGCAGACTCACGGCAATGTGCTCTGTCCCCACTAGAGGGCAGACTATTGTAAACTCCCCATGGAGCAGTCAGGCAGACTCACGGCAATGCGCTCTGAGCCCACTAGAGGGCAGACTATTGTAAACTCCCCATGGGGCAGTCAGGCAGACTCACGGCAATGTGCTCTGAACCCACTAGAGGGCAGACTATTGTAAACTCCCCATGGAGCAGTTAGGCAGACTCTCGGCAATGTGCTCTGAGCCCACTAGAGGGCAGACTATTGTAAACTCCCCATGGGGCAGTCAGGCAGATTCTGGACAGAGATCAGAATAAAATTACATTAAATGTATGCACTGAAGGCAAGAAGCAGTATAAAGTTCCCAACATTTTACATCTTGGTAAAACACGCTGTAATGAGAAGGAGAAAAGAGGCGTTATGTAGCAATCCAAACCAAACAGCTTTTGGAGAGAATTACACATTAAAAAGAGGATATCCTCAACTGGACGTTAATGTAATGCAGCATTTTTTTTCAGGAGCATCCAAATGTGACAGGACTGATGCTTAAACCCAGAAAAGGAAAGGGACTGTGTTCATCTGGAGAAGATGTATTCTCATTCGGATCAAACTCAGCAAGTTCGCAGAGGGTCACTTGTTCATGGTATTTGCATCAGTCTGTGCAAACACCTTGTGTAAACATGTGGAAGAAACTTGGGTTAATTTGGGCCAAACTGTTCTATCAATCTGCACAAAACTCTTGTCTTAATTTGTGCAATAAGCCTGTGCTCAGCCAGGCACAAATGTTGGATGAATTTGTCCAAAGAATGTGTGTGAACTTGTACAAACGTCTTGTGTCAGTTTGTTGGGGAAACATGTGTGGTTTTGTGTTTTTTTAGAATAGATTACATTAGTGTGGAAACAGGCCCTTCGGCCCAACAAGTCCACACCGACCCGCCGAAGCGCAACCTACTCATACCCCTACATTTGCCTCTTACTTAACACTATGGGCAATTTAGCATGGCCAATTCACCTTACCTGCACATCTTTGGACTGTGGGGGGAAACCCACGCAGACACGGGGTGAACGTGCAAACTCCACACAGTCAGTCACCTGAGGCGGGAATTGAACCCGGGTCTCTGGCGCTGTGAGGCAGCAGTGCTAACCACTGTGCCACCGTGTGTGTCTGGGGTTGTTTCAGATTTGAACCTGCAGCTTTGTGTCTGTGTCTGTGTATGTATTCCCAGGCTGGGCTGAGTGGGTGGTTTGGTGGGTGGGGGGGGTGAACAGACACAGGAACAGACTGGGCCAGCCCTGGTTTAACCCATTGACCTGCTGTTTCCTCCCAGACCCCCCTGCAATCTCACAAAGATGGTAGTTGGTGTGTTCCATACCTGGGGGAGGTGTGTTCCAGGTAATGGAGCTGGGAGCTGACTGGATCAGCTGAGAATTGGGAGGAGATGGGGGTTGAGTGACTGACCTGGGGCTATTTAAACCAGCCTCAGGAAACCATCATTCCTTTTGCCATGTGGTGTGCCTAGTGGTGAGTATTGGGGAGTTAGTGAATCGATGTGTCTCTGTGTGAGTGTGTGAGAGAGAATGTGTGAGTTGTGTTTGAATCTCAATCCCAGGGTTGACCCTTTCAGCAGCCTCAGTCCCTGATGGGACACAGAGAGAGACCTTGGGGAGATGGAGCCAAGAGCAGCTGGGGGGATGGTGAGTATGGGGCTCCTTACCCTCTCCGTGTCTCCCCTTGCCTCACTTTTCTCTCGACCTCACTTCCCCCTTCCCTCTCTGTCTCTGTGTCTCTCCATCCACCTTTCTGTCTGTCTTGTGTTCTCTCCTTCTAACTCACTTTCTTTATCTCTCTCTGCCTTTCTTCCATTTTCCCACTCTCTGTCCTCTTTTTTGCGCTCTCTCCCTCTCTCTCTTGGTCCTCTTTTCTCTCTATCTCTCCCTCTCTCTGTCCTTTTTATTCTCTCTCTTTGTCCTCTTTTTCTTTCTCTCGCTCTCTCCCTCTCTCTTTGTCCTCTTTTTTTCTTTCTCTCTCTCTCTCTCTCCCTCTCTCTTTGTCTTCTTTTTCTTTCTCTCTCTCTCCCTCTCTCTTTGTCCTCTTTTTATTTCTCTCTCTCTCTCCCTCTCTCTTTGTCCTCTTTTTTTTCTCCCTCTCTCTCCCTCTCTCTTTTTTCTCTCTCTCTCCCTCTCTCTTTGTCCTCTTTTTTTCTCCCTCTCTCTCCCTCTCTCTCTTTTTTCTCTCTCTCCCTCTCCCCCTCTCTCTCTTTGTCCTCTTTTTCTTTCTCTCTCTCTCTCACCCTCTCTCTTTGATCTCTTTTTCTCTCTCTCTGTCCTCTTTTTCTCTCTCTCTCTCCCGCTCTCTTTG
Organism: Chiloscyllium plagiosum; assembly: GCF_037043375.1. Lineage (NCBI taxonomy): Eukaryota > Metazoa > Chordata > Chondrichthyes > Orectolobiformes > Hemiscylliidae > Chiloscyllium > Chiloscyllium plagiosum. The sequence goes on along the minus strand of NW_028270181.1, from coordinate 37,153,256 downwards.
TCCTCTTTTTTTTCTCTCCCTCCCTCTCTCTTTGTCCTCTATCTCTCTCTCTGTTCTCTCTCTCTCTCTCTGTTCTCTCTCTCTGTTCTCTCTTTCTCTCTCTCCCCCTCTTTTTCTTTCTCTCTCTCTTTGTCCTCTTTTTTTCTCTCTCTCTCTCTCCCTCTCTCTTTGTCCTCTTTTTTTTCTCCCTCTCTCTCCCTCTCTTTTTTCTCTCTCTCTCTCCCTCTCTCTTTGTCCTCTTTTTTTCTCCCTCTCTCTCCCTCTCTCTCTTTTTTCTCTCTCTCCCTCTCCCCCCTCTCTCTTTGTCCTCTTTTTCTTTCTCTCTCTCTCTCACCCTCTCTCTTTGATCTCTTTTTCTCTCTCTCTGTCCTCTTTTTCTTTCTCTCTCCCCCTCTCTCTTTGTTCTCTTTTTTTCTCTCTCTCCCTCTCTCTCTTTGTCCTCTTTTTCTCTGTCCTCTTTCTCTCTCTCCCCCTCTTTTCTCTCTCTCTCTCTCATTGTCCTTTCTCTCTCTCCCACTCTTTTCTCTCTCTCTCTCTCTCTCTCTTTGTCCTCATTTTTCCCCTCTCGCGCTGCCCCTCCCCCCCTCGAAGTAGTGGAGGCTGGTACAATTGCAACATTTAAAAGGTATCTGGGTGGGTGTAGGAATTAAAAAGGATTCAGAGGAACATGGGCCAAATTCTGACAAATAGGATGAGATATACATCGGATATCAGTTCTGTATGGATGTGTTGGACTGAATGATTTGTTTCTGAGCTTATATTGCTCTGAGTGGGTTGAGCTCCGGATTGTAGATTTATGAAGCAGAAAATAAAGTATGGTACAGAGTTAGACCGAGAAATCCTGCTGATCTCATCAGCTTCATCCTGTTTCCCTGATCCTCCTCCTTCAAGCAATGCATTTTTCAGATCCTCATTCAGAATTCCTGGAGCTCTGTAACTGCCCTGGAACAATGTGTGGAAAGTCCTATTGCAGTCCACACGAGGTACCTTTCCCACTGCCCTGCTCCCACGGCCTGCAATGCTGCAGACTGAGCAGACAACCCGAAGCACAATGATGAGCTCCTTCCGGCCCACGGCCCTCCTTCTCACTGAATGAAGACAATCACCAGAAGCAGAATCCAGCTCTTGTTGGAGCCTTGAATACCTGACTCTGTCTCACTGAGTGAAGATTGGACTCAGAAATAGAAATGAAATCAACTTCCTATCTGCATTGTGTCACTCTTTAAGATCTCTGTGTGTCTGAGTTCAGGTCATTTGATTGGAGACTGCGGATAGTGGGTCCCCAGTGAAATGGAAAGAATGGTGGAGGAGCTCACTGAGGGACATCTCTCAAAGTGAGAATCAGAAAGATGCTATTCCACCTTGGAAGGGTTTAAGGGGAATTGATCGCTCAGTAAATGTTATACGGATGTTTGTAAAAGTTAGGATCTCTGACTGTTTTGTGGCGGGAGTTTATTTTATCCTTGTATAGATTTGACACATTAATCCTCCCTCCCCACCACTACAGAAGCTGTTGGAACTGTTCAGTGTTTCCAGCGGCTTCTGTAATTATTTCAGGTTCCTGACGGGAGCAGTCTCTCACTTTTCGAACCAAACAAACCCATCCTTGTGCTGCAACCAATATTTCAATAAGAAATGGGAAGCAGCAGAGGGGAAAGCTTCCGAGATGCCGAGCAATGCTGCCCGGTTCCACACTGCAATTCACAGGAACCATCGCCAGGAAAGGCAAGGAGCAATCTGACAGATCCGGTTTACCACAGAATGAAACATTCATGTGCTGGTTTTATTCGGTAGATTTCTTTAAAGGTGAGTTTAAAAACCATAACCAGGAATTGAACCTGGGCGTGGAAGGCAGCGATGCTCCCCACTATCCCACCATCACCCTGCTAGCAGCTCCCTCCCTATTCCCAAACACCCTAAACAAGGCCGTGATCATCACCAACTGGATTGGGGCTGAAATACAAACAGGAAATTGCTGGGGAAGCTCAGCAGGTCTGACAGCACCAGAATCAGAAGCCTTCAGTTCTGAAGAACAATCCCTGGATCTGAAAGGTTCCCTCCCCACAGATGCTGCCAGACCTGCTGAGTTTCCCCAGCAATTTCTGTGCTGTCTCTCAGATCTGCAGCATCTGCAGCTCTTTGTTGGAAACAAAGCAAACGTTGAGCCACCGAAGGGGATATTGGGTCAGGTGATAGTCTCCCTCATCCATAGAGGCAGATGGGAAGGAGCATGGAATCATAGAATCCCTACAGTGTGGAAACCGGCCATTCGGCCCATCATGCACCCCACCAAGACACACACCCCCACCTTATCCCTGTAACTCCGCATTTCCCATGGCTAATCCACCTAACCTACACATCCCTGGACAGTATGGACAATTTCCCATGGCCAACCCACCCTAATCTGCTCATCTTTGGACTGTGGGAGGAAACCAGAGCACCCGGAGGAAACCCACACAGACCTGGGGAGAATGTGCAAACCCCACACAGACAGTCTTCAATCAGACAGGGATCTGGGTAATTGGAGAGGTTTAGAGAGGGAGTCCAGATGGTTAGACTGGCGTGTGAATGATGGGCCGAACAGCCTGATCGCAGTGCTGTAAAAACTCTACAGTAACATGCCTCCCTACATACAGCATTCACCACAGTTTGTATTGTGTTTAATCCGTCCTGTTATTGACCTTATTCTGAATGAAATGGATGGAGAGGGGTTGTTTGTGCATTCAGTCAGATCTGTGTATTGGTGGGTCAGGAGCATCATACCCAATAACAACAGGGGGAGGGCGGATTGAATTCCTGCCCCTTACAGACACCATTGCAACATGCCATTTCCTCATGGTTTTCATTTGGTTTAAGGTGTTTTATTGTTTTTTTATGGATATTTTTATTATAAATTTAACATTTTTACAAGTTTACAAAAGTAAACAAAACTCTCAAGTACAAACATTGATATACAACTAAATCTTAAATATATAATAACCAAAATTTAACAAACGAAAAATACCGAGAAAAAAAAACAAAACTCAACTAACTACTAATCTAACCTACAACTAACCAGAGTGTATATTTAAGTCTCTTTCTCTTATTTGAATAATGTAAGAGAAAAAAAAAACAGTGGATAACATAGAAATTGGGTAGTGAGATACATGCTCGCAATGTGTTAACATCAAATGTGACAAAATCCGTATTCGTGCGGGATTCCTCTCTCCAAGGGGCCCCGGACCAGCCAGGATCATAATCTCAATTAAATAAAAGCCCCTGTTAGGATAGCCGAAATACCTGTATTCATATAATTCAAGAAGGGCTGCCATATTTTTTAAAATAATTTGGTCTTTCGATGCACCATATTTGTAAGGAAGTCAAGGGGAATACATTCCATAATTAATCTGTGCCAATTTGAAAGTCCAGGGGGGCCCTCAGCCACCCAGTTTACCAAAATATTTTTCCTTGTACAAAAAGAGAGAATAGAAAATAGTCTCTTCCCGTGCATATCCAGGGAGGGGAAGTTCGAAAGCCCAAAAGGAGAGATATCCGGTCCACTTTAATTTCCGTTCCTAAAATTTCTATCAGGGTACTTGCTACTTTAGTCCAGTATCTACGGATCTTATGACAGGTCCATAGGCAATGTACAAGAGTGCCCACCTCTATTTTACATTTGGGACACATTGGAGATGCTCCTGCCTTAAATGTTGCCAATCGAACCGGTGCTATATGGGCCCTATGAAGTATCTTCAGCTAGATAGCCTGGGTTCTGTTACAGATGGTGATTCTTCTGGCGTTTTCCCAAATGTCATTCCACGTTTCTATCGAGATTTCTAGTCCCAATTCCTGATCCCATGTTTTAAGCAGATTGTTCATATCTCCCGATACTTCATCATGTAGTAAATTATAAATAGGACTGATGGAGGATACACCCATTGGTCGTAGTACACTATATTCTCTATCTGATTTATAAAGACTATCTAATAACGTAGTCTTCTTCTGTATATAGTCTCGAATTTGGAAGTATCGATAGAGTACCATTAGGTAATCCGAATTTCTGACGCAGCTGTTCAAAAGATATCAGGACCCCCTCTTTAAATAGGTCCCCTAAACATGAGCTACCCCGGGATCTCCAGGGTTTAAAAGTGTCATCTGTAAACCCCGGTTAGAATCCCCATGCTCCCACTATCGGCGCATAGGGGGATGTTTTATGTGAGTTGCCCTCATTTTGCCGCATTATATTCCAAGCTTTAATTGTGTTTAGTATTATGGGGTTTTTACAGTGATCCGTAATGATTTTCCTCTTGTCTGAAAATAAAAGGTTAATAAGTGGGCATTTTACTTGAGAAGCTTCGATGTCCAGACAGGTTGATTGCGAGTCAGACAATACCCAATCAGCTATGTAACTTAATAGGGAACTTAAGTGATATTTCCTAAAATCTGGGAAGTCCAATCCTCCCCTTGCTTGTGGAAGCTGCAGCTTCTTCAGCTTAATGAGGGGCCGTCTATGATTCCAGATAAAGGAACCCAACCAGCCATATAATTTACATAGTGCCATCCTCGGCAGCATCACCGGAAGCATTCTCATGGGTATAGGAGACATTCATTTTAATTAGTGCTATTCAACCTAGCCAGGAATTGGGAAGGTCTCCCCATCGCTGGAGGTCCTGCCTTATCCTCTCCAGTAAATGCACAAAGTTAGCCTTATATAACTGACCAAATACTGAGGTAATAAAAATGCCTAAATATAAGAAACCCTTCAGGGACCACCGAAAGGGAAAGTGGGATCCGTCCACTAAGTGCGGTATCATAGCAAGGCCACCCATTGGCTTAGCCTCCGATTTTGAGAAATTAATTTTATAGCCTGAGAATACACTAAATGTATTAATAACTTGGAATAAGCGAGGTACGGACATCAGAGGATTACTGAGGAATAGAAGAACATCATCTGCATAAAGGGTAATTTTATGTTTACCTGTATCAATCCTCGGGGCCGTTATATTAGGATCAGCTCGTATAGCTTCTGCTAGTGGTTCAATTATTAGTGTAAATAACAATGGCAAGAGAGGACATCCCTGACGGCAGCCCCTACCCACAATGAAGCTATCCGAATCTAATCCATTGGTAACCACAACTGCTTTGGGATCACTATACAATGTTGAGACCCATTTGATAAACACCTTTCCAATGCCAAACCTTTCCAATGTGTAAAACAAATATGACCATTCAACCCTATCAAATGCCTTTTCCACGTCTAATGAAACTACTACTCCTGGTATCTTTCCCTGATGACAGGCTTGGCTCATATTCAAAACCCTTCTAATATTATTGGATGATCTCTAGACCTTAATAAACCCCGTCTGATCCTCCTTTATGATATATGGCAGTACCCTTTCTAGTCTCAGTGCTAACGTTTTAGAAAGGATTTTAAAATCTACATTTAGCAAGGATATTGGTCTGTATGACGCGCAATCTTCTGGATCCTTTCCTTTTTTAAGGATAAGAGAGATATTTGCCTCTTTCAACGAAGGCAGGAGACAGCCCTGACTGTATGCGTAGTTATACATGTCCATAAGTGGACCAGCCAATATTCCTATAAATTCTTTATAGAATTCAGCTTGAAAGCCATCTGGGCCAGGTGCCTTACTGTTCTGAAGTTGCCTGATTGCATCAAGTATTTCTTGTACTGTTGGGGGAGTATTTAAGACTGATACCTGTTCCAGAGTTAGGCCCGGAAAGGTCAATTTTTTAAAAAATGATTGCATCCTTCTAGTCCTGTCTTCACAATCCTGCGATTTATATAAATCAGAATAAAATTTTCTAAAGATTGCATTAATCCTTTTATGATCATGAGTCAAAATCCCCGTACTTTCCTTGATAGACGTGATAGTTTGAGGGACCTTTTCTTTCTTTGCAAGAAACGCTAAGTATCTACCCGGTTTGTCGCCAAATTCATATAACCTTTGTTTTGCAAATAATAATTCCCTCTTAGCCGTTTGGGTAAGCATAGTGTTTATAGCTGTCCTAAGGGCTGTAATCCTTTGCAATTTAATAATAGAAGGTCTATCAGTGTATGCTGTTTCAGCTGCTTTTAAGCGAGCTTCGAGTAGACGCTGTTGTTTTTTCTGGGTCGCTGAGTAGGAGATGATCAAACCTTGCGCGTAAGCTTTGATGGTCTCCCACATCATTGATGGGTTGCTAGCTGTACCTAAATTAATTTCTAAAAGAGTTTTAAATTCTTGAGAGAAGTACTTTACAAATTTACTATCTTTCATTAGGAAGGGGTCCATACGCCAATGCCGAGGGGATGTCCCGTTGTTCCTCGCCTTAGTTTCCATATATACAGCAGCGTGATCGGAAATTGCTATACTACCTATTTTACAGGATGATATGGAATTTTAAAAAATCGAGGGGGCAAAAAACATATCAATTCTGGTATGACATTTATGTGGATTGGAGTAAAAAGAAAAATCTCTGCCCTGTGGATGGAGACATCTCCATACATCTACTAATCCTAATTCTTTGTTCAAATCCACCAATTATCTAGATCTGGGAGATACTCCTGCAGTACTCTTGGGAATCCTATCTATTTCTGGATCCATAATACAATTAAAGTCTCCCCCTATAATTGTATGACGGGCACCAAGAGCCATCAATTTTGAGAAGGCTTCCGTTATAAATTTAAAAGGATGTGCCGGCGGGCAGTACAAATTTAAAATCCCATATTTCTCTTCATTTATGAGGGCTTTAATCAAAATATATCAAAGTTTGTGCGAAGATTTGTAGCTCAGGTGCTCGTTGTTGTGGTTCTGTTCACCGAGCTGGAAGTTTTTGTTGCAAACGTTTCGTCCCCTGGCTAGGCGACATCAGTGCTTGGGAGCCTCCTGCAAAGCACTTCTTTGATGTTTCCTCCGGTGTTTATAGTGGTCCGTCCCTGTCCCTGACAACCGGAAGCGGCAGGGACAGACCACTATAAACACCGGAGGAAACATCAAAGAAGCGCTTCGCAGGAGGCTCCCAAGCACTGATGTCGCCTAGCCAGGGGATGAAACGTTTGCAACAAAAACTTCCAGCTCAGCGAACAGAACCACATCAAAACATAACGTCCAGATTCGTCTTTTATCTGATTTAGGATTTAGAAAGGGAAATTCTTCCAAATAAGAATAACAACTCCACTGCTTTTTGAGCTAAAAGAAGAAAAAAAGGCCTGATCAAATCCACCCTGTCGTAATTTCAAGTGTTCTTTATCCAACAAGTGCATCTCCTGTAGGAGAGCTATATCAACCCTTTCTTTCTTGAGATTTGATAATATTTTCTTCCTTTTGACTGGTGAATTACTCCCCCTTACATTCCAGGTGCACCACTTAACTGACTGATCAACCATAACCGTCCGGGCAAATCCGAGACCCCTCGGGAGGGGAAACCCTATCCAGAACATCCCGAGCATATAAAATTCACAAAAATAAAGGCTCTCTAATACTCAGTTATCCAACTCATTTGGGAAATTCTACCTGTAATCGAGCACTCTGATACAAAAACTGATGCTGATCACAGCAACTGATGCTGATCACAGCAACAGGTAGAATCTAGAAGAGGCAAGATTTTCTCAAAATAAATCCAAAAAAATCCAAAACGAATCCAGATCCTTCCCTTCAGAATCGTCGAATGGCAGAATCACATAAAACAGCAAAGGGCCTTCAGCCTATCAGATTTGTTCTGCCAAAATTACATTACTTGCACTTCCATCGCTTGGCTCATTGCGTCGAATGATATGACAGTTCAAGTGTTAATCTAAGTACATTTAAAGGTTGTGAAGTTTCCTATCTCAACCACCTTTCCGGGCAGTGCAATGCAGGCCCCTGCCATCCTCTGGGTGGGCAGATCTTTCCTCATATCCCCTCTAAATCTCCTGTCTTCCAGCTTATTATCCGCCCTTGAAAAAGGGGAGCAATTGTTTTCTACTCACCCTGTCCACACCCCTCAGTCCTATACACCCCGATCACTGCTCTAAAGAAAGCAGCCTGAGCTTATCCAGCCTCTCTCTTCACAGCGACATTGCTACAGCTCAAGCAACATTCTGCTGAATCTGCTTTGCACTCCCTCCCTTACAATCACATCCTTCCCATCGTGTAGTGACCAGGACTGTACACAATACTCAGACTGTGACCCAAACAAATCAGCACCTCCCTGCTCTTATAATTGATGTCTCTATTGGGAAGGGCATGTGTCCTGCCTGCCTTCTTTACCCTAGTAACCTGTCCTGCTGCCTTCAGGGATCTGTTAACAATCACCTCAAGATCTTTCTGTTCCTCTAAGTGTCCTGGTGTCCTGCCATTTATTCAGTGTTGCCTTGTCTTGTGACTTCTTCCAAAGTGTATCACCTCACATTTATCAGGGTTAAATTTCATCTGCCACTGATTTGCCCGTCTGACCAATCTGTCTGGATCTATCTGTAACCGATGACTATTTCTCTCGCTGCCAACTACTCAGTCAATACTTGTGTAATATGCAAACGTATGTATCATCACCAACCTCCCCTTGTACCTACCCCCACATCACCATCCCTACCCTGCACGCTCCCAGTGATCCCACCCCCTCCCCACACAAACGTACACCCTTATCAATGTCATTTGTGATTATCACAAAGAATGAGTCACCCAGCACTGAGAGCTGTGGAACACCATTGGACACCAGCTTCCAATTACCCAAACAGCCTTCTATCAACACCCTCTGTTTTCACTGACTGAACCCATTTTAGAGCCAAGTTGCCAAGTTACTCCGGATGCCACGTGTTTTTACCTTCGTTATCTCCCATGTGGGTCAAAGGCTTTTATGAACTCCATACAACCTACAGCAATTGGCCTACTCTCATCTACACACCTGGTCACCTCCTCAAAAAGTTTCACCAGATTGGGTTTGGCATGGCCCTACTCTGACAAAGCTGTGCTGACTCTCCATGATCAGATTGGTTTGGTATGACCCTACTCTGACAAAGCTGTGCTGACTCTGCATGATCAGATTGGTTTGGCATGACCCTACTCTGACAAAGCTGTGCTGACTCTCCATGATCAGATTGGGTTTGGTATGGCCCTACTCTGACAAAGCTGTGCTGACTCTCCATGATCAAACCATGTCTCTTGAAATGGAGATTCATTCCCTCCTTCGAAATTTTCTCGAATAGTTTCTCTAACACTGATATAACACACACTGGTCTGTTATTCCTGGTCTATCTTTTCTGCCCTTCCTGAAAAGTTTGATTTGAATTGATTTGATTTGATTTATTTATTGTCATGTGCACCAAATTACAGTGAAAAATCTTTGTTTATGAGCAAAACAGGCAGATCATAGTGAGCAAGGATGTACAGATTAGAAACACTGAGATAGAAGCAAACAGGTAACATTGCACAGCACATATGACCCTGCACAGCCATGTGTCCCAGCAGTGACCCTGCACAGCCCTGTGACCCAGCAGTGACCTCGCACAGCCCTGTGACCCAGCAGTGACCCCGCACAGCCCTGTGACCCAGCAGTGACCCCGCACAGCCCTGTGACCCAGCAGTGACCCCGCACAGCCGTGTGACCCAGCAGTGACCCCGCACAGCCGTGTGACCCAGCAGTGACCCTGCACAGCCCTGTGACCCAGCAGTGACCCCGCACAGCCGTGTGACCCAGCAGTGACCCTGCATCACCGTGTGACCCAGCAGTGACCCTGCACAGCCATGTGACCCAGCAGTGACTGCACAGCCTTGTGACCCAGTAGTGACCCTGCACAGCCTTGTGACCCAGCAGTCACCATGCACTGAACCTGTACTGCCATTTGACCCTGCTGTGACCCTGCACAGCCGTGTGTCCCAGCAGTGACCCTGCACAGCCGTGTGACCCAGCAGTGACCCTGCACAGCCGTGTGACCCAGCAGTGACCCTGCACAGCCCTGTGACCCAGTGACCTTGCACAGCCCTGTGACCCAGTGACCCCACACAGCTGTATGTCCCAGTGACCCTGCAAGACTCTGCATCACCGTGTGACCCAGCAGTGACTGCACAGCCCATGTGACCCTGCACAGCCATGTGACCCAGCAGTGACCCTGCACATCCATGTGACCCTGCACTGAACCTGTACTGCCATGTGACCCTGCCGTGACCCTGCACAGCCATGTGACCCAGCAGTGACTGCACAGCCGTGTGACCCAGCAGTGACCCTGCACAGCCGTCTGACCTAGCAGTGACCCTGCACAGCCGTCTGACCCAGCACAGCTGTCTGAACCAGCAGTGACCCTGCACAGCCATGTGACCCTGCAGTGACTGCACATCCGTGTGACCCAGCAGTGACCCTGCACAGCCATGTGACCCTGCACAGCACGTGTGACCCTGCAGTGACTGCACAGCCCGTGTGACCCTGCAGTGACCCTGCACAGCCGTGTGACCCAGCAGTGACCCTGCACAGCCGTGTGACCCAGCAGTGACCCTGCACAGCCGTGTGCCCCTGCAGTGACCCTGCACAGCCGTGTGACCCTGCAGTGACCCTGCACAGCCGTGTGACCCTGCAGTGACCCTGCACAGCCGTGTGACCCTGCACAGCCGTGTGACCCAGCAGTGACCCTGCACAGCCGTGTGACCCAGCAGTGACCCTGCACAGCCATCTGACCCAGCAGTGATCCTGCACAGCCATGTGACCCTGCAGTGACTGCACAGCTGTCTGACCCAGCAGTGACCCTGCACAGCTGTCTGACCCTGCAGTGATCCTGCACAGCTGTCTGACCCTGCAGTGACTCTGCACAGCCGTGTGACCCTGCAGTGACCCTGCACAGCCGTGTGACCCTGCATCACTGTCTGACCCTGCAGTGACCCTCCCATCTGAAAGCCTGTGCGGTTTGGTTTCACGCTCTAAACATGGAGTTCAGTCTCAGAAACACAAACAGTGAAATTCACAGCTGGGGAGAAAACTACAGTTAATTTTGTTTGAAAAGTCCATCCTTCCACCTCTTTTTAAATCTACAATAATGAATTGAATGGGGCTTTTGTGCATATGCTTTATTGAGATCTCTCTTAGTTAATTTTTAAAAAAATATAAATCACAGGCACCAAGTTATCCGAGAGCAGTGTTTTTCGAGCAGTAAGACTGGGCTATTTTCTCGGTGTGTGGATTGTTAAAGTGCAGTGACGGCCTTTGGGAGAGTGATTTCCTCTTCCTGTAGGACGTGGGAGATTAGGGATAGTTTCCATGGTACTGGGAATGATGTTTCTACAAAGTATGTCTTGTTGCAAATGCTGTCAGATTGCCTTTGTAGGTTGGAGCGACCGTTAGAGGCAATGAGGAATTTACAGGAGCTACGGAGTGTGATGGATGGCAGTTGCAGGGAGGGAGATAAACCAAAGACGCAGTCAGCGAGATGGGGGACCTCCAGGAAAGATAGAAGAGGGAGGCAGGTCATACAGGACCCTCCTATAAAAAATCCCCATCTCAGACTAGTACACTGTTTTATACAGTACATGAATGTGAAAGAGAGTGTATGCGAACGCAAGAACGAGTATGTGCAAATGCAAGAGAGAGAGAGAAAGTGTGTGCGAACACACGAGAGAGAGTTTATGTCAATGGGAGAGAGAGTTTACGCGAATGTGAGAGCGTGTGCAAATGCATGGGAGAGAGAGAGTGTGTGCGAATGCGAAAGGAAGTGTGTGTATGAGATAGAGAGTATGCATGCGTGCAAGGGGAAGAGTGTGTACATGAGCGAGACATTCTGCGCATGTGCAAAAGACAGTGTACGTATGAAAGCAAGAGTGTGCATGCAAGAGAGAGAGTGCGTATGCAGCGTCAGAAAGGTTGTGTGGGTGCAAACAAGGGAGTGTGTCTTCGAGAAAGTGCGCGCGAGAGAGAGCATGGGAGAGAATGTGAGAAAGAGAGCATGTGAGAAAGAGAGAGAGAGTGTGTGTGCCTGCATGAGAGAAAGAGACTGCATGTGGGTGAAAGAGAGTGTGCGCGAACAAGAGCGAGAGTATGTACATGCGAGAGAAAGAGTGTGCGTGCATGCAATACACTGTGCATGTGAGAGAAAGCGAGCGTGTCCTTGTAAGAGAGAGTGTCCCTGTGCAAGAGAGGCAGAGTGCACGCATGCACAAGGGAAGGAGTGTCTGAGTGCATGAGAGAGAATGAGTGTGTGCACATGCAAGAGAATTAGCGGGTGTGTGAGAGAGAGTGTATGCAAAACAGAGTGGATGCATGAGAGAGAGAGAGATTGCATGCGAGAGAAAGGAAGTGCGTGCATGCGAGACAGAGTGTGCACGTGTGAGAGATAGAGTGCGTGTGCAAGAAAGAATGTGAGCATACAGAAAAAAGAGAGAATGAGTGTGAGATGGTGACTGTGTGAATGTGAGAATGCGTGTGCGAGAGAGAACGTGTGCATGCGCAAAAGAGAAAGGTGTACGTGTGCAAGACAGATTGTGCGTGTAAGAGAGAGTATGTGCATGTAAGAGAAAGAGTGTGTGCAAGAGAGTGTGTGTGCACGTGAGAGGAATGTGCATATGCACATTGTATGTCAGTGTACCTCCGAGAGAGGGTGTGCCTGTGAGAGAGAGTGTGCATACAAGAGAGAGTGTGCATGAGAGAGAGTGTAAGCAAATGTGAGAAAGACTGTGTGCAAATGCAAGAGAGAGTGTGCAAATGCAACAGCGAGAGAGAGAAAGTGTGTGCAAATGCAAGAGAGAAAGTTGATATCAATGTGAGAGAGAGAGTTTACGCAAATGTGAGAGAGTGTGCACAAATCCAAGAGAGACAGTGTACGAACGCAAGAGGAAGTGTGTGCGTGTACGCGAGAGAGAGAGTATGCACGGGCGCAAGAGGAAGAGTGTTTGCATGCTCGAGACATTAGGCACGTGTGTGAGAGAGAGTGTGTACGAGAGAGAGCATGCAACACAGAGTGAGAGTGTGTGCTTGCATGAGAGAAAGAGACTGTGTGCGAGTGATAGAGAGTGTGTGCAAACAAGAAAGACTGTGCACAAGAGAGTGTGCACATGCGGGAGAGTGTGCATCCTTGTAAGAGAGTGTCTCTGTATAAGAGAGACAGAGTGCATGCGTGCACAAGAGAAAGATTGTGTGTGTATGAGAGTGAGTGAGCGTGTGCACATGCAAGAGAGATCGTGTCCATGTGAGAGAGATAGTGTGTGCAAAAGAGAGTGGGTGCAAGAGAAAGAGATTGCATGTGGGAAAGATGAAGTACATGCATGCGTCAAAGAATGCGTGCAAGAGAGAACATGCGCATACACAAGAGAGAGAATGTGTACGTGTGAGAGAGAATGCATGCGAGAGAGAGAGAGTACGTGCATCTAAGAGAGTGTGTGCATGTGAAAGGAAGAGTGTGCACATGCATATTGTATGTCAGAGGTGTGCCTGCAAGAGAGAATGCCTGAGAGAGAGGTTGTGCCTGTGAAAGGGAGTGTACCTGTGAGAGAGTGCGCGTGAAGAACTGAATGTGGTGTGCGAGGGTGTGTGTGTGTAGACGTGTGAGAGAGCGAGTGAATGAGAGTGAGGGACGGTGTATGGTTTGTGAATCATACCTGGGTCAGGTACATAAACACATGGTTTACACACAGTCACATTAAGGAGTGACTGCATTGACACTGAAACTGTGCACTCAGATGGACACATACATACCAGGCATGATCACACACACACACACTTTTGTGATGATAATTGAGCTCAGACCCTCACTGACTCTCTCCCCTGACAAAACCTGTGCACAGTCCCCATAATAACCTCAGTCCTGTACTGGGGACAGTTTGGGGTCGGGTGGGTGGGGTTGTGGGGGCGGGAGGGGAAATGTGGATATTGAAGAGTAGGCATGTGATCAATGCTTTTCATTCCCAATCGCTGCTGATATATTTGAGAAGGGGAAAGGAAATAAGAGATTGAAAGTTAAGTTAGAAATGGCTGCATGTAGAGCAGGGCAAGGAGAGACAGAAAGAGACAGAGAAACACAGGGACAGAGAGAGACAGCGAACAAAGAAAATGTCCAGCCCCGGAACAGGCCTTTCGGCCCTCCAAGCCTGAGCCAATCCAAATGTACTGTCTAAACCTGTCGGTCAATTCCTAATGATCTGTATCCATCTGCTCCCCACCTACTCATGCATCTGTCCAGACACACCTTAAATGTATCTACCGTGCCTGCCTCTACCACCTTGACTGGCAATGCATTCCAAATGCACACCACCCTCTGTGTGAAGTACTTGCCATGTGTATCCCCCTTAAACTTTCCACCTCTCTCCTTGAAAGTGTGACCTCTCGTTATTGAATCCTTCACCCTGGGAAAAAGCTTATCTCTATCCACCCTGTCTATACCCTTCATGATTTTGTAAACCTCAATCAGGTCCCCCCTCAATCTACCTTTTTCTAATGAAAATAAACTTAACCTACTCAACCTCTCTTCATAGCTAGCACCTTCCATACCAGGCAACATCCTCGTAAACCTTCTCTGCACCTTCCCCAAAGCGTCCACATTCTTTTGGGAATGTGGTGACCAGATCTGCACACAGTATTCCAAATGCAGTCGACCCAACGTCCTTTACAATTTTAGCATGACTTGCCAGCTCTTATGCTCAATACCCTGTCCAATGAAGGCAAGCAGACTATATGCCTTCTTGACCACTCTATCCACCTGTGCAGCAACCTTCAGGGTACAATGGACCTGCACTCCCAGATCTCTCTGCCCATCAACTTTTCCCAAGGGTCCTCTGTTCATTGTATAATTTGTTCTAGAATTAGTCTTGCCTAAATGCATCACTTCACATTTGTCTGGATCCATCCGCCACTTTTCCGCCCAACTCTCCAGTTTAAGAAGGGGACGGAGGGAAGGGGGGACTGAGAGGCGGAAGTGGGGGTGAAGAAAGGAGAAAGGAGGGGTTAAATGAGAGAGTGGGAAGAAAGGGGGTGAAGGCTGGGGTGTTAAAGATGGAGTGGGGGGGAAGGAGAGGCAGGGAGGTGGAGAAGGAGTGGGGGTAAGGGAGATGTGGTGAAGGAGGGGGGAAGGAGATGGGGTGAAGGGGGGAAAGGTGAGGGGGAGGAGGTGGGAAGGGGAGAGGGAGCAGGGCAGGGGGAGTAGAGGGAAGGAGGGGAGAGGAGTTAATGAGGGAGGGGGGTGAAGGCCGGGGTGGGGGAGGGGGAAGGGAGGAGAGGGGATGAAGGAGAAGGTTGAATTTGGGGAAGGAGAGAAAGAAGGAAGCACCCTCAACTAATCTCCCCCCCCCTCTCTCCCCCCCCCCCCCCCCACACACACACACAAACACACACACACACTTTTTTTAAACCTTTAAAAAGTCCCCCAGACCCAACTCTTGCTCAGACCAATCCTTTCTGGCTGAACTGGAAAATAAACAGTGAGGGGTCACATCAGACACTACTTGAATGAGAGGAAAACCAAACGCTTTTAAAATACGTCTGGCCAGCCAAATTCCTCAACACTCAATAGTGAAGGACATTTAACTCTTACACCTCATTTCACAATCTGTCTGAGCCGAAACCGTGTCACGGCAACAAACTGAAAATCTAAAACCTACAAGAGGGGCTTCTTGGTTCGAGATCGATCAAAAGAATCGACACATGTGGTCTGTTCAAAAAGCAAGGGCCATTAGTTTATTGAATTAAAAGGACCTTGACGCAATTCTGTCCAGCAACACAGAGATGGAAGCTTCTGTGTTCTGTGGTGAAGTTGCACAATTACATTTGAAAATTACACACTATTCATTTTTTTTTAATAATAGTAAAATCTTAATCACAAGAAAATCGCATATAATAAGGTGACATGATTAATCCAATGATATTTCCTGGGAAAGGGTTCTTAATTACAAAAAAGTCCAATCAACTGTAATATGGTGATCTGATTGAAGACAGGCTAATCCAATAGTATTTTTTAAGAAGGATATCTTATTTACGTAAATTGTCATGCCATGTATCAGTTCAAGGTTAGTTCAAATGGTCAATTAATGTGTCAGTATTCATCTTATGAAAACTCTATTGTCCTCTTATCTTTGAACTGCAACTTAATTCTGCAAATCAGCAGTATGTTCAGCAGTACGCTTCACAGGCCATTTTATAATATTGTTTTAAATCGAGGAACCATTTTATTATAATAAAAATCTACATATTTGTGTTGCCTAAATGCAAATTTTAGATCCTCATTCCCCCCTTTGGTCACTCTATGACCACACCATAGAGGCATGGATCAAATTAATCCAATTCAATGGCAGCAAAAGACTTCGTCTTCCTCTGAAGGGGAACCAGGGGCAGCCAATGACGTTGCTCATCATAGTTTAAAGTAAAGAAGCAGCACTTTCTGGATGGAACCAATATTGTCAATAGGAGTTTATATTTTCGCAATAATATGCTTAACTAAAGCAATACCAACAAAAGGACTAATTAAAACAATAGCACCATACATAACCATATTAATTAATCAGTTGTACCATGAGCCAAAATCCCAATCTCCCCATCCTGCACCTTCATTCATTTGGTTGACAAAAGTGTGAATATTATCAACAAGTCTAGTAATGTTTTCAATGAGATCAGTGACTACCATAATGCATTTTGCTTTAACTATAGCACAGACTCCACCTTCCTTCACAAGTATGTAATCAAGGGCAGAGCGGTTTTGTTGGGCAAATAGGCACAATTCTGAAAGTATGTCCCTAATTTCTATTAAGGCAGCAGTTGTCTCATTTCTCAAAATCGGGAGTCCGCAAATGAGATAATTATGGTCTTGATGACTAATAATTCTTAAGGACTCTCCTAATGAAAGAACACTATGACAATGAGTGTCTTTTACTTCTTGATATGGTCTTTGGATTCCTCTTTTCTGCACAGAAGTCAGGAGAAACTGTATGTTTAAAAGGGGAATTCAAGTCTCATTGCGAGGTAATTGGACAGGGGACAGGAGTTGGAAAGAGTGTTCCTACAGCTTACGGCACAAGGAGTACTTGCTTCATTTAGGATAAGGTAGATGCTTTATTATAACTGAAACAAAATCCTGGTATAGACCCTTCTGGTCACCGCATGAGAAGAATGATGTGAAAGCTTTGGAAAGGGTGCAGAGGAGATATACTAGGATGTTGCCTGGTATGGAGGGAAGGTCTTACAAGAAAAGACTAAGGGACTTGAGGCTGTTCTCATTAGAGAGAAGAAGGTTGAGAGGTGACTCAATAGAGACATATAAGATAATCAGAGGGTTAGATAGGGTGGACAGGGAGAGCCTTTTCCAAGTATGGTAACGGCGAGCACGAGGGGCATAGCTTTAAATTGAGGGGTGATAGATATAGGACAGATGTCAGTAGTAGTTTCTTTCCTCAGAGAGTAGTAATAGAATGCTTTGCCTGCAACGGTAGTAGATTTGCCAACATAAAGTATATTTAAGTTGTCATTGGACAAGCATATGGACGTACATGGAATAGTGTGGGTTAGATGGGCTTCAGATTGGTATGACAGGTCAGTGCAACATCGAGGGCCGAAGGGCCTGTACTGTGTTGTAATGTTCTATGTTCTTTGTTCTATAATAGAGGGACCTTCCCAGTAAGAGGCGAGCCAATCTTTATGACTTTTTGGGGTATGTGGATAGTCTACAATTACATAATGGGTGCTGAGGGTGAAAATCATCTAATCTAATGAGGCAAGTTTCTTGATAAGAAACATGGTCAACATCCCAAAATTGTTAGACTCATCCAATAATTGGGAAAATATTAGTGCCGTTAGGGGTATCATAATGAAGGTGGGTATTATTACCCTCTTCACATAGAGTTTGAATTCCAGTGGTAATAGGGACACATTTTTCGGTTAGGAATACACATGAGATGTGAGGTCCTTCAGAAAAGCAGTGGCTACTAATACATTTAATCATAGCACAGGGAAAAAAAAATAGGCATTCTTATATAATTGCACCCCCATCCCTTACCATTGCAGCAATTTGGATAGGATATTGCGGATTTACTGGAGGAAGTCCATAAACAAGTAGCAGGTGGGGAGAGGTAATAACTAACAAGATATTACACCCTGTAAATACTGTAGTACTATTCTATACCCCCGTGTTAGAATTTGGAAGAATAAAAGGGGTCAGGGAGTCTCTTACTGAAGTAAGGGCTTAACAAGTTACTTCATCCTCTCCAAACCTTTTTTTATGGGTTTCTAGAAACATTCCCCCTTTGTCTCTTTTTTACTACGTGATCTATCTGAAAGGGGATAAGGCTTACCAGGAATGCCCAGAGTACAAATGTAATCAAACTGGCACACAACACCTTTACAGGGTAAAGACCATTTAGACTTGTTGTGTAAATTAACTTTTTTTTATGTAGTTGACCACTGCACAAGTTTTTCTTGGTAACTTTCAGTCTTTCGGCACACAAGGACATCTTCCTGGCAGAGTTGGTACACAGTCTCTGTTTGCTCAGGATCTCACAGGGAAACTGTCCCTTCTTGTGCACCAATGCTGGCAATGGTAAGTCCACACAGCAGGTCAAGTTCAATCTTTATCATCTTCCCCCTTGCAAGGTTGGAGATCAAAGAGTGTCCATTGTAATAAAGTCTAAACCATTTCCTCCTTGTATATAAGTATATACAATATACATATATTCAATTAAAATAGGCAGCAGCAAAGAAGTAACACAAACTAATCTAGTCAGGGTCACCCATATTCTGGTTTCAGTATCACGGGAGTACCGTATTTGAGGCCATAATTTGTGCTCTTCAGGAGCTAGAAGCCCTAAGAGCAATTTTGGAGTAAATAATTCTCAAATTATTCAAACTCAAATAGCCGACTGGAGTAAATATATTGCCCATACTGGCAAAAAGCTCATTTATTTTAAACTATTCACTAGGGATTTTCTTCCTACAAATTATTTTCTTATTTTATATGGAAAAGCCCAGGCATGGGTGAATTAAGCAAAACTATTTTTATAAATCCAGCTTTGCTGGGATGTAATACTCTATGAAGTTTCCCTACTTAAAACATCTATAAAATTTAGATACGTTCTGCAATATATTGTATTCTCTTTTTTAAAAAAAATCATTAATCTTGTGCCAATTAAATGGCCCGATCTACAGCTTTAGTTAACAGTAATTAGAATTAAGTGTAGAAACCTGATGGTGATTTTGAGCAGAAACGTTGGTAATGAGTATTGGCTGGAGGGCAATGCTGTCCCCAAATTATGGGAACATGACACAAAGCTTTCAAATCACACTGAAACTTTCCTAATATTGAGCTAACCCTAGAATATAGATATTGGTACCATCTTAAAATTATAAGCCATCACTGTTCAGTACTAAACATCTACGTGAAGATATTAGCTCAGCCAGGCACTAGCTCTTAGAACTAACAGCCCAATCCAAAAATAAATCAAATCAACCAGTGTGTATTCATACAAGCTCCATACACAAAGCAAAGATATTTAGGCTTAGCGTCCATGTATGAAATCTAATCACTTGATAATTCAGTCAGTCATAGATTGTAGCATAAAGTGCCTGTAATTATTTCAGAAATGGAAATTTACAAATTACTTTCAAATTTCAAAACACTATTGAAAACAATCCAAACACTAAACCTGTATGATTACAGTCAGTCAGCAATAGAGCAGTCAGCCTCTACATTGTGAATTGGCACTAAACTGACAGTATCATTCCCCCATGATTTATGCACCTTACCCAGGTCTGGCAATTCCCGTCCTTATACTGTGTCTAACTGGGTTTTGCTGGGAATCCAATGGGATCAGAAGTTTGGGGTGTAAGGCTGCCTGCTTGGCAGCTGCATATACTTGGCCACTACTTTAGAAACAGTATCAGTTTCATCAGCATGAGCCAGATATCTTGATAACTGTCAGATTGATTGGACAAAATAACATTAGTATAATGCTGCCCACCTTGGGAGTTAACAATCCTCAATGTTCCCACAAGGCTCCAAAATCGTGGATCATATTAAAAGCACAATGAAGAGTCAGTGTATATTAGTAGATTTTCCTTTTGATAAGACGAAAGCATGTCGATTCCCACCGTCGGCTCCGAGATAACATTAAAGACACATTACTCCCCATTGGCCACATTTCAACAGCTAAAGCAAGGGCCAGACATTTGCCCCTGGGGTTTTTGATGTTTTGTTACCAGTCTCACAGGTGAAATGCTGGGGCCTACCTGTCCCCATTTTCAGGATCCCCTCAGGAAAAGGTTGTCCAGCAGTGGTCATCGGGGAGGTACATGAGGTAGGGTCGCCCCCCCAGTGGGTATCCTGGTTCCAATCAACCCTTTGGGACCACGAGGACGCTGAATATAATGTGTTTTACCTGTAACTTGCATCATGGTTCAGACCGGTTCTGGCCATCCCAATCTAAAACCATCGCTCACCTCATTTGCGACTCGAAATTCCTGGACTGGTTTGTACTGTTGGTCTGGATCTGGATCATGTCAGTGACTCCAGACAGAAATCACTGCAAAAGCATCGGGTTAAATAAAGGTAATTGAGCTTCTTGATTATTGTTCAATTGTTTGTCACTTCCATCAGACAAATAAGCGTATCTTTCAAGCTTGTAACACAAGCCATTCGTATTCAGGCTACTCCTAGAATTTTACTGCATTTACATCCGTATCACACTTGGACATACTGAGCGAATTTGGCCGGTTTGGTCTTGCAGTTAGAGGCATGCCTCATTAACATTACTGTAGTCCCTGGGATGGGACCTGGTTTAGGATGGCACAAGTCACTCATCCCCATGATATCGACTATTAAGACTGGATGCTTCATTTTTAAAAGAAGGAAAAGTTTCAACAAGTGGATGCTTTAAATTAAGGCTGGGGACAATCAGGAGACGATTCAATTCCCTACAGTGTGGAGACAGGCCCAACAAGTCCACATCGATCCTACGAAGAATAAACCACCTAGACCCATTTCCCTCTGACTAATGCACCTAACACTATGGGCAGGTTAGCATGGCCAATTCACCTGACATGCATATCTTTGGACTATGGGAAGAAACCGGTGCACACAGAGGAAACCCACACAGACACGAGGAGAATGTGCCAACTCCACACAGACAGCCATCCAAGGCTGGCATTAAACCCGAAACCCTAGCACCGTGAGGCAGCAGTGCCAACCACATAGCCACAGGGCTCAGCAGGTATACAGGAACCAAATTCCAATCCTTGAAAAGGGTCGGTATGCCGGAAATAGATTCTACTTGGAATCCCGAGTGTAACTTTATTTTATTTGACAGTATTGTTGCTTTAACCTTGTTTATATATTCCTCAACCTTAGTGGCCTTACATTGTTTTCTAATGTCATTCCTAATTTCTCTGACATATATACACCCATTCATAGTCACTTCCCCAGCTTTTGGGAGTTTCATCTGATATATCCCCCAATCATATACTGGATAGTTGAAAAAATTCAGCAAGTAGCTTTTCATTCTAAATTAACAATGAATTAATGCAGTCATGTTTTAAATTAACCATGAATCAAACTGACAGGTCACTGACAATGTGTAAAGGGATCCTGCCAATTAATTTTGATTCAGGTTAATATAATTGATTTATTATAAACATTAATAATATTGTATATAATTAATAATAAATATTTATGATAATAAATATAATCATTATCTGTAATTCAGTGTGGAAACCCAACAAGTGACTAAAATATTTTATAACTGTACTCTGCTGTTTAATCCTTATTAAATCATTCTCTTCCCTTCTGTAGTTGATCTCTTTGCCTCTATTTTCATTTTAACCTCATTTAATCAATTTATCAATTTAGCTTGTCTAACTTTAAAGCCTGTTCCTAACTATACATTTTGGAATCTTAATTGTCATAATCTGAAAGCTAGTTTTAAGATTTGAATTTTCATCTAATCAAAAATTGGAAGAGGAGAAGAACTAAATCGGTGATTTGTCTCATTCACTTGTCCTGGTCACTGTATCACATGGTTGTGACATTATGGAGCTTGCCAGCTCCATGGCAATGTGGCAGTGATGCTACAAAAGAAAGTGGTTGATATACCATCCTATTCCTCGATATGTTTGCTGTCCCTATTTCCCAAAGGTTGGAATGCTGGGTGACAGCAATACCTGTTTAAGTCAGGCAGTAGTCCTTTTTCATCCGTTAGGGACACCTAATGATATGGATAGAACTCAGATTGAATTTTCGAAGAGAGCAATGAGTGGAGTGGTACCAAGCATACTTTCTGCATTACTGAGTGGGGATCCAGCTGAAGAAGATTATGGAAATAAGTTTTCAATTATTTTTGTGGACATTGGAGGATCAACAGAGCTTAGTTCTCATTGTTTTAATAGATCAATGAATATTAGTTTTACAATATATATCTAAGTATTATACAACATTTTATTTTCTTATTTAATTTATATATATGAAATTAATTTATTCAGTATTTAATATTTAAAATGTAAAATACATACAATTCCCAACTTTGAAATCCACTATAATTACCTAGTTTTAGTCCCTTAATTTAAATCAAAAATTAAGTTTCTTAAGTAGTCCTGCCTAGTCATTAGGTAAAAACAATGACTGCAGGTGCTGGAAACCAGATTCTGGATTATTGGTGCTGGAAGAGCACAGTAGTTCAGGCAGCATCCGAGGACAGGCAAAATCGACGTTTCGGGCAAAAGCCCTTCGTCAGGAATAAAGGCAGTGAGCCTGAAGCGTGGGGAGATAAGCTAGAGGAGGGTGGGGGTGGGGAGAGAGTAGCATAGAGTACAATGGGTGAGTGGGGGAGGAGATGAAGATGATAGGTCAGGGAGGAGAGGGTGGAGTGGATAGGTGGAAAAGGAAATAGGCAGGTAGGACAAGTCCGGACAAGTCATGGGGACAGTGCAGAGCTGGAGGTTAGAAACTAGGATGAGGTGGGGGAAGGGGAAATGAGGAAGCTGTTGAAGTCCACATTGATGCCCTGGGGTTGAAGTGTTCCGAGGCGGAAGATGAGGCGTTCTTCCTCCAGGCGTCTGGTGGTGAGGGAGCGGCGGTGAAGGAGGCCCAGGACCTCCATGTCCTTGGCAGAGTGGAAGGGGGAGTTGAAATGTTGGGCCACAGGGCGGTGTGGTTGATTGGTGCGGGTGTCCCGGAGATGTTCCCTAAAGCGCTCTGCTAGGAGGCGCCCAGTCTCCCCAATGTAGAGGAGACCACATCGGGAGCAACGGATACAATCAATGATATTGGTGGATGTGCAGGTAAAACTTTGATGGATGTGGAAGGCTCCTTTAGGGCATGGATAAGGTGAGGGAGGAGGTGTGGGCGCAGGTTTTACAGTTCCTGCGGTGGCAGGGGAAAGTACCAGCATGGGAGGGTGGGTTGTAGGGGGGCGTGGACCTGACCAGGTAGTCACGGAGGGAACGGTCTTTGCGGAAGGCGGAAAGGGGTGGGGAGGGAAATATATCCCTGGTGGTGGGGTCTGTTTGGAGGTGGCGGAAATGTCGGCGTATGATTTGGTTTATGCGGAGGTTTGTAGGGTGGAAGGTGAGCACCAGGGGCGTTCTGTCCTTGTTACGGTTGGAGGGGTGGGGTCTGAGGGCGGAGGTGCGGGATGTGGACGAGATGCGTTGGAGGGCATCTTTAACCACGTGGGAAGGGAAATTGTGGTCTCTAAAGAAGGAGGCCATCTGGTGTTTTCTGTGGTGGAACTGGTCCTCCTGGGAGCAGATCCAGCGGAGGCAGAGGAATTGGGAATACGGGATGGCATTTTTGCAAGAGGTCGGGTGGGAAGAGGTGTAATCGAGGTAGCTGTGAGAGTCGGTAGGTTTGTAAAAAATGTCAGTGTCAAGTCGGTCGTCACTGATGGAGATGGAGAGGTCCAGGAAGGGGAGGGATTTGTCAGAGATGGTCCAGGTAAATTTAAGGTCAGGGTGGAATCGATTTCAAAGCTCCTCGGATGCTGCCTGAACTGCTGTGCTCTTCCAGCACCACTAATCCAGAATCTGGTTTCCAGCACCTGCAGTCATTGTTTTTACCTAATGACTAGGCAGGACTACTTAAGAAACTTAATTTTGGATTTAAATTAAGGGACTAAAACTAGGTAATTATAGTGGATTTCAAAGTTGGGAACTGTATGTTGGGAACTGTATAGACCCTGCCTAGTCATTGCTCCATTATAATGCTATAGGTCGTGAAATAACTGGAGCTGCCTTGAAAGCATTTGTTTATTCAAACTAAAAAAACTTCTAATGTATGCATAATGGCCACATCCAAGGACACATATTAACCATGGGATTTTCTTTTAATGATTTATTACAATCTAATGTTGAACTGAAACTTCAGCTGTATTGACGGAATGGACTTCCTGAATAAAAAACTATTGCTGGCACATCATAATCACCAATGAAACACATCAGTCTTAACATTAAGTGGAAACAATGAGTCTGAAACAAAAAAATAGTTATAATGTTATTTTCCTCCATATTAAGTGGATTTGAAATCTAATAAGATTGGCTTTCATGTAAGGATAACAGAGATTAGTTAGAAACTGACAGTAAGGCAGTCATGACCTGTAAAAAGAACAGGAGTTAATATTTTATTTCATAATCACTGAAAAATCCTTAACCTTAAAAGAAATCATGTTAAATTTCCATAATAGAAATCAGATTCAAAACAGTCCCGGTTCTCAAGCTCCAGGGAACAAAGCACAAACATTCAATCACCAAGTGTGCATTCAAACCGAATCACAAAGGGTTAAACTTTCTACGAGCTGTACAGCTCTTTTTCCTCTCTCTCACACACACACCATATCACAGTTTTTAGCTTGGGAGTTTGGTCTGATAAATCCTGGCTGTGGCATCATTGCTCAACCAACTGTGAAAGAATTGTTACTGCTGGCCAGCCTTATCTTTTAACACATCAAGAAAAAACAACAGCCACCTTCCATATTCCATAAACAAAGAATAATCACCTAAACAAACAAAAAAAGCAACAAAGCAAGACAAGCCAAGCTGAACAGATACAACAAAACTAATGAGTGGCCAACCATCGAACCTTTGAGTGGGGAAAAGGGATTGTTTTGTGAAAAACTGGTGATTCATCCTCTGCCTCTTCCACAAGGCCCTAATAGAACGATGGAGTTGATTAGGGGGGGCTTCAACCCAGCCTAGATTGTTTGTTTAGACTGCTGTAACTACAGAGAGCGACAGGCAGTTTATTGGCATAGAATTATACTGAGCATTAATAGCATTTAAATTCCAAGCCTGATCGCCGGAATAGGACTCAGAAAATTATCTAAAACGTTCCAAAAAACTCCTCAGCAGACTCCTTATTTTTGGGGCGAAGTTCAAGGATACGTGTAAGTCAATAGGCTTTGCGAATATAACAGATGCAGCAGCGAGAATATTATATTGTCGTTGTTGTTCCTGGATTACAGCATTAGCGAAAGCAGTAATGTTATTGAGAATTAAGTAAAACAGCTATACATTCCAAAGACTGAACAGCCTGCAAGGAAGAGTTTGAAATGGGAGCCACAAAAAAAGAACACGACTCATCTAAATCCGAATTATCATTGTCTTCCTCGTTAAAACTACAGCCAACCATCGAACTGCACAGTTCTGTGTTTTTTAACCAGTCGCTTGTGACTTCTCCTTTTGATTCAGTCATTGTTTTGCTTGATCACGTTCACTTTTAAGAGCCTCAACAGACTTCATAGCACCATTTGCAGTTAATTCAATCCCCAATTTGGTGGCAGTATCCTGCCACGGGCACAAAACTGATTCTTTGTGCCTCTCATCACAAAACTATTGCCATAGTCCAATTAACTCTTTCGTTCCCACTCCGATGTTATGTTGCCAAGTCAATTGCTGAGCTGATTGAACCAATTGGACAGATTTAAGGACACCTAATGGCCAGTCTTCATTACCCAATGTTTTGTTTAGACATCCAGACAGTTTTCTAAAGGCCCCAGACTTTTAGGGAAATTTTACACATAATTTCACTAACTGATGATGGATCATTTGTTCTGTCTATGTAATTACCCATTTTAAAATTACTTCAGTTTTATAGCAACTAATTTTAAAAAAATACTCACTAATCAGACTTCTACAAAGACTAATTATTTCACAAAACTTTTTTTAAAAAAATAACATTTATTATAAAATATCGCGATATAACTTCATTTTAAAAAATCAACACAAGTATTGATTTTTTATTTATTAACTTATTAAGTATTATATTTAATTATATTAATAAAAACCTATCATTAAAAACTGGGGACCTCTTCCCTCCCTAAACACTTTAAATATCGAACTTCTTTAATAGCTGCCTATATTGGAAATGTTGAGGGCAACAGCTTCCGAAAATACTGCTGAAAATACAAACATCTGATTTCTGTACAACCTGGAAATGTACAAAGCTCGGGGGAGATCGAATTTTTTTTCAAAAGCCCCAAGCGATCGAAGGTTTTTTTAAAACCGAAAAGAAACAAAGTTCAAACGATCCAAACCCGAAAATAAACGAAAAAGTTTACGCAAAGTTTTTTTTAAAACCCCAAAAATTAACAAGGCTTGGGAATTCAGCTTTCAAACCTTCCCTCAGAGTGGAGCAATTTCCGAAGCCCACTGCCCAGGACCAAAGCACCTTCAACTTCAATTAATCTCTCCCACTTTTTTTTAACATTTAATAAGTCCCCCAGACCCAACCCTTGCTCAGACCGATCCTTTCGGGCTGGACTGGAAAATAAACAGCGAGGGGTCATGTCAGACACCTCTTGAATGAGAGGAAAACCAAATGCTCTTAAAATACACAGTAGTGAAGGACATTTAACTCTTACACTGTTCACAATCTGTCCGAGCCGAAAACCTGTCACAGCACCAAAATGAAGAACCTAGACCCCTCAAGAGGGGCTTCTTGGTTCAAGATCGGTCAAAAGAATCAACACATGTGGTCTGTTCAAAAAGCAAGGGCCATTAGTTTATTGAATTAAGGCACCTTGACGCAATTCTGTCCAGCAACACAGAGATTGAAGCTTCTGTGTTCTGTGGTGAAGTTGCACAATTACAATTGAAAATTACACATTATTTATATGTTCTTTAAGAAATAGTACGGCCTTCATTACAAAAAAGACCTATCACATATAATAAGGTGACATGAATTACTGCAAGTTAATCCAGTCTTATTTCCTGGGAAAGGGCTCTTAATTACAAGAAAAGTCCAATCAACTGTAATGTGGTGATATAATTGAGAACAGGCTAATCCAATGGTATTCCTTGAAAAAGAAATCTTATTTACATAAGTTGTCATGCTGTGAGAAACAGAGCTCATAATATAATAAATTTCAGTCTGAGTCAAATTCTGAAGCAGCGAATTTTATTGAAAAGTTCTTGCACGAAGTAGCCACCCCAATCCAGAAATTACTCCACAATTGATACAGTTTAATTTTCGTTTACCTCATTGACCTTCAAACCTATCATTATTCCTTGTTGTGTTCTGCCCCTGCCTAGCTGCGCTCTGCCCTTCTCCACTTACTCCAAGCCGGGTGACCCTCACCCCTATCCCTTATTTGTAAGTGACTTGGCTCACTTCAGTGCTGACATGAGGGAGACGCGCTGAGCTTGGCATATCTTGATATTCTTTTGACCTTATCTGTCTGTCTGTAACATCTTCCATTGTTTGCAGGCACATTTCATTCCTGTATGCACATTTTAGCGAATGAAAAGTAACTATGTTTTTCTTCCACATAGTTTTCATTCCTGTGTTAGTTTTTATTTTTGCCTTACATAAGCAATCACTAATTCAGCTTTTGGCTGATACTGGTGTTAATAAGCAATTATTAATTTGGCTGAAACAATTATATACTGATGTTAATAAACCACTATGGTTGCAGAAGTAACACTGCTTTACCTACATCCCACACATGCCATGTGTCAGTTCAGTGTTAGTTCAAATGGTAAATTAATGTGTCAGTATTCAATTTATGAAAACTCTGTTATCCCCTTATCTTTGAATTTCAGCTTAATTCTGCAAATCAGGCCATTTTAGACTATTCGTTTAAATCCAGAAACCATTTTGGAGTAAATAGAAATCTACACAAACTTGTTGCCTAAATTCAAATTTTAGATTTTCATAACCAGGAGATTTAGAGTCTCCTATGTTTAGGGCACTGACTCTATGCTGGCTGGTTAAACAAATATAACCAGGAGATTTAGAGTCTCCTCAGTTAAGGCACTGTCTCTGTGCTGTCTGTTTAAATATATATAACCAGGAGTAT
This sequence comes from Chiloscyllium plagiosum, assembly GCF_037043375.1. Lineage (NCBI taxonomy): Eukaryota > Metazoa > Chordata > Chondrichthyes > Orectolobiformes > Hemiscylliidae > Chiloscyllium > Chiloscyllium plagiosum. The sequence continues at coordinate 37,125,066 of NW_028270181.1, read as the reverse complement.
TAGAGTCTCCTCAGTTAAGGCACTGTCTATGTGCTGTCTGTTTAAATATATATAACCAGGAGATTTAGAATCTCCTCAGTTTCCGACTCAAGCTATGAGTCTTCTCAGTTTAGGGCACTGAGTCTGTGCTGTGTGTTTAAATGTATAAAACCAGGAGATTTAGAGTCTGCTCAGTTTCGGGGACTGATTCTATGCTGGGTGACTAAATAAATAAATAAATAAATAAATAAATAGATTTAAGGTGAAGGGTGGAAGGTATAGGGGAGATGTCAGGGGTGGGTTCTTTACCCAGAGAGTGGTGGGGGCATGGAATGCGCTGCCTGTGGGAGTGGTAGAGTCAGAATCTTTGGTGACCTTTAAGCGGCAATTGGATAGGTACATGGATGGGTGCTTAAGCTAGGACAAATGTTCGGCACAACATCGTGGGCCGAAGGGCCTGTTCTGTGCTGTATTGTTCTATGTTCTATGTTCTAACCAGGAGATTTGGAGTCTGCTCATTCTACGGCTCAGATAATGTGCTGGATGGATAAATACATATATATATATAAAATCAGGAGAATTAGTGTCTCCTCAGTTTTGAGTACTGAATCTGTGCTGGCTGGTTAAATAAATATATATAACCAGGACATTTAGAGTCTTCTCAGTTTAGGGGCTGATGTGTTGGATGGATAAATACATATATATATAATCAGGAGAATTAGTGTCTCCTCAGTTTTGGGCACTGAGTCTGTGCTGGCTGGTTAAATAAAGATATAAAACCAGGAGATTTAAAGTGTACACAGTTTAGAGCACTGACTCCGGGCTGGCAGATTAAGTATATATATTCAAGAGATTTAGAGTCTTCTCAGCTATGGGCCCCAGACTCTGTTCTGGCTGGTTAAATAAATATATATATCCAGGAGATTTACAGACTCCTCAGATTAGGGAACTGACTCTGTTCTGGCTGGTTTAATATACATGACCAGGAGATTTAGAGTCTCCTTAGGTTCGAGCTCTGACACAGGGCTGGCTGATTAAGTGTATATAACAAGGAGATTTAGAGTCTCCTCAGATAAGGGAACTGTCTCTGCACTTGCTGGTCAAATAAATATATATAACCAGAAATTTGGAGTCTCCACAGTTTAGAGCACTTACTCTGTGCTGACTGGTTGAATAAATATATGCATCGAGAAGATTTAGGGTCTCCTCAGGTTAGGACGCTCTCTCTGTTCTGGCTGGTGTGGTGTAAAATTATGTCCCAATACATGTGTGAATCATAATGTAACACATGTATTGGGCCAAGCAGTGGAATGTGGTGTAAAATTCCAAGCAGTGGAATGTGGTGAAACGGTTAAAAATTATGTCCCAATACATGTGTGAATCTAACCGGAATGGAGGTGTTGCTTAGTCCCGTGTGAATCTTCTTATCTGTATGTAACCAGAATGGAATGTGTTTTTTAGCCTTGCTCTGCTGTTATTATCTGTATGTAACCAGAATGGAATGTGTTTTTCTGCTGTTCACATGAATGTTTATATCTGGAAAAGAGTATATCAGCCGGAAACGTCTCCAGTTCGGTGAGTCTGCTCCGGGGTTACGTTTAACCGCCGAGCGTGGGTTGTTGGCAACCGCTCTACGAGAACTGACGGCTCCCAGTTTTGGTAACATGTAGAGTGAGTATAAGCCAGACCCGTTGTGGCGACGCTGCGGGGAATAAAATGCCCATTATTCTAGCAGACTCGCCTCTTGGTCGTTTGTTCTGTGTCAGACTACTCTCCTACGAACCTGACCTTGAGAATTTTTTAAAACATTTGGCGTAGTCGAGCAGGGTCAATCGCAATTGAGGAGAGATTTTGATACAGAACAATGTTTTGGAAAAAGACTAAGAAACCAGAAGAACAAACTGTGGAGGTCCCGACCGTCCCGGGATGGCATGGATGTGGGCATGTACGTGGCAGTTTGTTTGAGAAAGGATCCCAGTCCTGCCGAAGAACCCCTTGCCTGGGGTACAGCGGAGGATGTGGGCATGTCCAAAAAGCTGAAGCGGAGTTAACAGAATTGAATGGGATTGAACTGAACTGAACTGAGTGGAACTGAAGTGAATCTAATTGAACAGAACAAAATGGAACTGAGCTAAATTGAATTGAAATGGACGGAACTGAATTGAACACAATTGAATTGAACTGAACAGACCTGAACTGAGCTGAATTGAATTACACTGAATTGACTGAACTGAAATTAACTGAAACGAATTGAACTGAATTAAGCATAATGTAACACATGTATTGGGCCAAGCAGTGGAATGTGGTGTAAAATTATGTCCCAATACATGTGTGAATCATAATGTAACACATGTATTGGGCCAAGCAGTGGAATGTGGTGTAAAATTCCAAGCAGTGGAATGTGGTGAAACGGTTAAAAATTATGTCCCAATACATGTGTGAATCTAACCGGAATGGAGGTGTTGCTTAGTCCCGTGTGAATCTTCTTATCTGTATGTAACCAGAATGGAATGTGTTTTTTAGCCTTGCTCTGCTGTTATTATCTGTATGTAACCAGAATGGAATGTGTTTTTCTGCTGTTCGCATGAATGTTTATATCTGGAAAAGAGTATATCAGCCGGAAAAGTCTCCAGTTCGGTGAGTCTGCTCCGGGGTTACGTTTAACCGCCGAGCGTGGGTTGTTGGCAACCGCTCTACGAGAACTGACGGCTCCCAGTTTTGGTAACATGTAGAGTGAGTATAAGCCAGACCCGTTGTGGCGACGCTGCGGGGAATAAAATGCCCATTATTCTAGCAGACTCGCCTCTTGGTCGTTTGTTCTGTGTCAGACTACTCTCCTACGAACCTGACCTTGAGAATTTTTTAAAACAGCTGGTTAAATATATATAACCAGGAGATTTAGAATCTCCTCAGGTTTGGGTCCTGCCTCTGGGCTGGTTGTTTAATTATCTATGAGCTGAAGCTTTTGAGTCTCCTCACTTTAGGGCACTGACTCTGTTCTGGCTGGTTAAATAAATATAACCATGAGACTTTGAGTCTCCTCAGCGAAGGGCACTGACTCTGTGCTGGATGGTTCAATATATATACATAACCATGAGATTTCGAGTCTCCTCAGTTTAGGGCACTGACTGTGTGATGGCTGGTTAAATATATATAACCATGAGATTTCGAGTCTCCTCAGTTTAGGGTGCTGACTCTGCGCTGGCTGGTCAAATATATATATTCAGGAGATTTAGAATCTCCTCAGTGAAGGGCACTGACTCTGTGCTGGTTGGTTAAGTAAATGTATACAAGCAAGTGATTGAGACTCTCCTCAGTTAAGGGCAATGACTCAGTGCTGCCTGTTTTAATATATATTACCAGGAAATTTGGAGTCTCCTCAGTTTAGGGCATTGACAGTGGATGGCTGGTTAAATAAATATGCATAACTAGGAGATTTGGAGTCTCCACAGTTTAGGGCTGTGACTATGTGCAGGATGGATGAATACATATCAGTAACCAGGTGATTTAGAGTCTCTTCAGTTTACAGCACTGACTCTGTGCTGGCTGGTTAAATAAATATTTTTATCCAGGAGATTTAGAGTCTCCTTAGCTAAGGGCACTGACTCTGGGCTGGCTGGTTAAGTAAATATATATATATAATCAGGAGATTTTGAGTCTCCTCAGTTTAGGGCACTGACTCTGTGCTGTCTGTTCAAATATATACATCAAGTAAATTTAGAGTCTCCTCAGCTTAGGGCACTGATTCTGTGCTGGCTAGTGAAATCAAAATATATTACCAGGAGTATTAGAGTCTCCTCAGTTTAGGGCATTGACTCTGTGCTTTCTGGTTCAATATATATAACCAGGAGATTTGGAGTCTGCTCATTTTAGGGCACTGATTCTATACTGGCTGGTGAAATAAACATATGTAAACAGGAAATATAGAGTCTCCTCAGTTTAGGGCACTGTCTCTGTGCTGGCTCGTTAAATAAATATAACCAGGAGATTTAGAGTCTCCTCAGTTTTTGGTCCTCCCTCTGGACTGGTTGGTTCACTATCTGTGAGCAGAAGATTTTGTGTCTGCCCATTTTAGGGCACTGACTCTGTTCTGGCTTGTTAAATATATGTATAACCAGCAGATTTAGAGTCTCATCAGTTTACGTCACTGACTCTGTGCTGGCTGGTTAAATAAATATATTTATCCAGGAGATTTAGAGTCTCTGCAGCTAAGGGCACTGACTCTGGTTGGCTGGCTAAATAAATATATTGAACTAGGAGATGCAGAGTCTCCTGAGTTTAGGGCACTGTCTCTACGCTGGCTGGTCAAATACATATGTGCAATCAGTAGATTTAGAGTCTCCACAGTTTAGGGCACTGACGATGGGCTGGCTGGTTAGATCAATATGTATAACCAGGAGATTTACACTCTCCTCAGTTTAGTGCACTGACTCTGTGCTGGCTGATTAAATATATATAACCAGGAGATTTACACTCTCCTCAGTTTAGTGCACTGACTCTGTGCTGGCTAGTTAAATATATATAACCAGGAGATTTACACTCTCCTCAGTTTAGGGCACTGACATCTGTGCTTGCTGGTTAAATATATATATTTAGGGCACAGAGTCAATGCCCTAAGCTGACGAGACTCTAAATCACCTGGATGTATATATTTATTTAACCAGCCAGCACAGAGTCAGTACTCTGAACTGAGGAGACTCTAAATCTATTGGTTATATCTACGTATCTAACCAGCCAGCCCAGAGTCAGTGCCCCAAACTGAGGAAACTCTAAATATTCTGGTTATAAAAATTTTAACCAGCCACCACACAGTCATTGCCCTAAACGGAGGAGACTCTAAATCTCTTGGTTATACCTACATATTTAACCAGCCAGCCCAGAGTCAGTGCCCCAAACTGAGGAGACTATAAATCTCCTGGTTCTCAGTAAGTGCCCTCAAAGATGAAGAATTTAAATCTACGGGATATACGTGTTTATTTAACCAGCCAGCACAGAGTCAGTGCCTTAACTGAGTAGACTGTACATCTCCTGGTTATGTATATTTAAACAGTAAGCACAGAGTCAGTGCCCTAAACTGAGGAGACTCTAAATCAACTGGTTATATATATTTAACCAGCCAGCACAGAGTCAGTGCCCTAATCTGAGAAGACTCTAAATCTCCTGATTACATATACTTAATTAGCCAGCCCAGAGTCAGCGCTCTTACTGAAGGAGACTCTAAATCTTCTGGTTATGTATATTAAACCAGCCAGCACAGAATCAGTGCCATAAACTGAGGAGATTCTAAATCACCTGGTTATATATATTTATTTAACTAGCCAGCAGAGATTCAGTGCCCTAAACTGAGGAGACTCTAAATGTTCTGGTTATATATATTTCACCAGCCGGCAAAGAGACAGTGCCCAAAACTGAGGAAACTCTAAATCTCCTGGATATTTATATATATTTACCAGCTAGCACAGAGTCAGTGTCGTAAACTGAGGAGACTCTAAATCACCTGGATATATATGTATTTATCCATCCAGAACATAGTCACATCCCTGAACTGTGGAGACTCTAAATCTCCTAGTTATATATATTTATTTAATGCGCCAGCCCACAGTCAGTGCCCTAAACTGAGGAGACTCCAAATTTTCTGGTAATATATATCTAAACAGACAGCACAGAGCCAGTGCCCTTAACTGAGGAGTCTCTAAATCTCCTGGTTATATATATTCATTTAACCAGCCAGCCCACAATCAGTGCCCTAATCTGTGGAGACTCTAAATCTCCTGGTTATATATATTTATTTAACCAGCCAGCACCGAGTCAATGTCCTAAACTGAGGAGACTCAAAACCTTCTGTTCACATAATTCACCAACCAGCCCACAGGCAGGACCCAAAACTGAGGAGACTATAAATCTCCTGGTTATACATATTTAACCAGCCAGAACAGAGACAGTGCCCTAATCTGAGGAGACTCTAAATTTCCTGGTTATATGTTTTGATTTAATCAGGCAGCACAGAGTACGTGCCCTTTCTTGAGCAGACTCTAAATATTCTGGTTGCATATATTTCACCTGCCAGCACAGAGTCAGTGCCCTTAACTGATGAGACTCTAAATCTGCTGGTTTAGGGCACTGACTGTGGGCTGGCGAGTTAAATAAATATATATAACTAGCAGATTTAGAGTATCCTCAGCTGAGGTCTCAGTCTATGTGCTGGATGGATAAGTACATATTAATAACCAGGAGATTTCAAGTCTCCTCAGTTTAGGGCACTGACTGTGTGGTGGCTGGTTAACTTGTTTATAACCAGCATATTTAGAGTCTCCTCAGTTTAGAACATAGAATATAGAACATAGAAGAATACAGCGCAGTACAGGCCCTTCGGCCCTCGATGTTGCGCCGATCCAAGCCCACCTAACCTACACTAGCCCACTATCCTCCATATGCCTATCCAATGCCGGCTTAAATGCCCATAATGAGGGAGAGTCCACCACTGCTACTGGCAGGGCATTCCATGAACTCACGACTCGCTGAGTAAAGAACCTACCCCTAACATCTGTCCTATACCTACCCCCCTTAATTTAAAGCTATGCCCCCTCGTAATAGCTGACTCCATACGTGGAAAAAGATTCTCACTGTCGACCCTATCTAAACCCCTAATCATCTTGTACACCTCTATCAAGTCACCCCTAAACCTTCTTTTCTCCAATGAAAACAACCCCAAGTGCCTCAGCCTTTCCTCATACGATCTTTCTACCATACCAGGCAACATCCTGGTAAACCTCCTCTGCACCCGTTCCAGTGCCTCCACATCCTTCCTATAATATGGCGACCAAAACTGCACACAATACTCCAGATGCGGCCGCACCAGAGTCTTATACAACTGCAACATGACCTCAGTACTCCGGAACTCAATTCCTCTACCAATAAAAGCCAGTACGCCATATGCCTTCTTCACCGCACTATTTACCTGGGTGGCAACTTTCAAAGATCTGTGTACATGGACACCAAGATCCCTCTGCTCATCCACACTACCAAGTATCCGACAATTAGCCCAGTACCCCATCTTTTTATTACTCTTACCAAAGTGAATCACCTCACACTTACCTACATTGAACTCCATTTGCCACCTTTCTGCCCAGTTCTGCAGCTTATCTATATCCCGCTGTAACCTGCCATATCCTTCCTCACTGTCTACAACTCCTCCGACTTTCGTATCATCCGCAAACCTGCTCACCCAACCTTCTAACCCCTCCTCCAGGTCATTTATAAAAATGACAAACAGCAATGGTCCCAAAACAGATCCTTGCGGAACACCGCTAGTGACGGCACTCCAAGATGAACCTTTGCCATCAACTACTACCCTCTGTCTTCTTCCAGCCAGCCAACTCCTAATCCAAACCTCCAACTCACCCTCAATGCCATACCTCCGTATTTTTTGCAGTAGTCTACCATGGGGAACCTTATCAAACGCCTTACTAAAATCCATATAAACCACATCTACCACTTTCCCCTCGTCCACCTCCTTAGTCACCTTCTCAAAGAATTCAATAAGGTTTGTGAGGCACGACCGGCCCTTCACAAAGCCATGCTGACTATCCTTGATCACATTATTCCTATCCAGATGTTCATAAATCCTATCCCTTACAATTCTCTCTAAGATTTTGCCCATAACAGAAGTGAGACTCACCGGCCTATAGTTACTAGGGTTATCCCTACTCCCCTTCTTGAACAAGGGAACCAAATTTGCTAGCCTCCAATCTTCTGGCACTACTGCTGTCGACAATGAGGACATAAAAATCAAGGCCAATGGCTCTGCAATCTCCTCCCTTGCTTCCCAGAGAATCCTAGGATAAATGCCATCAGGCCCAGGGGACTTATCTATTTTCACCCTTTCCAGAATTTCCAACACCTCTTCTCTACATACCTCAAAGCCATCCATTCTACTTAATTGTGACTCAGTACTCACATTGACAACAATGTCCTGTTCCTGATTGAATACTGACGAAAAGTATTCATTCAGTGTCTCCCCAATCTCTTCAGCCTCCACACGCAACTTCCCACTACTATCCTTGGCTGGACCTATTCCTACCCTAGTCATTCTTTTATTCCTGACAAACCTATAGAAAGCCTTAGGGTTTTCCCTAATCCTACCAACTAAGGACCTTTCATGTCCCCTCCTTGCTGCTCTTAGCTCTCTCATCATCCTTCCTGGCTACCTTATAACTCTCAATCGCCCCAATTGAACCTTCACGCCTCATCTTTACATAGGCCGCCCTCTTCCATTAAACATGGGATTCCAATTCCTTATTAAACCACGGCTCCCTCACACGACCCTTTCCTCCCTGCCTGACGGGTACATACTTATCAAGGACACTCAATAGTTGCTCCTTGAACAAGCTCCACATATCAATTATACCCTTGCCTTGAAGCTTACTTTTCCAGGCCACACATCCTAAGTCATGCCTCACAGCATCATAATTTCCCTGCCCCCAGCTATAACTCTTGCCCTGTAGTGCACACTTATCCCTCTCCATCACTAGAGTAAAAGTCACCGAATTGTGGTCACTGTCCCCAAAGTGCTCACCTACCTCTAATTCTAACACCTGGCCTGGTTCATTACCCAGAACCAAATCCAGTATGGCCTCACCTCTTGTTGGCCTATCTACATATTGTGTCAGGAAACCCTCCTGCACACATTGGACAAACACTGACCCATCTAACGAACTTGAGCTATAGCTTTCCCAATCAATATCAGGAAAGTTAAAGTCCCCCATAACAACCACCCTATTACTTTCACTCTTCTCTTGAATCATCCTCGCAATCCTTTCTTCTACGTTTCTAGGACTATTAGGAGGCCTGTAAAAAACTCCTAACAGGGTGAGCTCACCTTTCCTATTCCTAACCTCAGCCCAAACTACCTCAGATGGCGAGTCTTCATCCATCGTCCTTTCCACAGCTGTAATACTATCTTTGACAAGCAATGCCACACCTCCCCCTCTTTTACCCCCACCTCTGACCCTACTAAAACATTTAAACCCTGGAACCTGCAACAGCCAATCCTGTCCCTGTTCTAGCCATGTCTCCGTAATAGCCACAACATCGAAGTCCCAGGTACCAACCCACGCTGCAAGTTCACCTACCTTATTTCGTATACTTCTTGCATTGAAGTATACACACTTCAAACCACTTTCCTGTTTACAGGCACCCTCCTTTGAAATTGATGCCATGTTCCTAACCTCCCTACACTCCAGGTCCTGCACCCTAAAGCTACAGTCTGGGTTCCCATGCCCCTGCAGAGTTAGTTTAAACCCCCCCCAAGAGCACTAGCAAACCTCCCACCAAGGATACTGGTGCCCCTCAGGTTCAGGTGCATACCATCCTGTTTATAGAGGTCCCACCTTCCCCAGAAAGAACCCCAGTTATCCAAATACCGGAATCCCTCCCTCCTGCACCATCCCTGTAGCCACGCATTTAACTGTTCTCTCTCCCTATTCCTCGACTCTCTATCACGTGGCACGGGTAACAAACCAGTGCTTGTCCCTGTAAAATCTTTTAAACCCTAACCAACTATATCGTCACCCAGATTTCACTCCTGCTTGTCTCTGTAATATCCTGCAGACCATATACAATTATTACCTCTTCCATATTTCACTCCTGCTTGTTTTTGTAACATCACGCTGATCATGAAAATTACCTCTGACAGATTTCAGTCTGAATTGTTTCTGTAACTTCCAGCAGATTATAAACAGCTATTACCTCATCCAGATTCCATTCCTGCTTGTCCCTGTAAAATTCTGCAGACCAGAAACAACTATTACTCTTCCATATTTCACTCCTATGTGGCTCTTTAACATTGTTCAGATTATAAACGATTATTACCTCTTCTATATTTCACTCCTGCTTGAATCTACAACATCCTGAAGACCATAAACAACTAGTACCCCTTCCAGATTTCATTCCTGCTTGACTCTGTAACATTCTGCAGACCGTAAAAAAGTATTACCTCTTCTAGATTTCACTCAAGCTTGTGTCTATAACATCCTGCAGACCACAAACAACTATTACCTCTTCCAGTTTTCAATCCTGCTTGTCTCTGTAACATCCTGCAGACGATAAACAACTATTACCTCTTCTAGATTTCATTCTTGCTTGTCTCTGTAACATTCTCCAGACCATAGAAAAGTATTACCACTTCCAGATTTCACTCCTGCTTGTCTCTCTAACATCCTGCTGACCATAAACAACTATTACCACGACCAGATTACATTCCAGCTTACCTCTGCAACATCCTGCAGATTATAAATAACTATTACCTCTTCCAGATTTCACTCCTGCTTGTCTGTGTACCATCCTGAAGACCATACACATCTATGACCTCCTCTAGATTTCACTCCGGCTTGTCTCTGTAACATACTGCAGACCATAAACAACTATTATCTCTTCCAGATGTCACTCCTGCTTGTGTCTATAACACCCTGCAGTCCACAAACAACCATTACCTTGTTCAGATGTCACTCCGGCTTGTCTCTGTAATATCCTGCAGGTTATAAACTATTACCTCTTCCAGATCTCACTCCTGCTTGTCCCTGTAAAATCTTTTAAACCCTAACCAACTATATCGTCACCCAGATTTCACTCCTGCTTGTCTCTGTAATATCCTGCAGACCATAAACAATTATTGCCTCTTCCATATTTCACTCCTGCTTGTTTCTGTAACATCACGCTGAACATGAAAATTACCTCTGACATATTTCAGTCTGAATTGTTTCTGTAACTTCCAGCAGATTATAAACAGCTATTACCTCATCCAGATTCCATTCCTGCTTGTCTCTGTAAAATACTGCAGACCCGAAAAAAAATTACCTCCTCCAGATTTCACACCTGACTGTCTGGGTAACATCCGGCAGATTATAAACAAATATTACTCCTGCTTGTCTGTGTAACATCCTGAAGACCATACACATCTTTGACCTCCTTTAGATTTCATTCCTGCTTGTCTCTGCAATATCCTGCAGATTATGAGCAACTATTACTGCATCCAGATTTCATTCCTGCTTGACTCTGTAACATCCTGCAGACCATAAAATAATATTACCACTTTCATTTTGCATTCCTGCTTGTCTCTGTAACAGCCTGCAGACCACAAACAACTATTACCTCTTCCAGCTTTCATTCCTGCTTGTGTCTGCAGACTATAAACAAATGGAACCTCTTCCAGATTTCACTCCTGCTTGTCTCTGCAAAATACTGCAGACCATAAACAACTATTACCTCGACCAGATGTCACTCCTGCTTACCTCTCCAACATCCTGCAGATTATAAACAACTATTACCTCTTCCAGATTTCACTCCTGCTTGAATCTGTAACATCCTGAAGACGATAAACACGAATGACCTCTTCCAGATTACACTCATGCTTGTCTCTGTGGGTGGCACGGTGGCACAGTGGTCAGCAGTGCTGCCTCACAGCACCAGAGACCCAGGTTCAATTCCCACCTCCAGTGACTGTCTGTGTGGAGTTTGTGCATTCGCCCCGTGTCTGCCTGGGTTTCACCCGGGTGCTCCGGTTTCCTCAAGTCCAAAAAGGTGCAGGCCAGGTTAATTGGCCATGCTAAATTGCCCATAATGTTAGGTGGTGGGGGAATGGGTCTGATTGGGTTGCTCTTCGGAGGGTCGGTGCGGACTTGTTGGGCCGAAGGGCCTGTTTCCACACTGTAAGGAATCGAATCTAATCCAGCAGATTATAACAACCATTACCTCTTCCAGATTTCTCTCCTGCTTGTCTCTGTAACATTCTGCAGGTTATAAACAACTATTACCTCTTCCAGATTTCTCTCCTGCTTGTCTCTGTAACCGTCTCTAGACCATTAAAAAGTATTACCACTTCCAGTTTTCACTCTTGCTTGAACTTGAAACATCTGCAGACCATAAACAACTATTCCCTCTTCCAGATTTCATTCCGGCTTGTCTCTGTAACATCTGGCAGTTTATAAACAAATATGACCTCTTCCAGATTTCACTCCTGCTTGTCTGTGAAGCATCCTGAAGACCATACGCATCTACGACCTCCACTTGCCTCTGTAACATTCTCCAGACCATAAAAAAAATACCACTTCCACTTTTCACTCCTGCTTGTCTGTGTAAAATACTGCAGACCATACACATCTATGACCTCCTCTAGATTTCACTCCGGCTTGTCTCTGTCACATTCTGCAGACCATTAACAATTATTACCTCTTCCAGATTTCACTCCTGTCTGTCTCTGTAACATTCTACAGATTATTACCAACTATTACGTCTTCCAGATTTCATTCCTGCTTGCCTCTGTAATATTCTGCAGAGTATGAACAATTTATTACCTCTTCCAGATTGCATTCCTGTTTGTCTCAGTAACATCCTGCCGATCGTAAACAACTATTACCTCTTCCAGCTGTCATTCCTGCTTGTGTCTCTAACATCCTACAGATCAGAAACATTTATTACCTCTAACAAATTTTATTCCTGCTTATCTGTGCAACATCCTGCTGATCATAAATAACGAATACCTCTCCCAGATTTCACTCCGGCTTGTCTTTGTACCATTCTGTGAAGATCTGTGACCTCTTGATTCGAGATCGGTCAAAAGAATCAACGAATACGGTCTGTTCAAAAAGCAGTGGTCGTTAGTTTATTGAATTAAGGCACCTTGATGTAATTTTATCCAGCAACACAGAGATTAAAGCTTCTGTATTCCATGTGAAGTCGCGCAATTACATTTGAAAATGAAACATTTTTAATATGTTTTTTTAAGAGGTAGTACAGCCCTAATGACATGAAAGACCAATCACATATAATAAGGTGATATGATTTACTGCAAGTTAATCCAATGATATTTCCTGGAAAAGGGTTCTTAATGACAAGAAAGGTCCAACCATCTGTAATATGGAGACATAATTGACAATAGGCTGATTCAATGGTATTCCTTGGAAAAGAAATCTTATTTATGTAAATTGTCATGCAATGTATCAGTTGAAGGTTAGTTCGAATAGTCAATTAATGTGTCAGTATTCATTTTATGAAAACTCTGAATTTCAGCTTAATTCTGCAAATCAGCAATACAGGTTCACAGGCCATTTCATAGCATTCTTTTACACTGAGAAACCATTTTGTGGTAAATAAAAATCTACATATAATTGTTGTCTAAATTAAATGTTAAATCCTCAGTAGTTCCTTGCAATGATTCTCCAATTTTGTGGAGCGCTGCCAGAATTCTTAAATTTAGGCGTGGACAGGTAGGACTGAAGGATCTGTTTCCATGCTGTACATCTCTAAGGCTGTAATTAGTGCTCCGCTTCCCTGCACCAATTCTCCCATTTACCAATCCTGCACTAATTCGGGAATTTCACCAACTCACCCATTGAGGTTATCCTGCCCCAGTCCTCCCACTTAGAAGTAAAAGGCCCCTGCATGAATTCTCCAATTAATGTTGCCCTGCATCAATTCCTTCCGTTTAATTGTTCCCTGAAACACATCTTCCACGTACGGGTGCCCTGCTGAATTGTTTTCATTTAGTGATGCACTGAACTGAATCTCCAATTTACCGATGCTCGCAACATCTTTTTATTGTTTCCCTGGCCCCTATTACCTAATTTAGACATGATGTGCTCCATTCTTATATATGGACACACACCAGTTTTCCAATGTAATGGCACTGTGCACCAGATCTCCCATTTATTGTTTCCACCAAATCTCCTATTTACTCATATCCCTGTACTAATTCTTCCATTTACTGATGCCCGAGCCCGCTTCTACCATTTAAGGGTGCGCTACTCTAATTCTCCCATTTCCTGTTGCCATGCAACAATTCTCTAATTTAGCTCCGCTGTACACCAGGTCTCTCATTTACTGATGCCCCACACCAATTCCCCAATTCAGTGTTGCTGAGCACCACTTTCCCCAATTACCGACGTCATGAACAAGTTCTCCAATCAGTTTTGCCTTTCACCAATCCTCATACTAACTGATGCTCTCGCCCCCCAATTTAGGGGCGTGCCCTACTCTCATCCCCACATCAAGTACTGTTCTGTCCCAATTCTCCCATTTAGTGCTACACTGCACCAATTCTCCCATTTACTGCGAAACTGAAACTCTCCCATTTGGTGCTAGCTGCACTAATTTGCCATTACTGGGTGCCCCGTTCCAAATTCTCTTATTTTGATAAGACCTTGCCCAATTCTTCCATTTACTATTTCCTTGGAATGATTCTCCAATTTCCTGGAGCACTGCCAGAATTCTAAAATTGAGTCATAGACAAGTTGGACTGAAGGGTCTGTTTCCATGTTGTACATCTCTATGATTGTATGGCTCTATTTATGGCTCCGCTGCTCTACACCATTTCTCCCATTTACCAATCCTGCCCAAATCCTGAATCTGTGCCAAATCTCCCATTGAGTATTATCCTGCCCTATTTACAGGCACCTGCATGAATTCTCCAATTATTGATGCCCTACATCAATTCCTTTCATTTAATTGTTCCCTGAAACACTTCTTCCACGTACGGGTGCCCTGATGAATTGTTTTCATTTAGTCATGCACTGAACTGAATCTCCAATTTACCGATGCTTGGAACATTTCTCTTTTTATTGATCCCCAGGCCTCTATTCCCCAATTTAGACAAGCTCTCCTCTATGTTTCTAATATATTGACACTCACAACAGTTTTCCAATGTAATTACACTGTGCACCGAATCTCCCATTTATTGATTCCCACCAACCCCCCCCCCCCCCCACCCCCCACCTTTTACTCATATTCCTTTATTAATTCTTCTACTTACAGATGCCCGAGCCTGATTCTACCATTTAAGGGTGCGCTACTCTAACTCTCCCATTTCCTGGTGCCATGCACCAATTCTCTAATTTAGCTCCACTGTGCACCAGGTCTCTCATTTACTGATGGCCCGCACCAATTCTCTAATTCAATGTTGCTGAGCACCATATCCCCTAATTACTGATGTCCTGAACAGGTTCTTCACTCAGTGTTTCCCTACACCAGTCCTCATACTGACTGATGTCCTCGCCCAATTTAGGGGTGCCCTACTCTCAATCTCCCAAAAGGTAATGTCCTGCCGCAATTCTCCAATTCAGTGCAACACAGCATAACTCACCCATTTAGTGCTGAACTGCACTAATTCACCTATGATCTGATGCCCTATTGCGAATGCTCACACGTCGATAAGCCCTTTCCCAAATTTTCCATTTATTTGTTTCTGGCAATGAGTCGAAAAGGAGAACGTGAGGTCTGCAGATGCTGGAGATCAGAGCTGAAAATATGTTGCTGGAAAAGCGCAGCAGGTCAGACAGCATCCAGGGAACAGGAGAATCAACGTTTCGGGCATAAGCCCTTCTTCAGGAAGGGCTTATGCCTGAAGAAGGGCTTATGCCCGAAACGTCGATTCTCCTGTTCCCTGGATGCTGCCTTACCCTTTCCTCGCTTTTCCAGCAAAACATTTTTAGCTCTGGCAATGAGTCTTCAATATAGTGGAGGCTGCCAGAATTCTTAAATTTAGGCGAGCACAAGTTGGACTGAAGGGTCTGTTTCCGTGCTGCACATCTCTAAGGCTGTAATTAGTGTTCCACTTCCCTGCACCAATTCTCCCATTTACCAATCCTACACTAATTCGGGAATTTCACCAACTCACCCAATGAGTGTTATCCTGCCCCAGTCCTCCCACTTGGACTTTAATGCACCTGCATGAATTCTCCAATTAATGTGGCCCTGCATCAGTTCCTTTCATTAATTGTTCCCTGATAAACATCTTCAACGTACAGATGCCCTGCTGATTTTATTTTTTCATTTAGTGATGCACTGAACTGAATCTCCAATTTACCGATGCTCGCAACATTTCTTCTTTTTATTGAATCCCTGGCCCCTATTCCCCAATTTAGATATGCCGTGCTCCAATTTTCCAATATCTTTTCCCACTAATTTCTAATGTAACGGCACTGTGCACCAGATCTCCCATCTATTGATTCCCACCAAATCTCACATTTACTCATATCCCTGTACTAATTCTTCCATTTACTGATGCCTTAGCCCGATTCTACCATTTAAGGGTGCGCTACTCTAACTCTCCCATTTACTGGTGCCATGCACCCATCCTGTAATTTAGCTCCACTGTGCACCAGTTCTTCCATTCAGTATTTCCTGCAACAATTCTCCCATTTAGTAGTCTGCTGCCAGAATTCTCTAATCTTGCGATCCCTGCATCATATCTCCAAATTACCGGTCCTACACATATCTTCCGATTCATGGTAAACTACACTAACTCCCGCATTTCGTGGTGCACTGAATTGAATCTCGACCACTAATCCTTTGCAACATTTGCCCTATTTACTGATTCACTGCCCGTGTTCTCCCATTTGCTCCAATTCTCGAAGTTATCAGCATTTACTGCGGAGCCATAAATAGACTCATACAATCATAGAGATGTACAACAGGGAAATAGACACTTCGGTCCAACTGGTCTATGATTGTATGACTCTATTTATGGCTCCGCTGCTCTGCACCATTTTTCCCATTTACCCATCCTGCACAAATCCTGAATACTCTCCCATTGAGTATTATCCTGCCATATTTAAAGGCAGCTGCATGAATTCTCCAATTATTAATGTTCTCCATCAATGCTGTCTTACACCAATCCTCATACTGACTGATGCCCTCGCCCAATTTAGGGGTGCCCTACTCTAAATCTCCCAAAAGGTAATGTCCTGCCCCAATTCTCCCATTTAGTGCAACACAGCATAACCCACCCATTTAGCGCTTAACTGCACTAATTCACACGTTATCTCGATGCCCTGTTGCAATGACTCACATTTCGATAAGCTCTTTCCCAAATGTTTTCATTTAGTAGTTCCTTGCAATGGTTCTCCAATTTAGTGGAGAGCTGCCAGAATTCTTAAATTTAGGCGTGGACAGGTTGGACTGAAGGGTCTGTTTCCGTGCTGTACATCTCTCAGGCTGTAATTAGTGCTTTCCTTCCCTGCACCAATTCTCCCATTTCCCAATCCTGCACTAATTCGGGAATTTCACCAACTCATCCATTGAGGTCATCCTACCCCAGTCCTCACACTTGGAATTTAAAGGTGCCTGTATGAAATCTCCAATTACTGATGCCCTGCATCAATTCCTTCCATTTAGTTGTTCCCCGATACACATCTTCAATGTACGGATGCCGTGCTGATTATATTTGTTCATTTAGTGATACACTGACCAGAATCTCAAATTTACCAATGATTGCAACATTTCTTCTTTTTATTGCTTCCCTGGCCCCTATTCCTCAATTTAGACATGGTCTGCTCCAATTTTCTAATATATTGACACTCACACCAGTTTTCTAATGTAACGGCACTGTGCACCAAATCTCCCATTTATTGATTCCCACCAAATCTCCCATTTACTCATATCCTTGTACTAACTTTTCCATTTACTGATGCCCGAGCCCGATTCTACCATTTAAGGGTGCGCTACCCTAATTCTCCCATTTACTGTTGCCATGCACCAATTCTCTAATTTAGCTCCATTGTGCACCAGGTCTCTGATTTACTGATGGCCCGCACCAATTCTCCAATTCCGGGTTGCTAAGCACCATTTCCCCCAATTACTGATGTCCTGAACAAGTTCTCCATTCAGTTTTGTCTTGCACCAATCCTCATACTGACTGATGCACTCATCCAATTTAGGGATGCCCTATTTTCATCCCCACATCAAGTATTGTCCTGTCCCAATTCTCCCATTTCGTGCTACACTGCACCGATTCTCCCATTTACTGCTAAACTGAAACTCTCCCATTTGGTGCTAACTGCACTAATTTGCCATGACTGGGTGCCCCGTTCCAAATTCTCTTATTTCGATAAGCCCTTGCCCTATTCTTCCATTTAGTAGTTCCTTGGAATGGTTCTCCAATTTCGTGGAGTGCTGCCAGAATTCTAAACTTGAGTCATAGACAAGTTGGACTGAAGGGTCTGTCTCCATGTTGTACATCTCTATGATTGTATGACTCTATTTATGGCTCCGCTGCTCTGCACCATTTCTCCCATTTACCAATCCTGCCCAAATCCTGAAACTGCACCAACTCTCCCATTGAGTATTATCCTGCCCTATTTACAGACACCTGCATGAATTCTCCAATTATTGATGCCCTGCATCAATTCCTTCCATTTACTTGTTCCCTGAAACACCTCTTCCACGTACGAGTGCCCTGCTGAATTGTTTTCATTTAGTGATGCACTGAACTGAATCTCCAATTTACCAATGCTTGCAACATTTCCTCTTTTTATTGATTCCCTAACCCTATTCCCCAACTTAGACATGCTCTGCTCCAATTTTCCAATATATTTGCATTCCCACCAATTTTCTAATGTAATGGCACTGTGCACCTGATCTCCCATTTACTCACATCCCTGTACTAATTCTTCCATTGACTGATACCCTGTTACATTTCTCACATTTCGATAAGCCCTTGCCCAATTCTCTCATTAAGTAGTCCCTTGCAATGATTGTCCAATTTCGTGGAGAGTTGCCAAAATTCTTAAATTGAGGCATGGACAAGTTGGACCGAATGATCTCTTTCTGTGTTGTAAATCTTGATGATTGTGTGACTCTATTTATGGCTATCTCTCCCATTTACCAATCCGACACAAATCCTGGAACTGCACCAGTTCTCCCATAGAATGTTTTCGAATTTAATGGCACCTGAATGAATTCTCCAATTATTGTCGCCCTGCATTTTTTTTCATTTGATGGTGCACTGAACTGAATCTCTAATTAACTGATGTTTGCAACACTTCTTTTTATTGACTCCCCGCCCCTATTTCCAAATTTAGACATGCTCTGCTCCAATTCTCTCATGTATTGACACTCACACCAGGTTTCCAATGTAATGGCACTGTGCACCGAATCTCCCATTTATTGATTCCCGCCAACTCTACCATTTACTTATTCTTCCATTAATGATGCCCTAGTCAGATTCTACCATTTAGCAGGAGCCTCAGCTTTTGTCAGTGTGACTAGACCACGAAACCAGAAGGAACAGAAAACCAATCAAGTGAGAGAAACTAAAAGCAATGGAGTTGTCACAGGAAGATCACAGGAAGTGACACCTTTTCCTACAGCAAAGAACCTAAGACCAGGAGGCAGTGTTTCCTCCCCATGCTGGGTTTCAGGAAATATGGTCAGAGCTAGAGCTGAAGCTGAGTGTGCAATGGGACGGGCAGGGTACCATGTTACTGACCATGTAGGTGTGAACAACATACAAGGTTCTGCCTCGTCACTCTCAGGAACTCACTGTTTAACTAAGAAGCTGACCCACTGGATTAATATCTGTGTGCAGTGTTAATTAGCACAGAGCCAATCAGATCAGGGAGCTCCCTTGGTGCCTTGCAGACTGCTGTGGGAGAAATGGGTTCTGGTTCCCTTCTCCCAGATGCTGCCTGACCTGCTGAGGTTAGATTTCAGATCCCCAGGAACAGCAGGGGTTTCCCTTTATGTATTTTCTTTCTCCTTATTCAATGGGTCATTTGTGATGCTTAAGTTCCCACATGTTTTCCATTTCCCCCTTCAGCAGATCTTGTCGCAGTAAAAGACCTGTGCACATGAACACCAAGGTAACTCTATCCATGTTCACATTTCAAACTCTGTAGTTCGGTCGAGTTTGTCTCTCTTTAGCCTTTTATACCAAACTCCATCACAGCGGGCTTCAGTCTGTTCATTTCCCTCCACAACCTTCTGCTACTTCCTGGTGACATTATTATTCGCCTGTCTGTGCAAACAATCCTGTTGGCCGTTATCATCCACAGTACCTTCTCCAAATCCAAGTTAGATGTCAAAGAAAATATTAATTGTCTTTTCTGTCTCGATAATAAATAACCGTCTGTATCATTTGTCTATCGCGAAAAACATGATTAAAATATTCATCCTTGCCATAAAAAAGCAAATTGGATTTTAATTCTGCTGTTTGCAAGTTGCAGTAATTTATGATCACTCAGCACTTTTCCATCCGAGCACATTAATTCTCCATGGTGAGCTTGAGCTGTTTATTACAATAGCTTCAGTTTTTGTCCAGCCTCTTATCTAATAATTTGTGAACCAGTTTGGAGGGCCTGACCTTCATTAATGTTTTATTTTATTCCATCACGTATGTTGAATTTTAACTCCACACTGACTCTCCTTATACAGAGCCACCCTCTCCAGTTGGGTTTGTGTTGCTCTGCTCCAGGTATATTCCAAGTGTAAACAGCACCGGTGGCAAACTGACCCGCCTGTTGTCAACAGGAATAGATTCTTGTTGTACTTTTGAGACTGGTGTCATATTTTCTAACTTGTATGTTGGGGCAGTGGAATTACCCTTTGGGTAGAGAACTGGCTCGAAGGTAGAAGACAGAGGGTGGTGGGAGAGGGTTGCTTTTCAGACTGGAGGCCTGTGACCAGCGGTGTGCCACAAGGATCGGTGCTGTGTACACTGTTGTTTGTCATTTATATAAATGATTTGGATGTGACCATAGGACGAATGGTTAGTAAGTTTGCAGATGACAGTAAAATTGGAGGTGTGGAGGACAGTGAAGATGGTTACCTCAGAGGACAACGGGATCTTGATCAGATGGGCCAATGGGCTGAGGAGTGGCAGATGGAGATTAATTTAGATAAGTCTGAGGTGCTGCATTTTGGAAACGCAAAAGAGAACAGGACTTATACACTTAATGGCAAGGTACTAGGGATGTTGCTGAACCAATAGACCTGGAGTGCAGCTTCATAGATCGTTGAAGGTGGACTAACATTTAGATAGGAGAGTGAAGAAGGTGTTTGGCACTTCTGTCTTTATTGCTCAGTTAGTTGTGTAAGGGAGTTGGGAGGTCATGTTCGGCCATTTTTGGTCTATCATGTGCAATTCTGGACTCCCTCCTATAAGAAGGGTGTTGTGAAACTTGAAACTGTTTAGAAAAGATTTAGAATGATATTATTAAGGTTGGAGGGTTTGAGCTAGAGGTTAAGACTGTATAGGTTGAGGCTATTATCCCTGGAACGTCAGTGGCTGAGGGGTAACCTCATAGAGGTTCCCAAAATCATGACGGGCCTCAACAGGGTAAAAAGGCAAGGTGATTTCCCTGTGGTGGGGAGTCCAGAAGCAGATGGCATTTTTAAAGTTGAGAGGGGAAACATAAAAGGGACCTAAGAGGAACATTTTTCACGCAGAGGGCACTGTGTGCATGAGCTGCCAGAGGAAGTAGTGGAGGCTGGTACAATTACAACATTTAAAAGATATCTGGGTGGGTGTAGGAATTAAAAAGGGTTCAGAGGAACATGGGCCAAATTCTGACAAATTGGATGAGATTTGCATCGGATATCAGTTCAGCATGGATGTGTTGGACTGAATGATTTGTTTCTGAGCTTATATTGCTCTGAGTGGGTTGAGCTCCGGATTGCAGATTTATGAAGCAGAAAATAAAGTATGGGACAGAGTTAGACCGAGAAATCCTACTGATCTCATCAGCTTTATCCTGTTTTCCTGATCCTCCTCCTTCAATCAATGCATTTTTCAGATCCTCATTCAGAATTCCTGGAGCTCTGTAACTGCCCTGGAATAATGTGTGGAAAGTCCTATTGCAGTCCACACGAGGTACCTTTCCCACTGCCCTGCTCCCACGGCCTGCAATGCTGCAGACTGAGCAGACAACCCGAAGCACAATGATGAGCTCCTTCCGGCCCACGGCCCTCCTTCTCACTGAATGAAGACAATCACCAGAAGCAGAATCCAGCTCTTGTTGGAGCCTTGAATACCTGACTCTGTCTCACTGAGTGAAGATTAGACTCAGAAACAGAAATGAAATCAACTTCCTATCTGCATTGTGTCACTCTTTAAGATCTGTGTGTGTCTGAGTTCAGGTCATTTGATTGGAGACTGCGGATAGTGGGTCCCCAGTGAAATGGAAAGAATGGTGGAGGAGCTCACTGAGGGACATCTCTCAAAGTGAGAATCAGAAAGATGCTATTTCACATTGGAAGGATTTCAGGTGAATTGATGGCTCAGAAAAATGTTATACGGATGTTTGTAAAACTTAGGAACTCTGACTGTTTTGTGGCTGGAGTTTATTTTATCCTTGTATAGATTTGACACATTAATCCTCCCTCCCCACTACTACAGAAGCTGTTGGAACTGTTCAGTGTTTCCAGCGGCTTCTGTAATTATTTCAGGTTCCTGACGGGAGCAGTCTCTCACTTTTCGAACAAAACAAACCCATCCTTGTGCTGCAACCAATATTTCAATAAGAAATGGGAAGCAGCAGAGGGGAAAGCTTCCGAGATGCCGAGCAATGCTGCCCGGTTCCACACTGCAATTCACAGGAACCATCGCCAGGAAACGCAAGGAGCAATCTGACAGATGCAGTTTAGCACAGAATGAAAGATTCATTTCCTCGCTTTATCCCAGTGCCTTCCCTTTCAGAGACCTTTAAGACACTGTTCAGAGACTGCGATGGCTGGGAATCGAACCCAGGTCAACTGCTTGGAAGGCAGCTATGCTCCCCACTATCCCACCATCACCCTGCAAGCACTTCCCTCCCCATTCCCAAACACACTGAACAAGGCCGTGATCATCACCAACTGGATTGGGGCTGAAATCCAAACAAGAAATTGCTGGGGAAGCTCAGCAGGTCTGACAGCACCAGAGTCAGAAGCCTTCAGTTCTGAAGAACAATCCCTGGATCTGAAAGGTTCCCTCCCCACAGATGCTGCCAGACCTGCTGAGTTTCGCCAGCAATTCCTGTGCTGTCTCTCAGATCTGCAGCATCTGCAGCTCTTTGTTGGAAACAAAGCAAACGTTGAGCCACCGAAGGGGATATTGGGTCAGGTGATAGTCTCCCTCATCCCTAGAGGCAGATGGGAAGGAGCATGGAATCATAGAATCCCTACAGTGTGGAAACCGGCCATTCGGCCCATCATGCAGTCCACCAAGACTCACCCCCGCTACCCTCTCCCTGTAACCCTGCATTTCCCATGGCTAATCCACCTAACCTACACATTCCTGGATTCAATGGACAATTTCCCATGGCCATCCCACCCTAACCTGCACATCTCAGGACTGTGGGAGGGAAACCAGAGCACCCGGAGGGAACACAAACAGACCCGGGGAGAATGTGCAAACCCCACACAGACAGTCTTCACTCAGACAGGGATCTGAGTAATTGGAGAGGTTTAGAGAGGGGAGGCCAGGCGGTTAGACTGGTATGTGAATGATGGGCCGAACAGCCTGATCTCAGTGCTGTACAAACTCTACAGTAACACGGCTCCCTACATACAGCATTCACCACAGTTTGTATTGTGTTTAATCCGTCCTGTTATTGACCTTATTCTGAATGAAATGGATGGAGAGGGGTTGTTTGTGCACTCAGTCAGATCTGTGTATTGGTGGGTCAGGAGCATCATACCCAATAACAACAGGGGGAGGGCGGATTGAATTCCTGCCCCTTACAGGCCCCATTGCAACATGCCATTTCCTCATGGATTTCATTTGGATAAACTGTTTTATTTTTAATATCATCACAATATATTGATGCCCTTCTGTGCATGTTATGAATTTGGACAGAACGATCCCTCTTTTCTCTGTGAACAAACGGAATATCAAGGAGTCGGATTGGGGAATGTATCCTCTCTCAGAAACAGGAACAGGGAGATGTCATTCCCTCTGAAATAAACACAGGCCATGCTGAGAAATCTGACAAGTTCAGGCAGCATCTATAGGGAGAAGGGAAAGGTTAACCCGTGTGTTATGAGGGTGAGGGGACTCAGCAGAGCGGAAGGAAGTTAGAAAAGTAATGATTTCTGAGCAATTGGAATGGGGGTAACGCTGAAGAAAGAATGAGATGGTTTGTAATAGAGTGGAGGCTGCAGAGATTTAATGACAAGCGGTTTCAAGGAACCAAATCCAAAGGGATTGGGAATTGGTTCAGTAAACATCTAAGAGGTTAGGAACTGTGAGCAGGAGGAGACTATACAGCCTGTTTAAACTGTTCAGTCTGTTCTGGCAGTCAATCCAATCAGAGCGAGTTTGAGATTTCAAATCCGGTTTCCTACCCACTCCCCATATCCCGTGACTCCCTGAGACCCCGGCAATCTGTCTGTCCCAATCTGAAATGTACTCAGTGTGGAAGCATCCACAATCCTCAGGGAGAGAGAATATTAAAGACTCAGAGGCCTTAGAGTGAAGCGCTGTCTCCTCATCTCAGTCCCAAATAACCTGCCCCTAACCCTGAGAGGGTGGCAATCAAACCTGAATGAACTGTGGATGCTGTAACATTAACGCTGATTTCTCTGCACAGATGCTGCCTGACCTGCTGAGCTTTTCCAGCAACTCCTGAGATTGTGTTATTGTGTTTCAGATTCACAGACACACGGGATTAATTTCTCAGCATCTACCCTCTCAAGCATCTTTACCATCTGAAACATTCCAATGAATCCACCTTTCAAATTTCTGGAATATAGACCCAGTTTATTCCAATACTCAGCACTGGAGCACACGGGTCCCAAATACTGAGCTTTATTTTGTGATTCATTAATGTGTTTGGGTCATTGCCGCTGGGACACCATGGATTGCTCAGATATAATTGCTCTGGTGAAGGTGACGGTGAGTTATTGCCTTGAACTGCTGCCATTTATTTGGTGCAGATAAACCCCACAATGATGTAAGGGAGGGAGTTCCAGAATTCCCAACCAATGGCACTTGTGGGACTGAGATGTTTTTCCAAGCCAGGGTGGGGAGTGGCTTGATGTGGAATTGCCAACTGGTGGTGTTCCCGTGTATCTGCTGTGTTCAGCATTCCACATGATAGTGCCGTGGGTCTGGAAGCTGCTCTGGAAGGAACCTTGGGGAATTTCTACAGTACATCTTGTCTATGGTACACAATGCTGCTACTGAGTGTCGGTGTGGAGACAGGGGCTGTTTGTGGCTGTGGTGCTGAGCAAGCTGCACTGCAAGTTTATTCCACCTAATTATGGAGAACACAACTCCTCTCCATCATCATCAATCCATTTCCCAGACGAACACCCAGTGATTACACGGATCT
Organism: Chiloscyllium plagiosum; assembly: GCF_037043375.1. Classification (NCBI taxonomy): domain Eukaryota; kingdom Metazoa; phylum Chordata; class Chondrichthyes; order Orectolobiformes; family Hemiscylliidae; genus Chiloscyllium; species Chiloscyllium plagiosum. The sequence continues at coordinate 37,100,005 of NW_028270181.1, read as the reverse complement.
GTTAATTGTCCCAATGACCATGAGATTCTAACCAGATTGCCCTCTTCCCTGACAATGGGCTGAGGGCCATCCCGCGGCTGTTGCTCTGTCTCATGGACATTCCATCTGTAAAAGCTGGGAATGTGCTGATGGGACACAGACTGTGTTACAGATGGTTACACCCAGGGCACTGTCACTCACTGCACACCGATTCTGTGTGTCTTGTTGCACGTGTCTCTCTGAATCTGTGTGTGCATTATCGTGTGTGTTACTTTCTCTGTGTTTTCGTCTGTGTCTACCCATCTATCTCTGTCTGTCTATCAGTGTCTGTGTGAGTATGTGTGTGTCTCATTGTGTGTATTTGTGAGTGTCTCCATTTTTATGTATCTATGTGTCTGTATCTCTGTGCAGCGGGCTCCCTGTTGTTTTGGGAACTGTATGTATTGAAATGTGGCTTAAACTCGCCTCTATCTGTATCTCTGTCTGTTTCTCTTACGTTTAAAGTGACACAATGCTTTTGGTCATGATGATGTGTGTTTGTGTGTGTGTGTATGTGTGTACTTCGTGTCTGTCTGTATGTGTGTGTGTGTGACAGATGTCAATACATACAGATTCTCAGAGACACATACACAGAGATGTGCAGAGAAACATACAGCAGCACATAGAGAGACAAATACAATCACACAGGCACACACACACAAACACACAGACAGATATTGATGGAGACAGCAAAAGTGATAACACTGACAGAATTCCTTGTTCCTAAAACTAAATGAGAAGTTTTTAGATTTTTTAGGAATATTTGACTTTACTCGAAAGTTGTCCATGATTTTAGCTGGATGGCTGTGCCTTTAACAAAGTTGTGATGGAAATAAGAAAAAGTGGCTTAGTTATCAGAGTGCGAGGTTACCTTTGAAAGGTGAAAGCAGTTTGAATCAATGAACCACTTTTTTTCCATCCCTGAGTTTTCCAGTCTTATCACAATGGCCGCTGATGCTGGTGAATTGGGGCGAAGTGCTGTCTTGTTCCAGGATGATGAGTTAGGAATTGTGAAACCTGGAGGATGCTGCTATTAGAAACAATACCAGTCATTGGGAAAATACTCTCCCACAGGAAAGGGGGCTTTGGGATGACTGTTGGCTCTCCAGCACTTTGAAGTCTACTCAACAAAGAACAATGAAATACTAAATGACACAGATTGTAATCCACTGGCCTTCTTTACAAAGGTTCAAATAAACAATGCAAGACCGTTCCGATCGAATCTTTTGTTGTAACCATTTCATGTAAACGTCATACACATTACTGGATAACTCCATGTGAATTCAGATGGATTGCCCCAAGAGTCAGAAGCTGGAATATGTAAAAGATTTAAGGAATGCTATGATTGCATAACATTGTAAGAAGGGAGAAAGAATAAATAGATTGCAGTTTTTTGTAAATTTTGTGCATCATGTATTTTGCAAGTAAATGCGTTTTTGAAATGGCAGTTTAGTTTTCTCAGGGCGACTGCAAATCAAAACCATTTTTGAAAAAATCTTGCATTTAATTGTGGACTAAAATGTGAAAAGAGCGACCTTACAAACAGCTGATTAGTGGAAGATTGTTGCACGGTTTGACAGCAATTCACCTGAGAGTGAGCCAATGATTGAAGTCTGGTTGGAGATGAACGGAGTTATTCACAGATGGAACTTTGGTTTGAAACTAGGAGCTGATTGATAATTGGCCACTCGTTCACCAATGACAAAGGCTGTCTGCCTGCCAACAGTGAAGTGATTGGTTCTCAGGCAGCTAAACAGCTTGGGACCCTGAACAAGATACAGAGAAGTCTTCAGCTGCTCAGGAGCTCTTTCTGTTCTCTGCAGTAAAAGGCAGTTTAATCCTGAAGAAACCTGGTTTATATTTGTTTCAGCTGTTCCTATGAGCTCTGCCTTTTCATGAGTGTGTTAGGGACTATCTGCAAGTATTAACCAGTCCTTCTACCTCTTGTAAATCAATGAGAGCCTGCAAGATGCAATGCACAAATTTACCAAGGCTCTAAGGGAAGTGCATTCCAAAGACATAACAACTAAGAAATGGAGCGGCTTGGGAAACAGATGAATGGGAAGGTTATGACATGGAGCCAGTTATTAAACCTGGTTAAATGAAGAGTGCAGGATTGGGTATATCTAAAAGTAAGGTGTCAACGTGGTGTAGGTACAACACAGAAATACTTGCATGCCAGAAACCATGAGCAGCAACAGACAGACAAGGCTAAGTGACTCCTGCCCCCATGGATCAGACATAAGCTCTGCAGTCCTGCCACCTCCCATCGTGAATGATGGGAGACAATTTAATAAATCATTGCTTTCACTTGAATGTCGAGACTGAGGGTGATCTAATAGATCCTTACCAAATTATGACAGGCATGGATGCAATGGATAGTCGAAGCCTTTTACACAGGCTACAGGAGACATAGGTTTAAGGTGTTATAGACCAGACCAGACCCAAACCTATTGGTGAGGAGCTTTGATTTTATTTGATAATTAAGATTGTGACATATACCGAGGCACAGTGAAAAGTATTGTTCTGCGTGATATCCAGTACAAATCATGATTTATATAAGGACATTGAGTTAATATAGTGTTGTGACCATAGAACAGGTACAGAGAAGGATGAACTCTAATATATGACTGGCCCAGTCATACGTCTGATAACAGCAGGGAAGAACTGCTGCTGAACCTATTGGTATATGTTTACAAACTGTTGTATCTTCTGTCCAATGGAAGAAGGTGGAAGAGTGTATTGCAGGGGTGGGAGGGGCCTTTGATTATGATGGCTGCTTTCCTGAGCAGTGGGAAGTCGAGACCGAGTCAGATGGAAGGAAATGTGATTTAGGTGATGGACTGGGTTGGGTTCATGCCTCTCTGTAATTTCTTGCAGTACGGACAGAGCAGGTACCATACCAAGGTGTGATGCAGCTGGATAGGATGCTTGCAATATAAAAATTGGTCAGAGTCATTACCGAAATGCTAAATTTCCTTCACCTTCTGAGGAAGTAGAGGCATTGATGAGCTTTCTTGGCTGTAGAGCTGACATGGATGGACTGATTGTTGGTAATATTAATTCCTCAGAACTTGAAGCTCTCAATCACCTCCACATCAGCACCAATGACAGAGACCAGGGTCTGTCCTTCAGTCCACTTCCTGAAGTCAATGACCAGTTCCTTTGTCTTGCTGACATTGAGGGAGAGATTGTTGTCTTTACACCATGCCACTAAGCTCTCTTTCCTGTACTCTGTCTCACTGTTGTTTGAGATCCTGCCAACTATGGTGGTGTCATGAGCTAATCTGTAAATGGAGTTGGAGCTGAATGTGGCCATACAGACATGAGAGGGTAAGAAATATAGAAGGGGGCTGAGTACACAGCCTTGCAGGGCACCAGTATTGCGGATTATCATAGAGGAGGTGTTCTCAACCATCCTTATTGATTCTGATCTGGTCAGAAAGTTGAGGATCCAGTTGCAGAGGTGAGGAAAGAGTCCCAGGGCTCAGACTGTGTCGATGGGTCTTGTTGGCATTATGGTGATCAAGGCAGAGCTAAAGTCAATATCTCGGAGTCTGACGGAGGTGTCCTTGTTATCCAGACGTTCCAGGGATGAGTGAAGGGGAGGAAGATGGCGTCTGCATGGATCTATTTTGATGGGAGGTGAATTATCGTGGACCAAAGCATTCTGGGAGGCTGGAGTTAATGTGTGCCATTCCTAACCTCTCAAAGCACTTCATAGATGGGTTCAGCCATGACTGTATTCGAGGACTGGATTCCTGACTGCTGCTCCTTTTTCTTGTGCTTGTTTGTTCCTTACAGCACAGAGGGAGACATGTTACCGAATGGCCCTGGCAGTCAATGAAGATTCAAATATACAAAGTGCGTCAGTGTGACACTTGGTAAATGCCCGTTTTCTGGATAAAATGCCCCTGATTCCACGCCAAAACTCTGACAGATTCTGAACAGGGCCACACACCTACAATTCAGTAGCAGACCTGTCATGTTACCTTTTGTGTATTCCTCTCGTTTTTAATGGTTGAAGTTTGGAAAGTCAGACAGACTGGTGACATTTTTAATTATCTCAGGGCACTGACTTTAAACAGATTCTTGAATCCACATCTTAATCAATTGAAACATTGCAACATAGCTCTCCATATCCTGCTTTTGCTGTTTAATTTGGAAATTAACATTTCCACAATGCAGGAATGTATGAATGGAAAAGGCTTTTCATTCATTTTCCCCTCTCCTGTGCTGACTGAATTCCAGACTCAATCTGAAGCCTTCCCTGTTCCTGCACCCAGATTAACATTGTACCATTTAGTTTAGATTGTCCCTCCTCTAACATACAAAATACATCGGTTCACATCCCGCTCTATTTCATATGCAGGAGGCCGAGAGATGATAATGTACAAAGTGTAAGGTATGTTTTAATCTGCAAAGCAGGACAAATGTTTTCAGAAGTGTCAGTCAGTTAGCCATTTTAGGTTTGTTCAAAGCAGCCATTTCATGTTACCACAGCACTGACAGTGACTTTATAAACAGGGAAAGGCAAGAACGAGTGGGGACTTGGGAGCCCATGTGCAAGTGAATGCAACGTAGATTCACAGAACTATAGCTGGACAGCACAGGTTCAATGGTCAGGGAAATGACACAAGCCCAGGATGGTGTCACTGGGATTTAGAAAGATCTGAAATGATATACGTTTGAGAATTATGACAGGAACTGTAGGATTAGATAGAGAGAAAGTATTTTATTTGCTTCTGGAGGCTCATTGTCTAGTAACCTAACAATAGACTGGAACCCTTTGGAAACTCAGGCCGTGTTCAGCGTGAGGTTAGTTTTTGATTAAATCATCCAATATTGTTCCCATCAAACTCTCGCAGAAAAAGAGTCTGCATGAGATTAGGTACAGAGTAAAGCTTCCTCTACACTGTCCCCATTAACCAATCCCAGGACAGGTAGAGTATGGAGTTAGATGTGGAGCAAAACTCCCTTTACATCGCCCCCATGAAACCCTCCCAGGATAGGGACCATAGGACCATAAGATAATAAGACATTGGAGTGGAAGCAAGGCCATTCAGCCCATTGTGTCCATTCTGCCAGTTAATCATGGCTGGTGGGTGTTTCAATTCCACTTACCCACACTCTCCCTGTAGCCCTTCATTCCCCGAGAGATCATTTCCATGTCTTCTCATTTCCATTCCAAATTGACTCCCTCTAATTTTAAAGCTGTGCCCACGGGTCCTAAACTCCCCGCCTAACAGAAACAACTTCCCAGCATCCATCCTTTCTAAGCCATGCATTATGGTGTAAATTTCTATTAGATCTCCCCTTAACCTTCTAAACTCTAATGAATACAATCGAAGGATCCTCAGCCTATGTCAGGCCTACCATTCCAGGGATCATCCGTGGGATTCTCCCCCAGTGCCTGAATGTCCTTCCTGAGGTGTGGGGCCCAAACCTGGACACAGTATTCTACATGGGGCCTAATCAGAGCTTTATAAAGTCTCAGAAGCACATCGCTGCTTTTACATTCCAACCCTCTTGAGAGAAATGGCATTACATTTGCTTTCTTAACCACAGATTCAACCTACAAGTCAACCTTTAGAGAATCCTGGACTAGCACTCCCAGATCCCTTTGTAGTTTGGCTTTAGGACTTTTCTCACCGTTTAAAAAAAAGCCCATGCTTATATTCTGTTTTCCAAAGTGCAAGACCTCGCATTTGTTCACACTGAATTTCATCAGCCATTTTCTGGCCTACTCTCCTAAACTGTCTTAATCTTTCTGCAGCCTCCCCACCTCCTCAGTACTACCTGTCTGTCCACCTAACTTCGTATCATCGGCAAACTTTGCCAGAATGCCCCCAGTCCCTTCATCCAGATCATTAATATATAAAGTGAACAGCTGCAGTCCCAACACTGAACCCTGTGGGATACCACTTGTCACTAACTGCCATTCTGAAGAAGAACCTTTTATCCCACCTCTCTGCCTTCAGTCAGACAGCCAAACCTGAATCCATGCCAGGAGCTCACCTCGAACACTATGGGCCTTCCCCTTACTCAGCAGCCTCCAATGAGGCACCTTATCAAAGGCCTTTTGGAAGTCTAGATCGATAACAATCACAGAGACAATAAAACACTTTCTCCATATGACCAAAAACTGATTGTCTTCCATCCACTGGTGTCCCGGTCTTGTGTGGGTCACAGATTGAGCTCTGAAACATCTTCAGGACAATCTCATCCTGTACCTGTGGCTCTGGCTCTGTATTAGTGTCTGTAAGTCTCCCTGTTTCTAAAATTACCTCAATTCCCTACAATGCTGGATATATTCCAAAATAGTTCGATTACCTGTAAAATATTTTGGGATACCCTTAAGATATAAAACAGAAAGTGCTTTATAACTGCCCACTCCCTCCGTTTAAATGAGGATATTCAGTGTATTTCTGCTACATTTATATTGTCCGTAAATCACACAGAACATTCACACCCAGGGACCGTGAACAATCCGGAAGGTCCATGAAGTGTCGGTCTTTATTGCATGCGATTGGCCATCGACAGTAAGGAAGCCTTCCTGTGACTGTTTCACTGAGACAGCATCAGGAATCCTGTGGCCCACTTTGATCCTCACACTGACTGTTCATCATCTCTGCAAATAAAAATACATTTTCAAAATGCAGGAATGTGAACGAAAACAGCTACTGATGTGCATCCCCAATGTAATCACTGATACTTTTCAGGGGGAGATTTTCAGGAGGACATTAAACTGACAGAAACACAAAAACCAGGAGCAGGATAAGGCCACTCAGCCCTTCCAGCCAGTTTTCCCATTCAGTGTTGTCATGTCTGACTCTCTATCTCACTGCTAAATTCCCAATTTCGCTCCAAACCCCATGATGTCTTTAACCTGTAAAAGAACATTATCAATTTCTTTCCTGAATATACTCAATAACCTGTGCTCCACAGCCTTCTGTGGGAGAGAATTCCTCAGGTTGATCACGTGTGTGAAGATAATTCTCTTCCTCTCTATTAGAAATGGGTGAGCCCATGTCCTGAGACTGTGATGCTTGTTCTGAGAACACCTGCCCAGGGGATACAGCCCACCCCCTCTATCTCGTCTGTCCAACCGTTAGAATTTGATACATTTCCATCAGATCCCCCTCTCATTGTCCTGAATACATGCCCAGATAAACCAACCTCTCATGGGACAGACCTGTCATCCCCGGGACTTGCCCAGTGAAGTTAATGAGCTGTCAGAGGAAGTGGTGGATGATGGTACAATGACAACATGTGGTTCACGTTTGTAGGAGGAATCGAAATAACAAACAGAATGATTCAGTTGAAAATAGTGAGAAGTTATTTAATACCATGATCCAGAGGGATTTATGTGTCAGAAATGTAACTGATAGTGGAGTCAGTGAGGAGGAGGACAAATGATACATTGTCAGTTATTTCCAGCAGACCAGATAAGGACAGGGAGGTAGTCTGCTGTGAAACTCTCTCGGCCAGATTGTCCCTTTCATTGAAGATATTAATATCCCTTTGAATCCTCCGTTATACAATCGCTCTGTAACACATTCTACACACAGCATCACTGGGGTCTCTCACATTGAGGATGACTCTCTTCCACTCTGAGTGTGTCACTAGGTGGCTGCAGACCAAGGCTGCTTATTGGGAAGGATTCCTGAAACAGGGAACGTTCCCGGGTTGGAGGTACTTACAGAGAAAAAGGCCGTGCACACTCATGGATGATTCAGGGAAAGGCTGGGTAACATCATTGATAGATTTGAAACAACGATCAAAATGCACATTTGAAACCAAGACCAATATGAAACGCAGATGTTGCTGGAGACAGCGCAGTTCAGATGGAAACCACATGGAGTTACCTAATGGATAGCAGACACTTCAGCGACATGAAGCCGACTGACAATAAAACATGTCAAGTCTGAGTCTGAAATTTCCAGTAATGGTGTAAGAACAGGGTATAGGAAGATTTAAACAGCATGTGGATTGATGCAGGAATTAAACACAAACAAACACACTTGATGCTGAGACCTGGTTCGAAGTTATCCAAAAGCTCGGATTTAAAACTGAGATTGGGAACTGTCTGAGACAATTCCCGGGAAGGTGTGGAGTATGTGATCTGCTGTCAAGTGGTGACATTGACCTCTGTGCTGAATACAGACTCAGTTCCGGGAACTGTCTCCAGCTCTTCTCCCAATCCTTGAGACAGGCTCCTTGGACTGAGATACTTAATGTTCGCAATCATCATGTTCATGGGTATGATCTGTCCAGATTATCCCCACTCCACCCCCCATCACCCCCACCTCCCAATCACCCAAGCACTCTCACTAGGCAGCTGGAGAACAGAATACCCCCAGGACCAGCTACTGGTGGGAGAATCAGATTGACATGAATAATTGGGATGGTTCATTGAAGCATAAGAAACAGTCCAGCATCGACATGGATGTTCATTTTGAAAACAGAAACGTTTTGTGTTTTCTCGGATGGAAAGAGCTGAAAACCGAAGCATCAGAGCTCGATCACTTCCTCTGATACCAGAAGAAGCAGATACTCAGTTCCTACTACTTCCCACCTGGTTATCTTGGACAAATCATGGCTCTTTCCCCTTGCTCCACTGACCTTTGGTCTGTGCAGTGTCTCCAGCTCATTCACACTGGTCCCCAAAATGTTAAACCAAAACAGAACAGGAATTGTTGCAAAGACTCTGCAGGTTTGGCAGCATCTGTGGGAGAGAAATCAGAGTTCATGTTTCGGGTCCAGTGACCCTCTTTCAGGACAGAAATATTACCTCTGCTCTCTGAATGGGAAAACTGTGTCCTTACCTTCATCTTCTTTCGGTTCTCTTGACGTCTGCTAAATATTCCATCTTCTCTGATCTCTCTGACAGATTTGCATCTCTAAAAGGGTTGCCTTTGGTCCTCCATGGTCATTTCTTGCCCATCACCCACGGGATTTTGAGCTTTTGTCAGATTTATGCAGTGATTAGTTCAATAACTCTGGAAACTGGATATTTCATCGCTCTATTGAACTGAGCTCTGAACTTGGGCAGAGCTGCCATATAAATAAGGATGTTTGTGCAGCAGCTTACATTGCACAGCATGTATCCAACTTGTTCAAAAATTTCATAGTCATAATCGTTTAAATGATCTGGGACACCAAGGATATATAAAACATATAGCAGCCAGAGAAGGATGAAGTTTCCAGATATGGTGAAGAGTAAAATCACTGTCTTTATTCTACTCTTCATCTCGGGGTCAACCTGCTTTCCTTCCTTACTCTGACCCCTCAGTCCCTTACGGACTTGACTTGACTTAAATAAAATGCGTGCGATTGTCAGAACATTGAGGAACACAATGAAAAAGAATGGTCCCAATCGGGTTAGAGCCACAGCAAATGAGCGGAATCCAATCCAGCGAGAGTCAGTGAAGTAGCTTCCCTTATTCCTGCAGAAAAATGGTATGTTCCCGATTATCTTTCTGGGCTCAAATCTAAAATACCAAGGGACATTTTTTAAACAAAGCAGAATACTGGTTATTGAGAGAATTACAGATGCGTTTTCCCCAGTGCAATATTTTGTTTTCAGTTTGTAGCAACAAAAGCTGACAAACCGATCGAAGGTGAATGTAATGGTGAACCAGACAGAACAGTCTATGGATGCACGGATCAGGACATTGATAACACTGCACACAGGAGTGATGTCCAGGAAACATACTGGGTAATAATAAAACTTTATTTGCCTCAGTATGACTTCACTGACAATGACCAGTAGATCTGCTGCTGCCATCGCCACCAGATATCGTGTTGTGCACATAGTAAGGCCACACTTTCCCTGGGAGAGGATCATGATAGCCACAAAATTCACTGCAAGCAGAATAACAGGAAAATGACTTAAATTAATGAGCATTTTTCTGCGTAAGGTTACAACCAATCTGTATTGTTGCTATAATACCAATAAAGATTAGTCAGTCATCACAAAAAATTGCGATGTAAATTGTAAACCTGTAACTTGCAAATTTCTGGCTAGAGTAGAAACAAGCAGCTGGTGAACAACAGTTGGAATCCAGGATACCAGTCATAAAGGTACCCACCAAAACATGTAACATTTAGAAGGGTGAATTTACATCACATGCAGCAATGATTCCCTTAAGAACAGTCAACACAGCTGGATAATATGGTCAGAGAATTCGATGACTCCACATGATAGGGATGTACTAAAATTTGGACCACTCTTTTCTTTTCATTCATCTGATGTTGGCATTGCTGGAAAGGTCAGCATCTATTACCCATTGATAAGGACCAAGGGGCAATTCACATTCAGTTACTTTTCTGTGGAGTCACATGTAGATTAATCCTACCTTCTGAAAAGTGAAGTCGCTCTCTGCAGTGAGTTCGAGCATTAATTTATGAGGAGGAAAACAAATCATCAGAGTGCTGAAATGTCAAAACAAGGCAGATTTAAATCAATTGTCATGGAAGAGAAAAAAGTTATTGGGAAAGCAGAGAAACGTTTATTTTATGATCGGTGTGAGGTCAGATGCAGTTCGATTACAAAGGGATGATGATCCAGGAAGTGATAATACATGCTGTTAAAATGTGATTTCCAGGCAGAGGCGAATGCTGACTGTACAAGCACAATGAATGATGAGGGAGATGGGAGCGTTGTGAATCTGGTCAAGCACAAACCCCAACCATCTGTAAATCTGATGGGGAATGACAGGCAGATCCTGTTGGTTGAATCAACATTGTGGATGCATGGAGATTGAGGTAACAGTAACAAGATACCATTGCCAACCCCAGCAAAGCTGCACTAATTCTCCTCAGTTATCAACACATAACATCCAAGAAGATAACTGCAGTGAATTGACACTGGATTATTTACTTTCAATTGGATTCCTGCAGGTTTTTGAAAATTAATAATATGCTGTTCATCATTCAGTTTAAAATGTAAAGATGTCGGAGCCATATACAAAGACAGAAAGTCGAGATAAACTGGGTGTTGTGGAGAAGCTTGGGCAGATCCACAGGGCATCTTCATCAAAATAAACTGTCCAGGCATATACTGTAACTTCAGTGTTACAGAAGATTTCTTGTGGACAGGTACCTACATTGAAAGAAGTGAAGATTACGTTCAGTCCCACCTACATACATTTGTGTAGTCCTTTAAGAGTGGATGAAAGGAAGTAAGAGGGAATGAAACTCATGTACTCAAACAGAAACGGACCAAGTGCTTTGCTGCTGCTGTGCCCAGGACTGTAAGAAACTACAGAGAGTTGTGAACACAGGCCAGATCAGACACAAGCCAACCTTCCATCCATTGACTGAATGTACATTTCTTGTTGCCGCAGAAAGCCAGCCAACACCATTAAAGACCCTCCCACCCCGGTTGAACTCTCCTCCAACCGCTTCCGTCAGTCAGGAGATACAAAACCATAAACACACAGAACAACATGTTCAAGACTAGCTTCTTCCCCACTGTTATTTGAATTCGGAATGGACCGCTCAAATTGTAAACCTCATGTTGATCTTGCTTCTTGTGCACCTTCCTTGTAGCTGTCCCTCTGTATCCCTCACTCTGTTCAATCACCCGGTGGCCTTTGTGTCTTTCCATGGAACATTCACTGCACGGCAAACAGAACAAGTTTTTTTTTCCCCACAGTACTGAGGTAAACGTGACAATATAATAATAAATGAAATCAAATCAAATCAGGATTGAGAAAAAATGGTAAATGACGGAGATGATGGAAGAGTAATCCTGTCTATCAGCAGCGCCAGTGGAATACCTTGTGAGGCAAAACACATTACATGGTGTCTATAGCTGAACAGTGTGGAATGCCTGAGGATGGCTTACTCAAAGTTAGGAGGTTTGCTGGAATTTGAAAGGTACTGACATGGAATGCTGCATCACTGGGAAAGTTGCTGAAATGGCAGAGATGCTGCAACAATGAAAGATACCCCGAACAGTAACAGAATTTGGGACAATGGCAGTCAGGGTCATTGTTGGAGGCAATGGCTCTGGGGGAAGTATTGGTTGAAAAGACAATGGGCCAGGTGGGAGTTGGAGAAGGTTTGGAAACATAGAGACTTACAACACAGAAAGAATAATGCACGTTGGCCTATGGAATGCATGAACCTATTGCCTCAGATTTCTCATCCAGTTTTCCAGCATTAGGCCCGTAACTCTAGCTCATTACAAGTGTACATTAAAAGAGGTCTATGCTATCAGGGGATTTGCTTCTCCTACCCTTAGAGGAAGTCAGTTCCATATTGTCACAACACTTCCGGTGGAAAACTCAAACCCCTGCCTCTTTGCATCTATGCCCCTGGTCATTGACCTGACCACAAAGGGGAAAACACATTTCCTTCTGTGCTGTCTATGACTCTTATAATATTATACATTTAAATGATGCCCCCTATCAATCTCCCCTGCTCCTTGGAAAACAACCCCAGTCCGTCCAATCTCTCTTCGTACGGAAAACATTATAACCTTGGAGTGATCCTGGAAACTCTCCACCCTCTTCAGGGCAATCACAGTACTCCCTATAATGTGGATTCCAGAACTGCACACAACATTCTAGCTGTGGTCTAGCCAACATTTCATACAGTGCCAACCTATTTTCTCTGCTCATAAACTCTGTGTCTTTAAAGGGCAAAACTTTCCTGGTACCTTCTTAACCATTTCATCAACCTGTCCTGCTACCTTAAGATCTTCATGTGCACGAAGATTCCTCTGCTTCTCAGAGCTTCCCAGGTTTCTACCATTCATAATGTGTGTAGCAATTGTACCAACCTCCACCACTTCCTCTGGCAGCTCATTCCATATACTTAACACCCACTGCGTGAAAAAGTTGTCCCTTGTGTTTTGTGTCCTGTCAAGTGCATCAGCTCACATTCATAGATTGAATTCCCATTTCCAACAATTTTTGCATTACCAGTGAACTTATCCTGGAAATCCCCTACCATGCAGAGTTCACAACATTTCCGAGTACAACCCTTTATCGTTCATGGAACATTGTGGCCCTATAATCTCCTTAGTTCCTTCTTCAATGCATCCCACTGCTCTGACATGGATTTACTCAAACGTCTCTGCTCTCTGTCCAATCACGCCCGATCTTATTTGCATCGGCTTTCCCCCAGTTTAGAACTTTGATTTCCCCCTCATCCTTGCCTTTTTCCATGTTAATCTTGAGTTATGATTACTGCCTGCAAAATTCTTCCTCACTGAGAGGTCAGCCCAGCTTCATTACCGAAAAATAAATCCAGGATCACTGTCAAAGTGGGGGAAGGTAAAGGAACAGTCTGGGATTAGCCAGGTGAAGCTATGAACTGTGTTGTAGGAAAGAGAGATTTAAAAACCCTCCAGTTTATCCAGCAGACAGTAACAGAAGGATAAGCGGTTCCAACAGCTGCCAAATGTTCCAGACTCAGAGGATAAGCAGGAACACCCAGGATTAGAACGGATTATGGGGTGGGAGAGCTATACCATTCAGAATGGCGGAGAATTGGAATCTAATAAATATTATCCAACTTGAACATTCGGGGGGAAGCCATGGGAAATTGTCCAGGGTCATTTGACAGAAAATGATTTGCTCTCTCAGTGAGAATGGGTCATGCCCACTGTGGGTTTAAGGAATTCTCAGGTTTGTTGGATATTTTACAGTCGAGTTGATAGCCACGGTCAGAAAGGAAAGTCATCCTCAGTGTGTAGCTCTGTACTCATTCAGAAACAAAAACTACTTGCAGGTCGGACACGGGAAGCGGAATGAAGAATGCAATGTTTAACAAGTTAGAGGCAACTGAGTATTTATTTTTAATTCTATTTCGATCATATATTTTGGAACCCGAGAATGTACACCTGACCGTTACACTTGTCTGTCCCCATAGGGACACCCTCCATCCACAAACAGCAGGCCCCACTGCAGGTTGCAGCTTTGAACCGAGACATGGATGGAACGAGCAGCGAGAGGAAGTGGTGATGGTGGGTAAAATTAAAACATTTAAAAGGCATGGGTATATGAACAGGAAGGATTTAGAAGGATATGGGCCAAATGCTGGTAAATGGGATTAGGTTAATTTGCGATATCTGGTCGGTATGGAGGAGTTGACAAAGGGGCCATTTCTGTGCTGCATGATTCTATAAGAAGAAAATTATTCCTCAAATCTTCATCACTCCCATAATTGGAAAGGTCAATCCGTGCTCCTCAACAGTTACCCAAGCCGACAGCGGATTCTGAACATCCAACAGTCAGAGCGAACAGAATCTGAAATCCACACGGTGTAAAGGAGATTAACCAGCTCAAAACCCTTTAACTGTAGTGCTCCCTAAAGTAGGAAGGAGGAAATGTGCTGCTATCAATACAACTGCACAAACACAGATACACGCAGGAATGTGAGAACACTGGGTTTATGAGATCCACTGCACTGACTGACCAAGATCCATTGCAGTTCTATCCTTGCTGCCATTTCCAATAACTCCTTCCCTGAAGGTAGCCTCCAGTCTAAGATGCAACTCAGGAGTTCATTACATTTGACGAAGGGTGATCATGTAGTAAAGCAATGAAACAACAGATTTTTAAAATATATCTAATTTAACTGTCTGATATTTCAACGAGGGAGTGGGTATAACATTGAATATTACATCAGAATGCAAATCGCTTCAATAACAAGAAAACCAGGGAGATGTCATCCACAAATTATAAATAATTATAAACACTTACCAGGAACACCAATGATGGCAAGAACCATGTAGAAAACTTTCCTGGCTAAGTCAATTGGCCAATGCATTTTCAGAGGAGAGTGGTAACGCTTTCTTGTTGCACATAAAAATGCAAGCATTAAACTCTGCGGTGTTACATTCTCTGCGTGTATCCACTATATTCTGTGTGACCTCCACTGGGAGATTGGTGTTGCAGCTCTGATGATGACAACTTTATCATTCCCAGTTGTTAGAAGATGTTTCTCACTGAAATTGGATTGTGACAGGGAAGGGATGACCTCATCGAGGGAAGAATCATCATTGGAAACTGTGTTAATTGTTGTTGGATGCATTCCTCCAATTTGTCAACTCTCTGGAGACAGTTTTTAATCAATCTGCTCAGAGATGTAACACTGCACCTATGGAAAAGACAGAACTTGAAGCCAGGGCCAGCGGCCCAGAGCTGGGGACACTACCCCTTTACTAGTCCATTCACTGTACATAATGGAGCTCTGTACCAATGCAAATAGGAACCTCAAGGCCGGATCATATCACGTTAAGGATGTGTAGCTGCTGTCTCATTAGAAAACCCAGTAATTGTCACCACTTTATGAACAGAGAGGCAGCCTGCTGTTGTAATAATGCTGCCTTCACATAAAGAGATTACATTGCTTTCTAGTGGATGGATATGATTTTGTTTGCTGCATCTACCCTGTTTTCCTCTTCCTTAATGCCCCGCTAACATCGAAATTTGCTTTCTAATTTGTGTTGGAGTTTTGTCCAGCAGCTTGGTGTTGAGGGAATGTACCTCACATTGTCTCCGTGATGTCAGTCATGACCATTTATTGTATGAATCCCTGACATTAGCGAGCCCTCTACTGTAGCTCTACCAGGGGCTGTCATTACCCATGTCTCAGATAATTCCCATATCCTAGATTACCTGTAGGAATGTAGTTGACCTGTCATTGTACCATGTCCGTCCCATCTCTGTGTTGGAGAAATTCAGGTCCCCTCATTGTCACCCTCCTGCCGTGGCATGGATTTGATTTTCCCAGTTGCTGATGCAATACCGTTCTGGTATAATCTAGCTCCAAACCAGGCTCAGACGGATCATTTTAGCTCCTCACAAATTATTCTTTGTTTTTGTTTTTGGAATCATCTCATTCTGCCATTTGCTGTTTTGACAATAACCTGAGTGTCCGTTTGCCTTCCTCCTCTCTGGGAGGGAGTTAGCTTAACTCCATTTTATTGGGCCAGGTGACCCACAATTTTGAGGACATCTATTTAATAAAATCACTTCCAAATGAAACAGAAATGCCCAGCTTCTCCAAGCTATCAACATAGCTGATATCCACATTCCTGGGACAATTCTTTTAAAGATGTGCAGTGTTCACACATCCCTTGGAAAGTTCGGTGCTCAGGTCGATATGTGACACAATAAGTGCAGCATATCCCCAAGTACTTCAGGGCCCCAATTCATAAGCAGTTGCTGACATCAGTCTTGGCTCAGAAATGTTTGGCAGGTCAGGTCATATTGGGAGCACAGATGGAACCTCCATGTCCCAAACCAGAAGCCGAGAAACCAAAGAGAATCTGCCACGGCCCAAGGAGAAGCGGATAGCATTGAACCACATTGGGAATGGGACAGTATGGAGACGCACTTGGTGCCCTGTACAACAGTGACAGAAATTAACTTGTTTCAGACTGGCAGATCATTTGGAATGTAAGGGACAGACTTTGCACTGGCTCGGGTTCACACATAATTGTGGGCTTTCAAGGTCGAGACACTGTCAGCGGGGAATGTGTCATTCTGCTGGAGTGGTTCCTCTCAAACTGCCACACACAGTGCACCACAATGTGCTATTTGATCTGTTCCCATCAGCGAGTCACTGGGAACACCATTACCTCACTCTGACTTTGTGCCAAATCTGCTCAATAGAACCCTACCTCTGTGTAATTGGCAGCTAACATTGCTATCAGTCTGGCCAGAATGCTACAGCTGTTATAGTACTGAACAAACTAATATACACATTGTATTTGTGAGGGCTGACTGCAATGATAACTTGGCTAATTTCACCACCTATCTTTCATTGAATTCGCTCTAATTCCCGGTAATTCCCCATTTTATTTCCCTGAGTTAACCAGACGATGCTAAAAAAGGAGAATGCAAATGTCAGTGTTGCGCAGATTGTGGCACAAATCCTATTTCCTCATTGACAATTGGTTCCTTTGCCAGGCATCACCAGTCCGTCCTTACCTTTCACCATGACCAATGTAACCTGTCAGTTTCCCTTGTTGAACACACTGTCAGATAGAGCCAGGGACTTGGAGACAAATGACAGCACGGAAAGCAGCCACACGGCGTTTCAGGTTTGTCTCAGTGAATCCCCATCAACGTTGTACCTGAAGGATGCTTGAACCAGCTCAGATCGGAGGGTCTAACACTCTCCTCACTGAGTTTATCCAGACACGCAAATGCAGCACGATTCCTATCATCAATTTTATCCCCATCACAAACACCATCTCCATCGATCAATATTTTTTCCTTCAATGAAATTCACTCAAAGTGAGCAAGGCACAACCTTCACTGAGAAACCCATGCTGACTCTCCTGGATTAATCACTCACTGTTGAAATAACAATTTAGAGAATCTCTCAGAGTTTTGTCAGCTCTGGAAGTGTGACAGCAGCTGGTATCACATCCTAAAACGTTTCGAAAACTTCTGACAGATGGATCTCATTGACTTCATCTCGGGGTTTTCCATTGAACATCACTTCAAAGGTGCCACTGTGCGATGGCTGAGAACCCATACCAACTGCTTGGAAGGCAGCCATGCTGCCCACTATACCCCCATCCCCCTGCCAGCTGGGTGCTCGCTATTCTCAAACACACTTAACAACACCGTCATCATCATTAATTGAATTGGGGCTGATGAAAAAAAGAGAAATAGCTGGCCAAGCTCAGCAAGTCTGGCAGCGTCGGCATCAGAATCATATCAGGGCAGAGCAGTAGTTATGAACTATATAGACTTCAGTAAGGTATTCCACCAGGTTCCCCAATGGGAGACTAGTTCGCAAGGTTAGATCTCATGGAATATAGGAAGAATTAGTCATTTGGATACAGACCTGGCTCAAAGGTAGAAAACAGAGAATGGTGGTGGAGGGCTGTTATTTCAGTCTGGAGGCCTCTGACCAGTGGAGTTTCACAAGATCGGTGCTGGGTCCACTACTTTTCATCATTATATAAATGACTTGGATGTGAACATAAGAGGTACAGTTAGTAAATTTGCAGATGGCACCAAAATCGGAGGTATAGTGGACAGCAAAGCAGGTTACCTCAGATTACAAAATAATCTTGATCAGATGTGTCAGTGAGCTGAGAAGTGGCAGATGGAGATTAATTTCGATCAATGTGAGGTGCAGCATTTAGGGAAAGCAAATCTTAGCAGGACTTTTGCATTTAATGGTAAGATGCTGGGGAGTGTTGCTGAACAAAGGGACCTTGGAGTGCAGGTTCATAGCTCGTTGAAGGAGGAGTAACAGGTAGATAGGATCGTGAAGATGGCGTTTGGTATACTTTCTTTTATTGGACAGAGTATTGAGTAGAGGAGTTGGGAGGTCATGTTGTGGCTGTACAGGACATTGGTTAGGCCAAAGTTTGAATATTGTGTACAATTCTGGTCCCCTTCCTATCGAAAGATGTTGTGAAACTTGAAAGGGTTCAGGAAAGGTTTACAAGGATGTTGTTCGGGTTGGAGGATTTGAGGTACAGGGAGAGGTTGAACAGGCTGGGGCTGTTTTCCCTGCAGCAGCTGAGGCTGAGGGGTGACCTTCTAGTGATTTATAAAATCATGACGGGCATGGATAGGATAAATAAACAAAGTCTCTTCCCTGGAGTGGGGATGTCCAGAATTAGAGGGCATAGTTTTAGGATGAGATGGAATGAGCTGCCAGAGGAAATGTTGGAGGCTGGTACAATTGCAACATTTAAAAGGCATTTGGATGGGCATATGAATAGGAAAGGTTTGGGGGGATATGGACCTGGTGATGGCAGGTGGGACTAGATTGGGTTGGGATATATGGTCACCATGGACGGGTTGGACCGAAGGGTCTGTTTTCGTGCTGTACATCTCTATGACTCTATGACAAGGGCAGCAGCTACTTGGGAACACCACCAGCTGCAAGATGCCCTCCAAGCCACTCACCACCCTCACTTGGAAGTATACCGGTATTCCTTCAAAGTTGGTGGGTCACAATCCTGGAAATCCCTCCCGATCGAGATTGTGGGTGAACCCACAGCAAGTGGACTGCAGCGATTCCAGAAGGCAGCTCAGCACCACCTTCTCAATGGCAAATAGGGAAGGGCTATCAATGCTGGCCCAGCCAGAGACGGCCAGGTCCCACAAATGAATAAAAGACCCCAGAGAATCTGACATGTTCGTGTGGGACCAATGTTCAATATTTTCAAACTGTAATGATATTGTCAGTCTCTCTTGTTTTTCCACATTTATAAAGCCAACGTCAGTGCTGTGCTAACACAAACTGGCTGCCGGGAACACACCTAACATGTCTGACTGACTCATTTGTCTCTGGAATTCTGTCAGCAAGGGAGAGGGGGATGTGTCTAAAGCCGTTTCCATGTCTGAATCCTGTGTGGTTAGGCCCCATCCTTAAATCAAGTGTTTATCAAATCCCACTCTGACCTGCTGGGAGTTCAAATTGTGTGTTGTCTCCAAATAAAAGAAAATACTGGACCTGCAAATAAACAAATCTGTCGGATGTAACGTTGTGTGTTTGTTGGTGTCATTGTAGTTACACAGGATTGAAGATAAATTAGACAGTGCGAGATAGACAGCACTGTCACCAGCATGGTAGTGTCATTATAAAAGGAGTCGAGATTGTGGTGCTGGAAAAACACAGCAGCTCAGACAGTATCCGAGGAGCAGGAAAATCGACGTTTCGGGCAAAAGCCCTTCATCAGGAATCCCTCGACTTCAAGCTCCAGAATCTGCAGTTCTCACTTCCGCCCCATTATAAAAGGATATTAATATCTTCAGTGAATGGGGAAAACAGAGGGGGACGGTGTTCAAAGTAGGCAAGTGGGGAGTCACCTAAAGTAGGTAAGTTTATGACTTCAAGACATAATGGTCGGCACGGACGGGTTGGACTGAAGGGTCTGTTTCCATGCTGTACATCTCTATGACTCTATGACTATAAAAGGAAACTGATCACAGATCAATTAAAATGTCTCATTGCAGACTAACAATAATCTGATACCTTTGCCTCACTGTCCCACACGAATTCCTGGTAAAATAGGGAACACATCATTTGTTGGTGGAACGAGCAGGTTAACTTCCTGTGATTTAACCTCTCTCCAATTCCCTTTCCAATTAACCTCTCTCCAATTCCCTTATCTCTGCCGAGTCAATGTTTAAATCTAACACTGTCCTGATCTGATGCCATTTGGAAATCCGAATCTCCTTCTGTCCCTTCCTGCCTGGTGCTCACTGTGTGAGGGTCTGCCTGTTTCTCTCCCATCTTTCAGAACACATGGAAACCTCCACATACAGCAGTTGAATGCTGTGTGACTCAGCTCATTGTTGAGTTGGTCCATAGTGGGTACTTTCTCCCTTGATTTCTCCCTCTCATATCCGGTTATTCTGTATATAAATAACCCACTCCCCTCAATTCTATTCCAGTCTATCACACACTCTCGCGTTTCTAGTATTCTGTGTATAAACCAGCCCGACCACTTTGACGAATTCTAGTAACTCACTCTCGGGTCTTTGTTATTTTATGCACAAATCACCACAGAACCCTCAATTAGATTCCAAACTGTGACTCAATCATGGGTTTCTGTTGTTCTATATACAAACCACCCTGAATTCCTCAATAGGATTCCAATATGTAACTCACTCCCATGTATCTGTGGCTATTTACGTAGACCATCTCAAACCCCTTGAATAGATTCCGGCCTGTAAGTAACTCCCGGCTATCAGTTATTCTACATATAACCCTCGTCAAACCCACAAGCAGATTCCAGTTTGTAACTCACAGTTGGATATCTGTTTTTCTTATAAATAAACCTCCTGATCTATCAATTCGATTCCAAGCTGTAACTCACACTTGTTTATCTGTTATTCTAAATATAAACCACCCCGCACCCCTTGATAAAATTCCAATCTGTAACTGATTTCCCTTTATATACGACTCTCTACATAAACCACCTCAAACCCTCAGTCAGATTTTGATTTGTAAGTTTTTATTCTGTAGAAAAACTACCATGACCCAATGAGATTCCAATGTGCAACTCACTTCCATAAGTCTGTGCTTCCTGTTCTGAAACACCCCAAATGGTGCAAATGGGGGTAAGCACAATGCAGGAAAACGGGTCAGCATGGACCAGGTGGATCGCAGGACGTGTTTCCGTGCTGTATGACTCTATAATTTCTACCATCTCGATAACTCACTCCTGAATAACTGTTACTCTGTATAAAACCACATTGAACTATTCAGTTCGATTCCAGTCTGTAACACAGTCCTGGGTACCTGACACTCTGTGTATAAACCATCCCGATACACCTGATTAGATTCCTGCCTGCAATACATTCCCAGGCATCACTTACTGGGTGGATGAATCAACCCCCAAAGCTCGATTAGATCCAAGCCTCTAACTCACTCCCCGGTATCTGTCATGATGTATACAACGTCTATACCCGAACCCCACATCACCTCACCCCCCACTCCCCACCCCAAAACCGATTCGATTCCTGTCTGTAACTCTCTTCTGAACTCTATGTTATTCCATATATAAATCGCCCAGAACTCAATTAGATTCCTGTCTGTACTCAATCCCCGGTCCCTGTCACTCTCTGTGTAAATCCCCATGGAACCCTCAATTAGGTTCCATGCTGTAACTCACTTCCGGGTATCTGTTATTTGATATATAAACCTCCTGAACCCATACTGAGTGGAAGAGTGAGTGAGAACGAGTGAGAGAACGTAAGTGTGCATATGTGTGGGTGTGTGAAAACGTGTGTGTATGAGAGCGTGTGAGTGTATGAGCATGTATGTGTGTGTGTTTCTGTGTTACTTTTTGTTAACGTATGTGTTCGTGCGTGTGTAGGTGTCAGCTCATGTGTGAGATTGTGTCTGTATGTGTGAGAGAGTTAGGAGTTCCATCATAAAATCATTGACACTCAAACCTTTCACTCAGATGGACACACACACACACACACGCCAGGTCTCTCTCGTTCACACAGACATGCTCGCTTGCAGTCAGGTCAGAAACACAGAGAGAAAGAGAGAAATAGGCACATTTGATGGAAATATAGAAATAGAAGATGGACATAGAGAGTTATATTTGGGAGTCACACGAGCAGCAAGAATATTCTGAGACAGAGCCTCAGCTAATAAACCCACCATCTGCCCAGTCCTCTGTGTCGGGCTGGGGGGGGGGGGGGGGGGGGGGGCAAGGGTCAGAGAATTTTACATGATAGTGTGGGACCAATGTTCAATAGTCACAAATGGTACTGATGTTGCTCGTCTCTCTTGCTTTTCCCTCTTTGTAAAGTCCATACCTGTGCTGTGCTAACATGAATTGGCTGCCGGGAACATACTGGAGTAGATTGTGTGTGGGAGAGAGAGTGAGATTGTCTATGAAAGAGTTGGCAAGATTGAGTATGAGGGAGTGACATTGTGTTTGACAGAGAGACAGTGAGACTGTGCATGTGGGAGAGAAATCGTTTGTATATGAGAGGGAAACATGGTGAGACTGTGTCTGAGAGAGGGTGAGAAACTGGGATTATGTATTGGACAGATGATGAGATTCTACATGAGAGAGAAAAATAGTGAGACTGTGCATGAGAGAGAGTATTGAGTTCTCAGTTATTCCAAATGTAAAACACCCCAATCCCCTTGATTACATTCCCATCTGTACACCATTCATGTTATTCTATAAATGAACACCCCAAACCCCATGATAAAATTCCAATGTGTAACTAACTTTCAATCATCTGTTGTTCTAAATATAAATCACCCCGATCATCTCTATAAGATTCCAGTCAGTAACTCACTCCTGGGTATTTGTTATTCTATGTATAAACCTCCTCGAATCCTTCCACACATTCCAGCCTGTGTCTCATTCTCAAGTATCTGTGATTCGATATATAAAAAGCCCAAACTTCTCAATTAGATTCGCTCCCCAGTATTGGTTAGTCAATACGTGACCTACACTGTACCATTCGATTATACCCCGATCTGTAACTCACTCACTGGTACCTGTTACTCTGTATAGAAAGTAGCCCAAATCCCTCAGTTAGATTTCAGACTGAAACTCACTCCCTGTTGTGTTCTGAAATACATAAACTCGCTGAGACCATCGATGAAATTCCAGTCTCTAACTCAGTGTAAACTAAACGGTTGAATATTAAATTGGGAGCAGGAACAGAGAAAGCTGGAGTTTAAGTTCCGCTACATTCTGTTTCTCCAGAAACATTAATTTGATGGAGTGCAGCGGTTCAATAAGGCAGCTCCTTCCCACCTTCTCAAGGGCTGGTGGGAATGGGGGATAAATGCTGAGCCCAGCCAGTGATGCTCACATCCCATGAACGAATGAAAACAACAATCCCTTTGCCTTCCTGATCACTCACTGCCCCTGCAGACTGAGTCTGCAGCTACAGCAAGGCTTCCTCACTTCCCTAGTCCCATGTCCTGGTAATAACTGGCAAACCATCCTAATATTTGATGGCACCATCACGTTAGCTTTCTGTGATTTCTGTACACAGAACCAGAAAATAATGTGTAATACTGGAGGACAAGAGGACCTGACCCACGAATGCAGGGCCCCGGTCACTCCCTCTTCCTCTCTCTCTCTCTCTCTCTCTCTCTCCCACACACAAACACATGCACACACATACAGAGTTACTGAGGGGCAAGGAATGACAGAATAAAATGAGCATTTTCAAATATTAAAGTTCCGTTAAACAAACCCGGGAGTGGTTGATCGGGACAGTGTGGAGAGAGAGATACAGAGAGAGCTTGACTCTGTATCTCACCCTGTGCTGGCCCTGCCCTTGGAGGGGTTGATGGGGATACATTAAAGGCGGTTTCATTGTGTATCTAACCCCATCCTGTCCCTGCCCTGTGAGTGTTTGATGGGGACAGTTTGTAACATAGGAACAGGAGGAGGCCATTCAGCTCCTCGACCCTGTTCCATCAGTCAATTGCATCATGACTGATATGTGGCCTATCTCCACATTCCTTCCTTTGGCCCATATCCCTCAATGTCTTCACTGAACAAAAATGTATCTCTCACTGATTTAACCTGAACAACTGATGCAGCTTTGCCCATTTACCCAGTCTGTCAATATCCCTCTGTAATGTTAAGGTACCATCTGCACTGTCTACAATGCTGCCTAACTTTGTACCTAACCCCGTGCTGTCCCTATCCTGTGAGTGTTTGAGAGTTACAGTGCGGATGGATCTTTATTCTGTATCTAGCCCCATGTTATACCTGCTCCATGTTGTCCCTGTCCTGGGTGTGTCCGATGTGGACAATATGGACAGATCCTGACTCTGTATCGAACCCCATTCTCCCCAGACTCTGGGAGATTCACATGGAGAAATTGCCACTGAACACATAGTCTGTATCTAACGCAGTGATGGAACTGCCCTGAGTGTGTTTGATGTGAACAGGATGGGGGAAGTGGGAGATTTGATCAGTACCTAACGCCACACTGAACATGGCCTGGGAATGTGAAAAGCTGCAGTGTACAGTTTACTCTGCATCTAACTGTATTCACTACCTGCCCTGGAGATTTAAGCGGGTGCAGTTTAAATAAAGCTTTACTTTGTCTGGAATCCTGTACATCCTCTGCCCTGGGAGTGTTTGCTGGGAACACTGTTTAACCTCTGCGATATGGATCCCATGAAGATTGATGGGAGACAGTGTAAATTGAATTGTCAGGGTCCAATTCCTTCACGTGGATGAGAGAAGGTCTCCAATTGGAATTGTGAGAAAAATTGATGCCCGTGGGATTGAAGAGTCAGTAACAGAATGAATACACCATTGGCTCAGAGACAGGAGACAGGATGGAGGGGAATGAGGGTTTCAGGCTGGAGGCAGGTACAGGTACACACAAAGGGATTTGAGACACAATTTTTATACACAGAAAGTTTTGTGTGTGCGGAATGATTTGCCAAAGTCTGGTATACTCGAAACATTGTTGACAGGGTTGGAGGATTTGAGCTATGGGGAGAGGCTGAACAGGCTGAGGCTGTTTTCCCTGGAGTGTCAGAGGCTGAGGGGTGAACTGATAGAGGTTTACAAAATTATGAGGAACATGGATAAGGTAAATAGGCAAAGTGTTTTTCCTGGGGTCGGGTGTCCAGAACTAGAGGGCATAGGTTTAGGGTGAGAGGTGAAAGCTTTCAAAGAGACTTAAGGGGCAACTTTTTCACCCACGGGGAGGTACGTGTATGGAATGAGCTGCCAAAGGAAGTGGTGGAAGCTGGTACAATTGCAACATTTAAGAGGCATTTGGATGGTATCTGAATAGGAAGGGTTTGGAGGGATATGGGCCAGGTACTGGCAGGTGGGACTAGATTGGGTTGGGATTTCTGTTGGGCATGGACAGGTTGGACCAAAGGTCTGTTTCCATGCTGTACATCTCTGTGGCTCTATTTAAATGGCATCTGGATGGGATGTAGACAGGGAGGGTTTGGAGGGGTAAGGGACAAATGTTGGCAAATATAGCTAGATTAATTTCGGTTATCTGGTCAGCAGGGACGAGCTGGAACAGAGGGTCTGCTTCTGTGCTCGGCACCTCCGAAATCCTGATGAAGGACTTTTGCCCGAAACGTCGATTTTCCTGCTCCTCGGATGCTGCCTGACCTGATGTGCTTTTCCAGCACCTCTCTGATCTAAGCTCTGAAATGCACTGTTTCAGAGTTCCATCAACCTCATCTCATGCCCTTCTCAAACAGGCGACTTCTCCTGCCTTCCGAAGGTACACAAAGCCAACACACCAGGATGTCCCATCATAATAGGCAATGGGACCCGATGTGGGAACCTCACTGCCGGTGTCAAATGCATCTTGAAAGCCGTGAGGCAGGGTACCCCCAGCTTCTGCCACGACAGAACATTGGGACACAGGCTGATTTCAACCTCACACCTTCAAGGCTGAATCTGAGCTGAGGTGGCACCCATTGTTAAAGATTTACCTGAGAATTTAGCTATTTTTACATACTGTTTACATATGAAAGAACAAAATCTAACATGGTATTACTAAAAGTATACAGACTGAACAGACAATGCACTTTTATTTTTAAATATGTCATTTCAGTGGCACCACCCTGTAATCTTTTACCATAAATTCTGTGTCGTGTGATGCTCTGCTCCACAACCACCTGATGAAGGAACAGCGCTCCAAAAGCTAGTGCTATCAAATAAACCTGTTGGACTATAACCTGATGTTGTGTGATTATTTAATTTTGTCCACCCCAGTCCAACACCGGCACCTCCAAATCTTTACTACATATTGTTTACACTAACTCACACGGAGTTCAGGTCAGTTTAGCACAATGACCCAGTTCCTCTTTTTGTGAGGTTCCCTGTGTCTATTAACAGAGTTAATGGGCCCTGAGAGGATGATTACATTCTCTTTATCCTGACAGTTTAAACAGTTGAACATATCAGTTTGAAGCCAATGGAAGAGGAGATTGTCTTTTTCTGTACAATTTCAGTGCAGAACGTTCAGCCATAAACTGTCTTTGCAAAAGTGAGGGTTTAATGCAATTCTCACTGAGCAACATTAATACAACAAACACACAATTCCGAGTTACTGTTTTCAATTGGTTAAGGAACTGGGATGAGAAAACCACTTGTGGTGTGGTGCCCTGGCTCAGTTTGTTAACTTGCCGACATCATAAACAGCCCCCCAAGATTTCACATCCTAGTGGGGCCTGTGTATTTTACCAAACGCATATTGAGGGAGATACTGAAAGAACCAATTCTCCAACCGACATGGCTGCTGACTGACCGAAACAAATAATATAAAAACGGTAACTATTAAGCACAGCCTTTCACCAGCTCCGGGCAACGGAAGGATTCTAACAGCCAACAAAGTCATTTTGAATTTTCAACATTGACGGTTGTAAGCTAATGAAAGGTTTTGGTAAATATCCTGACAAGGAAAACTGATCATTTTACCAAAAAATATATTACAGAAATTTCGAAGTAACCTCGCTCTGCCGATATGAAGCATTAACTCTGTTTCTCTCCACTGTCCTACTGAGTTTTTCTATCAAATCTTGGTTTTGGTTCAGATTTCAAACATCTGCAGTTCTTTGTTTCATGTTATTCTTAACAACGTTTGAGACAAAACCAATGACCTGACGGCTTCAGAAAATCGGTCAGAAATACTGTTAGCAAGATATCTTTGCAGAACACATCGCCCGTTCCCTGACCAGGAATCACCATTTCCCCTTCAGAGAGTGCACCAACTCCTAACCGTGAGATTAAAGGGGAAGGGACAGAAGCTGTCGCATTTATTCTCAATGAAACCACTTATGCATTTCATTTTGGATCATTTCCGCTGCACATTAGTTTCTCGTTGTCTTCGAGGTTTATTTTAAACACAATAGGAAAATACCATTCGGCCCATCGTGCAGTATGGCTCATCAGATAGTCATCTGTTTTCGATCCAGTGTCCAGCTTTGGCACGATACCTTCGGTGTTCTGATGTTTTGAACGCAAAATTCAGAAAAGATTATCACTGTGATCTTAAACGAGACAACAATGGGAGTGAGTTACACACCGTCATACTGAAGTGAAATCCCCTCGGGCAACCCATTCACATTTTCACCCATAGAGTGAGTCACAGACACACATGCCCGGAGGTGGGTGGGGGTGGGGGGGTGGGGGGGCAGAGGTTTCGGGATTATACCAGCTCCTTGTGCTTCAGTTCCAGTCTCCACCTACTTAAGACCAACTCCACCCCACTCGCTCCCCCCCCCTCCCCGCCCCACCCCACACACATGCACACACAAGTTTCTCCGACAAGAGGCAGCTTTAGGTGCAATTAAAGCCAGTTTTACAGACAATGAGAGACGTTGCGATGAGCTGGAATTTAAAATGGACAATTGCCTCACATGCAACTTTCAAATTTGAAAACACACTGTAGAAGGACAATGACAGCGGACAGATACGATAGTGACCCCTTCAAATCTCCCTCCAATCATCTCACCTTCCTGAGTTGGAAATATGTTGGTGTTCCTTCAGTGTCTCTGGGTGTAAATCCAGCAAACCCCGCGCTTGCAGCATAATGGCTGTACCTCCGTGTGAAGGAGTTCAATGGTTCACAAAAGCACCTCATCTCCTCCATCTCTGGGGGATTTAGGGATGGACAGCGAGTCCTATTCCATTGAGTGATATCTTTATCCCAGGAATGCGTTTCTAACAGTGGTAGGTTCCAATCGGACACCTGCAGGAGATCAGTAGTAAGTTGAGAAGTGGAGCAGGGAAGTGAAATTGACGTGAATGACAATGATGACTGGGAGGCATGAGGCAGGAAGTGAGTCTGGATCTGGTGGTGCAAGGCTCAGTGTCGCTGCTAATGGATCAGCCTTTACTGCAAACTGTTTACAATGGCTCACACACCATTCCTGGTCAATTCATGGCAATGACACTGTTCCTCTTCGTGTGAGATTAACTCTGTGTGTATTAAAGCCGTCAATACGCCCCAAGAGAATGAACAACGTCCCCTTTGTCCTGTCAGTTTAAACAGATACAAATATCTGTTTGAAGCCAATACAAGAGAAGATTAACCTTTTATGTGCCTTTGCATTGGAGAATGTTCAATCGTGAAATGTCCGGTTTTGCAAAAGCGGGGTTTGATTGCAAATCACACTGAGTAATATTGATACAGAAATGTATTTCCGAGTTACTGTGGTCATGTGGTTCAGGAACTGCACATATGGACGTCGCTTAGTTATTTAAACCCCCTCCTTGGTAAGCAGCTGACCATAGGGTCCAATCGCAGCTGCGCCGCTTGTTGTATTGAAGGCTCATAGGTTCACCTTTTATTAAGTGTCGTGTTGCTGATGAAGTGACTCAGATTCCTGTTTGATTTCGAGCCTGTTATGGTTTGGCAAACCCGCTCCTTTTTCCTGGTTTAGTTCCAGCACTGCATGTTGTCCTTCCTAACCAATAGGCCAACCTGGAATTTCTTGTCGCTGTTCCAAAAGCACTCCTTCTTCTCCTCCACTTTTATTCTCCCTCCTTCATCCCAAGTTTGGTGGGAATAACGAGGTGAGGCAGGAGACACTGCAGGAAGGCCGTGGGATGTTGTGGTTATGGCACAGAAACCACGAGTGGGTCACCCTCATTCTCTGCTGTGGCCATTCATTCATTTTACAGCATCAGTAATGCTTCCATGGTGTCGTTTATTTGTATTGGATTAGGAATGCAACTTTAATTTCGAAAGGGTTACAATATTTTGAGGAAGAAATGGTTCCTTGTATCACATCCAAGTGGCTGGCGTATTATCCGTAGAATGTGAGCCAAGTTTTTCAGTCTCCTGCCAGGTTCCAGAAAACCACTCAGCAGCTCCATTCTCAAACTATCCCTGAACGTCAGGCTTTTCATAGAGTAGGAATGGGAAATGAGGGATATTGGCAAATAAAGGGTCAAAGAACATGAGAAAGGGTGAGGTAGATACACAGAGATAAAGACAGAAAATTAGAGACCCATCTTGAGGTATACACTAAAAGAACCAATTCTCGGGTCGACATGGCTGCTAACTGGCAAAAAAAGAGATTTTGATAACCATCCTCATTCGACAGATAAAACTGACCATTATCCCGGCATTGTGGTCTAGAAATGAAGAACTAATCTGGTTGTGTGGTTGTGAATCATTGTCTCGGTTTCTCCCCACAGATGTTGCCAGGACTAGTCAGTTTGCACGTCAATTCTTGGTTCAGATTTCCAACATCTGCATCTCTTAGTTTTCTGTTCAACTTTAAAACGGTTGGCACAAAACCGATGTTCTGCCAGCTTTGGAAAAGTGGTCAGAAATATTCTTACCACGATGTGTGTGCAGAACAAAGCACGCATTCCTTGACCGGGAATAGAATCCGTGTTCACGGCGGAGAGAGCGCCAAATGCTGGCTACTAGACCACAAGGGAAGGCAGACGGCGCCCTTGTATTTATTCAGAATGAAAACACTTTTGCCTTTTCATTTCTGATCAGTCTTGCTGCAGATGAGGTCCTCCTTGCCTTCGAGCTTTCACAGAGTGGCAAGAGACCGTTCGGCCCATCGTGCATTGCAGCTCATCGGGCATCCATGTATTCCAGTCCCAGTTCCTAGTTTTGGCTCAAACTGTTATGTTTACTCATGTTTCCAGAGCAAATGTGAATGCGATTCTCACTGTGAATTTAAATGACACGACATTGGGACTGAGGTCTGACATGGTCACACTGTGTTGTAACCACCTTGAGGAACTGAACCTCATTGTCACCCACAGAGGGAGACACACAGAAACATATCCCGAGAGAAACAGATGTCTCAGGATCATAACCAGCTCCTTGTGTTTCACTCCCGCTCTCTGCCCCACACAACAGCTTCTCTGACAACGGCAGCTTTAGGTTGAACACTCGCCAGTTTGACAGGCAATGAGAGATGTTGAGCTGATCTGGAATTTAAAATGGACAACAGACCTAAATGTAAGTTTTAAATTCGACAATACACTGATCCAAACCATTCAGATCCTCAGAACCTGACAAAACAGGACCAGCCATACACCTGTCTGACATTGAGCTGCAATAGACTCAAAAGCAACATTCAATTTTAATACACGCTGATCCAATCCCTGCAGCTCGAAAGGACCGAAGAAAATAGCAACTGACAACATGCAATTGGCTGGACTAACACGTTACACTCGAGACATGTAGGATGTAAACCTACAGTCGTCTGATTCAAGTATACTTTCATACTTGGATTCAGTGTCACTTCCAGTCAAGATCCTGAACGAATTCAGCGAGAAACCTCTGATCATTTCCAGCATGGAATTTAGAATCAGACGATTTGAACGAAGGCTTTATTGGGGCCGCCCCATCACCGCAGATCTACGCCTCAAAACGAGCCGCTGTTAGTATCGAACTGTTCTGTACCTTCCTGCAGTAAATCAGGTTAGCACAGCTCCGCTTTCTTCACATTGAAACCAGGGCGGCTCTATGAATTGTTTGGAAACTTAGAGAGAGAAACATTGCTGCAGAAGATGATGATGACGTGAAGATCATGCACAGAGTCTGGACAGATCAGGTCACAAATGTTACTGTCAGCTTCAGTAGGGTCCCTGGTTCGGAGCCTGAGTTTGCAATGCCCAGACCGGGATACAGTTCCCAGTCAGGAAATGAAGATCTATTTCTCTTCTTGTGAATTATCTTATTGAAAACTAACTCCTGCGTCCTCCCAGACACAGACCCAGACCAACCCAGTCATTGTTTGCATCTATCTAGAAGGACAATAGCAACAGATACACGAGAGAACTGTAACCACAAATGACCCATCTGGGATCTCGCCTTTCTGAGTTGGAAATATCTCGCTGCTCATACAGTGCTTTTGGGTCTCGATCCTGGAACTCCCTCCCTAGCAGTATCATGGCTGTACCTTGAGTTCTTCCAGGGTTCTGTCAAGTAACTCAACATTTTCAAAGTTTGTGAGAAGATTTGTCGCTCGGGTGCTTGTTGCTGTGGTTCTGTTCGCCGAGCTGGAAGTTTTTGTTGCAAACATTTCGTCCCCTGTCTAGGTGACATCCTCAGTGCTTGGGATCCTCCTGTGAAGCGCTTCTGTGATGTTTCCTCCGGTGTTTATAGTGGTCTGTCCCTTCCGCTTCTGGTTGTCAGTTTCAGCTGTCCGCTGTGGTGGCCGGTATATTGGGTCCAGGTCGATGTGTTTGTTGATGGAGTTTGTGGATGAGTGCCATGCTTCTAGGAATTCCCTGGCTGTTCTTTGTTTCGCTTGCCCTATAATGGTAGTGTTGTCCCAGTCAAATTCATGTTGCTTGTCGTCTATGTATGTGGCTACTAGGGATAGCTGGTCATGGCGTTTCGTGGCTAGTTGATGTTCGTGGATGCGGATCGTTAGCTGTCTTCCTGGTTGTCCTATTTATTGTTTTGTGCAGTCCTTGCATGGGATTTTGAACACTACGTTAGTTTTGCTCATGCTGGGTATCGGGTCCTTAGTTTTGGTGAGTTGTTGTCTGAGTGTGGCTGTTGGTTTGTGTGCTATTATAAGTCCTAGTGGTCGCAGTAGTCTGGCTGTCATTTCAGAGATGTTCTTGATGTATGGTAGTGTGGCTAGTCCTTTGAGTTGCGGCATGTCCTCATTCCGTTGTCTTTCCCTTCGGCATCTGTTGATGAAATTACGAGGATATCCGTTTTTGGGAATACCTTGTATAGGTGTTCCTCTTCCTCTTTTTTGCAGTTCTGGTGGGCTGCAGTGTGTTGTGGCCCTTTTGAATAGTGTCTTGATGCAGCTTCGTTTGTGTGTATTGGGGTGGTTGCTTTCGTAGTTCAGGACTTGGTCTGTGTGTGTGGCTTTCCTGTGTACCTTTGTGGTGAATTCTCCGTTTGGTGTTCTCTGTACCCTCATGTCTAGGAATGGGAGTTGGTTGTCCTTTTCTTCCTTTCTCGTGAAACGGATTCCTATGAGTGTGGAGATGATGATCCGGTGTGTTTTCTCTATTTCCGTGTTTTTAATGATTACAAAGGTGTCATCAACGTATCTGACCCAGAGTTTGGGTTGAATTTGTGGTAAGACTGTTTGTTCTAACCTTTGCATTACTGCTTCTGCTTTGAGTCCCGAGATCGGTGAGACCATGGGTGTTCCGTTGAGTTGTTCAGACAACGGGACGTTTAATCCACCAACAAAGACGGTATACTTAAATTACTGGACTTGTGCCTCACAACACACTTCACATTCAACAACCAGATATACGAACAAATTTCGGCCCATCTGCAGTGCGGGTCATTGGACTTCCATCTATTCCAGTCCCAGTTCCCACAAACCTGCGTTTCTGATGTTCCCAGGGCGAATCTAAATGGGATTCTCCCTGTGAGCTTAAATGACACAACAATGGAACTGAAGTTGGACATGGTCACATTATGTTGTAACACCGCCGAGGAACTCAACCTCATATTTACCCACAGAGGGAGACAAACAGAGGGCTCAGGATTAGTCCCGCTCCATATGCTTCACATCCGCCAGTTTCTCCGACCAGCTCACCGCAGCTGGGCAAAGAGGTCTGCAGCACAGAAAATGCCGTTCGGGCCATCAAGTCTGCACCAGTCGAAGACTGGCCCCTGACTGTTTTCATCTCGTTTTCCAACGGTTGGCTCATAGCTCCAACAAAGTTGGGATGGGATTGTTCAACTCATAGTGTCTCAACTTTCTCTGGGGATTTCTGCGTGTTGTACCCTGAAAGGCAGAGGGTTGCGGATTGCCACCATTCCCAACCTGTCTGGAATGTCTTTTTTCCCTTCTCCTGTGGTTTGTATGTGAAAGAAGAAGATAGGGTGTAATCTCCCTCTATATTTGTTGACATTACTGAATCACAACCGGTAGGATTCCAGGCTGTGAGGGGAAGGCCAAATGAATTTCAAGCCCATGGCCTTAAACACGCATCGACCACTACAGAACCACACTTTCCAGGTGTCTCTCATTGTGGAGTTGAGGAAGAGTGAATCATTATCGGGTTTGTTTGAATCCATCACTTCACAATTTGCAAAAGCGTTAAATTTTAGTGCATGGTGGATCTGGTTGTATCATCCTGATAGATGGAACGGACATTCATTTAACACCAAGAACAGGAATTGCAAGAGAAACTCAGCAGATGTTACAGCATCTATACAGAGAAAATCAGAGACAACATTTCAAAACTTCATCAGAACTCGGTAATCTCCCACAGGTACTGCCAAACTCGTTAGATTCGAGAGCAGTTTCTGTTTTTGCTTCAGATTCCAAGAATCCACAGTTCGTTACATGAACCATTAAAGCAATGCAGAAGCGTCTTTGTGGGAACCGTGGGCATGGGCACTTTGATGAGCAGGAGGAAGTGTTGCTCCTGACCAGAGGCAGTGAACAGAGGACTGGGATGAAAGGAATCTAATGGAAAGCAGCACTTCTGTGCAGTACATTCAAAGAATACTGCAGAAGCTCGATGGGTCTGGCAGCATCTGTGAAAAGAGAAACAGAAATAACGGTTTGAGTGTGGTATATATTTGTGAGTAAGAACTCGACCAGCCCATGTCCAATCAAATGTTTGGCCTCGCGAGAATGTACCCTGCAGGAAGTCGTTCAAGATGTAGTCGGCAGGATTCGAGCCTGCATGGGGAAACATCAATGGATTTTTAATCCATCGCCTTTATCACTCGGCTACGAATAGCCCTGCATACGCCTGGCTTAATATTTCTTATAGAATGGAGAGTTGTAACCTGAAACACCAGTATTTGGCTTGTCCTGTCCGCAGTATGACCCCAGTATTCGCTGTCACCCTCTCTTGGTTCAGAACGGAGGAGGATGCTGGGAGATCAATTGGAATTACACACACATTGGTGAGATATAAAATGGATGGGAAAGATCCGTTTTCATGTGCTGAGAGATTCATAAACACAGCAGTGGATCGAGAAAGAAACATGTCCTTGTAGTTGCCTCGCGCTTTCACCGCCAGCTGAATTACGGCCAATGAAGTGCTTTTGAAAAGATTCACCATTGCCAAACCAAAGTGCAAATCTGGTCGATTTATTTAATCAGAGGTCAAATTAGGAAAATGTTTCAAATACACACAGCTGGCACTGGACAGTGCAGACCTATTCTCAGGGGGTTATTCTGCTCTGATTGACGCCTGAGACAAAGTGGGAACAGGGGGTTTTCTAACAGCGGAAGGGTCACAAATTTCAGACTCTGATGAGAAGGATATTCTTTCTTTCAGAGGGGAGCAAATCTATGGAATTCTATAGGTCAGAGGGCGGTGAAGGCTAGCTATATTCAAGACTGAGATAGACAAACATTGAGTTAATTCACAACCAAGGGCCACGGAGATCAGGCTGAAAAGGAGGGGGGGGGGGTGAGGATTAAACAAATCAGCCGTGATCTCATTGAAACCTGCCGCCCACGTGACCGGCTACATTGCTTCCACCTGCTCTCATATCTTTGCTGTTATTTGGAAGATGCGAGACCCCATTGTAAAAGAAGAAAAGCAGAAAGTTAGGGAGAGATGATTGCAGTCAAACTGTGTCAAAATCATTTATTGGAAGGAATCCCATATTTGGCAATTTGCCAGATTTCTGTACTAACATGTCCAGCAGAGCTGACCAAGGGAGGGATTGAGCTGAGTCTTGGACAAGAAACAAACAAAGATTAGGGACATTTTTTTCTGACAAAAGAAATGGCCTTTCCTGATGCTCACAATGAAAGAGATGGTTTCCAAGAAAAGACAGAGACTAAGTCGCCTGTAAACTAATCGATGATCAAGATATGGCTCGCGTTGTTCTATGGGACATATGTGATTTATTGATTATTGTTGTCTAAACTTCCTTTACACAGGAACCGGGAGTGGGAGCGGGGAAATTAAACCCACCCACGATTATTGCCATCATTTATCACTCACACACTATTTATTTCTTGTATGTTTTATCTCACATTGTGGTTCCTGCGAGTGGGCTTGTAAACTGCATCTGCTGGCGAGTTCTTTCCTCACTGTTCCTCATCTGTATCCAAACACGTTCTGCTCCTTATCTCCTGAATGAAGGTAATCGCTAACCATTGTATAAGTGTCACTAAAACCTCGGCATTTCACACGCCTCTGTATCTCATCTCCCAATATTAATTGATACTTTACTGTGTTGCAATTGTGCATAATATAAGAAAAACGAAATAGAGACTGGTGGACCTGAGTTTCCAACGCACGTTATTGCAGCGAAACCGCAGGTTACTGCCCACAAGACAATCACGGAAACACGCACCGAACCATCAGGTAACACAGGATAAGATCAGCACTAGAGGACATGTCTGAAACAGCATCAGAAACACAACAGCAATATGTCTCTGCGCTACTATGTTGGATGTATTTCTCAATGAGGAATCGAGAGTTACATGTGTTCCATCAGGAGCAATTTATTTTAATAAAGGGGACCATGCTTTTCAAATTACCTGGTGGCATAACTCGTTGCGAATTTCGTGTGCCAGACATCTGGGAATGAAGTCGTGGGGATATCCATTCTTGGCAAAGAAATTGTGTGGCAGTCACGAATTGTCCCGACCAGCTGTCCCGAGTACAATCCGTACAGACGGCAAGGTTTGGGAGAACAGCTCAATAGTAATAGGACAGGGCAAACAGAAGGCAGCCAGAGAATTTCTAGAAGCAGGGCACTCATCCGCGGATCCCATCAATAAGCAGATTCATCTGGACCCAGTCTGCAACCCCAAACACCGGAAGCAGCGGGAATGAAACCAAATCAATTCCAACTGCCACAGGACAGCAGCGCTTCACAACAGGCTCTGCAGCCCTGAGCATGTCACCCAGAAATGTGAGGAAAATGCTGCAAACCATCTTCCCAGCTCCGCCAAACATTCCAACAACAACTCCAGGAGGCACACGAGATCAACATCTTTCTGCTCCAAAATGCTCCGGTTTTCTGCAGCAGAGTATTGTACCCTGAACCCCCGGGAGCAAGGTGAGGATGCCAACCCGTACACGGCCAGGAACGGCAGTGAGAGCGAGGGTAACAGCTGCCATTGTCGGATGGACAGCCACAAACACTCCCTTTGAAAAGTACTTTGTCCATATGAAAGTCTGTGCAGCAGTATAACCCGGGGCTCAAACAGCCTGCGCTGGGGATTCATATTCCAGACAGTTTACGGTTGGTCACCGTTTTCCCTGAAAGTGAGTGGAGATTGATATTTCATTGCTGGTGTGAAACCAGATCCTACACCAAATCTGCTCGCCGGTTTTTGTTGCTGTGGTGAAACGGTGGGCAATCACGGGGTGAAACGTTGTTCTAGCTCTCTGGTTTCCTTCATTCCTGTCCTGGTCAGGGAGGCTGGGGATTGGTCCTCTCCATCAGAGGGAGGTACCAGCGCATTGTTGACCCAATTTAATCAAGAATGTCATTGGTCATCTTCACTTCCCATGGTTCATTGCGGTTCTGTTTTGTTGTATGTGATTGAGCACTTTCTGGGACTTGACAATGCATTAAAGCTGCAGTATGTTTGGAAGCACGGTTTGGAATTGTCTCGCTGCCATTTGTGTGAGCAGAACATGACATAGACGACTCGCACTACCTCAAAGTCAGCATGCCAGTGTGTCTGGCAATGGTTCTGCCTTTTCTGGTTTGCTTCTCTTCCACGCTAAGAGCTGTCAGTTTTTGGATTCGCTGGAGTGCTGAGGGGGTAACACAATTTGTGTGGTATTTTTCTTCAGGCCAAATTCCACCCTCCAGGAACAATAGCCAAACGCGCTGAGTTACAAACAGCACGCGTTTTTTTTTAGCAAATGGTCTATTCAAGCTGGTGTCAGCTTCGAGAGCGTCTCAGAGTTGCCAAGCACGGAACCAGACCCTACTATCTAACTTGCCACTGCTAAACAGATAACCTAAATTAATCTAACCAATATTTGCCAAAATTTGTCCCATATCTCTCCGAACCCTTGCCGGCCAATATACCCATTCAGATGCCTTTGAAATGTTGTGAGCGCACCAGACTCTGCCACTAAATATGACAATTCATTCTGTACACACGGAAAAGTCTGTGTTCAAAACAAGTG
The DNA here is from genome assembly GCF_037043375.1 of Chiloscyllium plagiosum. Lineage (NCBI taxonomy): Eukaryota > Metazoa > Chordata > Chondrichthyes > Orectolobiformes > Hemiscylliidae > Chiloscyllium > Chiloscyllium plagiosum. The sequence continues at coordinate 37,062,465 of NW_028270181.1, read as the reverse complement.
TCCCACACATCCCCTTTAAATGTTCCTGTTCTCACAATAAACCAATATTATCTCGCTTTGAACTCATGTGCCTTGTGAAAAATTACTCCCTGACTCTTTTCTCTGTCCGCCTGCCTCATGACTTTATAAAATTCTGTAAGGCCGTTCCTCAGCCCTGAAGCTCCAGGGAAAACTGTCGAAGCCTATTCAGCTTCGTGCTATTGTCCAAACAGTGCAAACCTTGCAAACCCTTTGAAATAATTTCTAAATTGCACCACGTTCTTTCCTGAATGCGCGATCTGTTAGTGCCTGAAGTGAAGCGATGCTGAAACACTAATAATGACAATTTTGGGGTTTGCCCCCTGTCGGGTAGTGTGGCCGAGTGGTCTAAGGCGCTGGATTTTAAGCTCCAGTCTCTATTAAGTCGTGGGTTTGAATCCCAAAGCTACCAAAATGGCGGCGGGTCTACTGCAGGCCGCTGAACATCGCCGAACCTGTGCAGGTCCTATTCGTTTTCGTTGTTGTGTTTGCAGCTGCTCAGGCCTCTGATCCAGACTGACTCTGAAAACAGTGTGAGCCCTTGCTGTCGGAGCCTCCTCAAGCACTCTGCTTTCGGACATATGCGTGGCCAGTTTTGGTGCCAGTTTCTGTGTCTCAAATGGTCAGCGCATTTGGCTGAAAGTTTGGTGGTTCGAGCTCGCCCTTAGCACCGAGCCTCAATTATTTCAGTTCCAGCATTGAGACCAACCATGTACCTACACTGCAACCAGGAGAACTCACCCGAGTCCGCAGCTGGATGTGGCCCCAATCTCTCCAAGGCCCCGCTGCCAACAGAAAGCGGCTACTGCAGCTTCAATCAGCGGCTTCCTGCTCAGCCCTGGGACACAGCACATGGAAGATCCTTCCCCAGGAACGGCTCTTCCCGTGTGAAAGGGACAACCATTCCACTTTAAATTGGAAACGGCTTCAGAAGATTGTTCCTGTTCTTGGAACGTTTCATAAACAAAACTCCTGTCTCGCAAATAAGAAGTGGGAGCTGTTGCCCTCGCTCTCACTGCCGTTCCTGGCCGTGTACGGGTTGGCATCCTCACCTTGCTCCCGGGGTTCAGGGTACAATACTCTGCTGCAGAAAACCGGAGCGTTTTGGAGCAGAAAGGTGTGGATCTCGTGTGCCTCCTGGAGTTGTTGTTGGAATGTTTGGTGGATCTGGGAAGATGGTTTGCAGCATTTTCCTCACATTTCTGGGTGACATGCTCAGGGCTGCAGAGCCTGTTGTGAAGCGCTGCTGTTCTGTGGCAGTTGGAATTGATTTGGTTTCATTCCCGCTGCTTCCGGTGTTTGGGGTTGCAGACTGGGTCCAGATGAATCTGCTTATTGATGGGATCCGCGGATGAGTGCCCTGCTTCTAGAAACTCTCTGGCTGCCTTCTGTTTGCCCTGTCCTATTACTATTGAGCTGTTCTCCCAAACCTTGCCGTCTGTACGGATTGCTACTCGGGACAGCTGGTCGTTACAATCCGGGACTGCCACACAATTTCTTTGCCAAGAATGGATATCCCCACGACTTCATTCCCAGATATCTGGCACACGAAATTCGCAACGAGCATATGCCACCAGGCAATTTGAAAAGCATACTCCCCTTTATTAAAATAAATTGCTCCTGATGGAACACGTGTAACTCTCGATTGCTCATTGAGAAATACATCTAACATAGTAGCGCAGAGACATATTTCTGTTGTGTTTCTGATGCTGTTCCTGACATGTTCTCTCATGCTGAGCTTATTCTGTGTTACCTGATGATTCGGTGCGTGTGTCCGTGATCGTATTGTGGGCAGTAACCTGCGGTTTAGCTGCTATAACGTGCGTTGGAAACCCAGGTCCACCAGTCTCTATTTCGTTTTTCTTATATTATGCATAACTGCAACACAATAAAGTATTACTTAATATTGGAGATGAGATACAGAGGCGTGTGAAATGCCGAGGTTTTGGTGACACTTATACATTGGTTAGAGATTACCTTCATTCAGGAGATAAGGAGCAGAACGTGTTTGGATACAGATGAGGAACAGTGAGGAAAGAACTCGCCAGCAGATGCAGTTTACAAGCCCACTCGCAGGAACCACAATGTGAGATAAAACATACAAGAAATAAATAGTGTGTGAGTGATAAAAGATGGCAATAATCATGGGTGGGTTTAATTTCCCCGCTCCCACTCCCGGTTCCTGTGTAAAGGAACTTTGGAGAACAATAATTAATAAATCATATATGTCCCATAGAACAACGCGAGCCATATCTTGGTCATCGGTTAGTTTACAGGCGACTTAGTCTCTGTCTTTTCTTGGAAACCATCTCTTTCATTGTGAGCATCAGGAAAGGCCATGTATTTTGTCAGAAAAAAATGTCCCTAATCTTTGTTTGTTTCTTGTCCAAGACTCAGATCAATCGCTCCCTTGATCAGATCTGCTGGACATGTTAGTACAGAAATCTGGCAAATTGCCAAATATGGGATTCCTTCCAATAAATAATTTTGACACAGTTTGACTGCAATCATCCCTCCCTAACTTTCTGCTTTTCTTCTTTTACAATGGGGTCTCGCATCTTCCAAATAACAGCAAAGATATGAGAGCAGGTGGAAGCAATGTAGCCGGTCACGTGGGCGGCAGGTTTCAATGAGCCCACGGCTGATTTGTTTAATCCTCACCCCCCCTTTTCAGCCTGATCTCCGTGGCCCTTGGTTGCGAATTAACTCAATGTTTGTCTATCTCAGTCTTGAATATAGCTCGCCTTCACCGCCCTCTGACCTATAGAATTCCATAGATTTGCTCCCCTCTGAAAGAAAGAATATCCTTCTCATCAGAGTCTGAAATTTGTGACCCAATCCGCTGTTAGAAAACCCCCTGTTCCCACTTTGTCTCAGGCGTAAATCAGAGCAGAATAACCCCCTGAGAATAGGTCTGCACTGTCCAGTGCCAGCTGTGTGTATTTGAAATATTTTACAAGTTTGACGTCTGATTAAATAAATCGACCAGATTTGCACTTTGGTTTGGCAATGGTGAATCTTTTCAAAAACACTTCATTGACCGTAATTCAGCTGGCGGTGAAAGCGCTAGGCAAGCACAAGGACATGTTTCTATCTCGATCCACTGCTGTGTTTATGAATCTCTCAGCACATGAAAATGGATCTTTCCAATCCATTTTATATCTCACCAATGTGTGTGTAATTCCAATTGATCTCCCAGCATCCTCCTCCGTTCTGAACCAAGAGAGAGTGACAGCGACAGGACAGGACAAGCCAAATACTGGTGTTTCAGGTTACAACTCTCCATTCTATAAGAAATATTAAGCCAGGCATATGCAAGGCTATTCATAGCCTAGTGATAAAGGCGATGGATTAAACATTCATTGATGTTTCCCCATGCAGGCTCGAATCCTGCCGACTACATCTTGAACGACTTCCTGCAGGGTACATTCTCGCGAGGCCAAACATTTGATTAGACATGGGCTGTTCGAGTTCTTACTCACAACTATATACCACACTCAAACCGTTATTTCTGTTTCTCTTTTCACAGATACTGCCAGGCCCACCGAGCTTCTGCAGTATTCTTTGAATGTGATGCGCAGAAGTGCTGCTTTTCATTCGATTCCTTTCATCCCAGTCCTCTGTTCACTGCCTCTGGTCAGTAGCAACACTTCCTCCTGCTCATCAAAGTGCCCATGCCCACGGTTCCCACAAAGAAGTTTCTGCATTGCTTTAGTGGTTCATGTAACGAACTGTGGATTCTTGGAATCTGAAGCAAAAACAGAAACTGCTGTCGAATCTAACGGGTTTGGCAGTACCTGTGGGAGATTACCGAGTTCTGATGAAGTTTTGAAATGTTGTCTCTGATTTTCTCTGCATAGATGCTGTAACATCTGCTGAGTTTCTCTTGCAATTCCTGTTCTTGGTGTTAAATGAATGTCCGTTCCATCTATCAGGATGATACAACCAGATCCACCATGCACCAAAATTTAACGCTTTTGCAAACTGTGAAGTAATTGGATTCAAACAAACCCGACATTGATTCACTCTTCCTCAGCTCCACAATGAGAGACACCTGGAAAGTATGGTTCTGTAGTGGTCGATGCGTGTTTAAGACAATGGGCTTGAAATTCATTTGGCCTTCCCCTCACAGCCTGGAATCCTACCGGTTGTGATTCAGTAATATCAACAAATAAAAAGGGAGATTACACCCTATCTTCATCTTTCACATACAAACCACAGGAGAAGGGAAAAAAGACATTCCAGACAGGTTGGGAATGGTGGCAATCCGCAACCCTCTGCCTTTCAGGGTACAACACGCAGAAATCCCCAGAGAAAGTTAAGACACTATGAGTTGAACAATTCCATCCCAACTTTGTTGAAGCTAGGAGCCAACCGTTGGAAAACGAGATGAAAACAGTCAGAGGCCAGTCTTCGACTGGTGCAGACTTGATGGCCCGAAAGGCATTTTCTGTGCTGCAGACCTCTTTGCCCAGCTGCGGTGAGCTGGTCGGAGAAACTGGCAGATGTGAAGCATATGAAGCGGGACTAATCCTGAGCCCTCTGTTTGTTTCCCTCTGTGGGTAAATATGAGGTTGAGTTCCTCGGCGGTGTTACAACATAATGTGACCAAGCCCAACTTCAGTCCCATTGTTGTGTCATTTAAGCTCACAGGGAGGATCCTATTTAGATTCGCCCTGGTAACATCAGAAACGCAGGTTTGTGGGAACTGGGACTGGAATAGATGGAAGTCCAATGACCGGCACTGCAGATGGGCCGAAAGGTCTTTTTCACGCTGTAAAAATCGGAAGAAAGGGAAAATCAATCTGCAGCTAAAATGATCACAGATGAAAAGAGAAAAGCGGTTTCATGATGAAAACACACAGTGCCTTTTCTTTTCGCTTTCCCTGTTAGCCTACTGGTGAGGATTCAGTTTTCTCACTGTTGTAGCAAGTGGAGTTTTCCTCGTAACATTAATCGTGGGGACAGCCTTCCCGAAGCAGGGAATGAAGTATGGAGCTGACAATTGATCAAGTGTAGCCCCATACTTAATGCAGAGTAACTTTAAACAAAGCACTGCGAATGCTGGAATTCTGAATCCGAAAGGGAAATTGACAGAGGAACTCGGCAGACTTGGCAGCATCTGTGGAGAGAAACAGGTTTAATGTTTCAGATCGACAGAACCAGAGTAGTTATGCATTTTATTGTTTTCATGCTAGAGTAATTGTCAGTTTTACTTAGCAAATCAGCATATTTATCAGAATATTACATTAGCCGAGAAATGTCAACTTTCTGAATGTCAACCGACGTTTCCGGTTGTAATGCTGATTCCGTTGCCTTGAGCTGGTGAAACGCGGGCCTTCAATTGTTCTTTTTCCTTCCCCTTTCTGTCAGTGAGCACCCATTTTAAATGGAGAGTTTCTATTTTCAGGCTCTATCTCAATGTGTGTCTATACATGTCTATCATTTCCTCTGCTTCCACCTCACTCTCTTCCACATGCTCCCACTCTCTGTCTATCAATATCCCTATTTCCCATTTCTGTTCTTTGAAAAGTCTGACATTCGGAGATAGTTTGAGAGTAGACCTACTAATGGGCTCTCTCCGCCCCTGGCCAGAGTGTGTAGGACTGTACTCGCATTCTCCGGGTAGAGGGTATGTCACTGAGGCCTGCGGTAAGGTGACATTTCTTCACTCAAAATATTATGAGCTTTTACAATTCTTAATAGAATTCGTAATCCACCAAACAGAAACATTTTCACCCCAATTATACGATTTATGTGAAGCCTTTGCTTCAATTGAACGAATGAATGGTGACAGCAGAAAACGAGGGGTATCATCTTGCAGTGTGTGTGCCATTACCACAACATTGCTGGGATATCTGCAGTGTCTCCTGCCTCACCTCGTTATTCCCAACAAAGTGGGAATGAAGGAGGGAGAATAAAAGTGGAATTAGAAAGATAGAGCATTGAATTATGGGACCACAGGAGGCGGCAGGACGTGGTAACATGAAATACCAATGGGCTGAGCTCAAACACGGGAAGGATGCTGAGCTGTATCTTTCGGTATGGTGGGTCAACAAAATGGCATTTACGAGATGGTTAAGCAACGAACCTTCGATATACAGGACATGCAACGCCAGGATTTGACACCGTACTGGTCTGGTTATTACCAGGCGCTTTAACTAATTAATCCACAGCGACAGCGCAGACACTGCTCTTCAAATCCATATCTGCTGTTCATTAACTATTCCATCATAGTAACTCGGACATTTGTTTGGGTTTAAAGTTGCTTGGTGAGGATTTAAATCAGCATCCTCTTATAGAGAAAAGAATAGTTCACAGCTGGACATTCCCCAGTGAAAATGCACAGAAAGAGGCAATCTCTTCTTGCGTTGCGTTCAAACTGATACCTCCATCTTCATTAAAGTGACAGGATAGAGAGGATGCGTTCACCCTCCTGGAGCCCATGAACTGCGTTAATATGCAGAGAGGGAATATCACACCAAGAGAACAGGGTCATTGTGGTGAATGGATCAGGAGTGTTGTGTGAGTCAGTACCATCAGTGGGCAGAAGTGGCTGATCTTTTAGTTCTAACATTAAGCTTTGCTCCACCAGCTCCTCTCTCACTTACTGATTCAAGCCTTCCAGGCGTCTTTACCTTTCATTTTATTTCAATCACCCTGCTCCACTGACTCACTTCTCTCGATCACTTGCAGGTGTCCACCTTGAAACCGTAGGGGTCTCACGGTGGCTCCGTGGGAGCACTCCGGTCGCAAGTTCAATTCCAGCCTCCGGCAACTATCTGTATGGAGTTTGCACATTCTCCCCATGTCTGCGTGGGCTTCTTTCCGCAGTTCAACGATGTGTAGTTTAGGGTGAATTGGTCATGCTGAATTGCTAAAAGTATTAGGTGCATGAGCCAGAAGGAAATGGGTCTGGGTGGGTTCCTCTCTGGAGGGACAGTGTTGGACTGAAGGGTCTGTTTCCACGCGATAGTAAATCTAATGACCCTGTTCGAAACTCATTCGTGGCGTCGGACGCCACTCAATGGGATAGGAATCGCTGTCCATCCCTATTTACTCCAGAGATTGAGATGTTGAGTTACTTGACAGAACCCTGGAAGAACTCAAGGTACAGCCATGATACTGCTAGGGAGGGAGTTCCAGGATCTAGACCCAAAAGCACTGTAGGAGCAGCGAGATATTTCCAACTCAGAAAGGCGAGATCCTAGACGGGTGATTTGTGGTTACAGTTCTCTCATGCATCTGTTGCTATTGTCCTTCTAGATAGATGCAAACAATGACTGGGTTGGTCTGGGTCTGTGTTCTGTGAGGACGCAGTAGTTAGTTTTCAATAAGATAATTCACAAGAAGAGAAATAAATCTTCATTTCCTGACTGGGAATTGTATCCCGGTCTGGGCATTGCAAACTCAGGCTCCGAACCAGGGACCCTACTGAAGCTGACAGTAACATTTGTGACCTGATCTGTCCAGACTCTGTGCATGATCTTCACGTCATCATCATCTTCAGCAGCAATGTTTCTCTCTCTAAGTTTCCAAACAATTCATATTGCCGCCTTGGTTTCAATGTGAAGAAAGCGGAGCTGTGCTAACCTGATTTACTGCAGGAAGGTACAGAACAGTTTGATACTAACAGCGGCTCGTTTTGAGGCGTAGATCTGCGGTGATGGGGCGGCCCCAATAAAGCCTTCGTTCAAATCGTCTGATTCCAAATTCCATGCTGGAAATGACCAGAGGTTTCTCGCTGAATTCGTTCAGGATCTTGACTGGAAGTGACACTAAATCCAAGTATGAAAGTACATTTTAGTGGAGTGCATCATAAGATAGTGCAGTGACTGTGAATAAAATGCTGGAGACGTCCTGAAGTAGAACAGGCGACACAGAAGCAGGCACCTGAGGACCAATGTATTTGCTTTGCCATTGAAAGGCCCTGTTACACAAAGTGGATTATCTTTGCTGGTTGATCACCTTATGAATGTTGTTTGCCAGATCTCCATGTTTATATCACATATGGAAACGTGTTCAGCGTGTGTGTGTGCATCCTGCCAGTGAAGCAATAGATAAAACATCTGACTTTGAATCAGACGACTGTAGGTTTACATCCTACATGTCTCGGGTGTAACGTGCTAGTCCAGCCAATTGCATGTTGTCAGTTGCTATTTTCTTCGGACCTTTCGAGCTGCAGGGATTGGATCAGTGTGTATTCAAAGTGAATGTTGCTTTTGGGTCCTTTACAGCTCAATATCAGACAGGTGTATGGCTGGTCCTGTTTTGTCAGGTTCTGAGGATCTGAATGGTTTGGATCAGTGTATTGTCGAATTTAAAACTTACATTTAGGTCTATTGCCCATTTTAAATTCCAGCTCAGCTCAACATCTCTCATTGTCTGTCAAACTGGCGAGTGTTCAACCTAAAGCTGCCTTTGTCAGAGAAGCTGTTGTGCGGAGCAGAGAGCGGAAGTGAAGCACAAGGAGCTGGTATGATCCTGAGACATCTGTACCTCCCGAGATATGTTTCTGTGTGTCTCCCTCTGTGGGTGACAATGAGGGTCAGTTCCTCAAGGTGGTTACAACACAGTGTGGCCATGTCAGACCTCAGTCCCATTGTCCTGTCGTTTAAATTCACAGTGAGAATCGCATTCGCATTTGCTCTGGAAACATTAGTACACAACATTTTGAGCCAAAACTAGAAACTGGGACTGGAATACATGGATACCTGATGAACTGCAATGCACGATGGGCCGAACGGTCTCTTGCCACTCTGTGAAAGCTCGAAGGCAAGGAGGACCTAATCTGCAGCAAGACTGATCAGAAATGAAAAGGCAAAAGTGTTTTCATTCTGAATAAATACAAGGGCACCTTCTGCCTTCCCTTGTAGTCTAGTAGCCAGCATTTGGCGCTCTCTCCGCCGTGACACGGGTTCTATTCCCTGTCACGGAATGCGTGCTTTGTTCTGCACACACATCGTGGGAAGAATATTTCTGACCACTTTTCCAAAGCTGGCAGAACATCGGTTTTGTGCCAACCGTTTTAAAGTTGAACAGAAAACCAAGAGAATGCAGATGTTGGAAATCTGAACCAAAACCAAGAATTGCCGTGCAAACTGACTAGTCCTGGCAACATCTGTGGGGAGAAACAGAGACAATGGTTCACAACGACACAACCAGGTTAGTTCTTCATTTCTAGACCACAATGCTGGGATAATGGTCAGTTTTATCTGTCGAATGAGGATAGTTATCAAAATCTATTTGTGTTTGCCAGTTAGCAGCCATGTCGACCCGAGAATTGGGTTCTTTCAGTGTCTACCTCAAGATGGGTCTCTAATTTTCTGTCTTTATCTCTGTGTATCTACCTCACCCTTTCTCATGTTCTTTGACCCTTTATTTGCCAATATCCCTCATTTCCCATCCCTACTCTATGAAAAGCCTGACGTTCAGAGATAGTTTGAGAATGGAGCTGCTGAGAGGTTTTCTGGAAGCTGGCAGGAGTCTGTAAAACTTGGCTCACATTCTACGGATTATACGTCTGCCACTTGGATGTGATATAAGGAGTCATTTCTTCCTCAAAATAATGTAACCCTTTCGAAATTAAAGTTGCATTCCTAATCCAATAGAAATAAACGACACCATGGAAGCATTAGTGATGCTGTAAAATGAATGAATGGCCACAGCAGAGAATGAGGGTGACCCACTCGTGGTTTCTGTGCCATAACCACAACATCCCACGGCCTTCCTGCAGTGTCTCCTGCCTCACCTCGTTATTCCTAGCAAACTTGGAATGAAGGAGGGAGAATAAAAGTGGAGGAGAAGAAGGAGTGCTTTTGGAACAGCGACAAGAAACTCCAGGTTGGCGTATTGGTTAGGAAGGACAACATGCACTGCTGGAACGTAACCAGGAAAAAGGAGCGGGTTTGCCAAACCATGACAGGCTCGAACTCAGACAGGAAGCTGAGTCACTTCATCAGCAACACGACACTTAATAAAAGGTGAACCTTTGAGCCTTCAATACAACAAGCGGTGCAGCTGCGATTGGACCCTATGGTCAGCTGCTTACCAAGGAGGGGTTTAAATAACTAAGCGACGTCCATATGTGCAGTTCCTTAACCACATGACCACAGTAACTGGGAAATACATTTCTGTATCAATATTACTCGGTGTGATTTGCGATCAAACCCCGCTTTTGCAAAACCAGACATTTCACGATTGAACATTCCCCAATGCAAAGGCACATAAAAGGGCAATCTTCTCTTGTATTGGCTTCAAACAGATATTTGTATCTGTTTAAACTGACAGGACAAAGGGGACGTTGTTCATTCTCTTGGGGCATATTGACGACTTTAATACACACAGAGGGAACCTCACACGAAGAGGAACAGTGTCATTGCCATGAATTGACCAGGAATGGTGTGTGAGCCATTGTAAACAGTTTGCAGTAAAGGCTGACCCATTAGGAGCGACACTGAGCCTTGCACCACGAGATCCAGACTCACTTCCTGCCTCATGCCTCCCAGTCATCATTGTCATTCACATCAATTTCACTTCCCTGCTCCACTTCTCAACTTACTACCGGTCTCCTGCAGGTATCCGATTGGAACCTACCACTGTTAGAAACGCATTCCTGGGATAAAGGTATCAGTCAATGGAACAGGACTCGCTGTCCATCCCTAAATCCCCCAGAGATGGAGGAGATGAGGTGCTTTTGTGAACCATTGAACTCCTTCACACGGAGGTACAGCCGTTATGCTGCAAGCGCGGGATTTCCTGGATTTACACCCAGAGACACTGAAGGAACACCAACATATTTCCAACTCAGGAAGGTGAGATGATTGCAGGGAGATTTGAAGGGGTGACTATCGTATCTGTCCGCTGTCATTGTCCAGGATCTTGTCCGCTGGTTCAGGATCTTGACTGGAAGAGGCCAAGGTATGAAAAGATATTTCCCTGGAGTGGATCAAAAAATCGCGGAGTGACTGTGAATAAAATGATGGCAACTCCCAGCAGAGGCGCAGGCGACCCAGAAGCAGGTACCTGAGGGCAAATATTTTTCCTTGGCCATTGAAAGACATTGCTTCACCAAGTGGGACATCCGATGTGGAGCAGTGACGATAATTATTTTTACTGATTGTTTACCTTGTGAATACTGATGTCCATGTTTCCATTTCATATCGACTACCTGTCGTACCTCCGGCTGCCGTTGGCCCAGTGACATAATGGATAATGTCTCTGCCTTTTGGAGGATCGAATCCTTCCTGATTTGTGTGCAATGTGCTGCAGGGATTGGATCAGTGGGGCCCGAATTTGGGAGTATTGCACCTCAATGTGTGACAGAGTTTGAGGAGCTGCAGACTTTGGATCAGTGTGTTTTCAAATTTGAAAGTTGCATGTGAGGCAATTGTCCATTTTAAATTCCAGCTCATCGCAACGTCTCTCATTGTCTGTAAAACTGGCTTTAGTTGCACCTAAAGCTGCCTCTTGTCGGAGAAACTTGTGTGTGCATGTGTGTGGGGTGGGGCGGGGGGGGGGGGGGGAGCGAGTGGGGTGGAGTTGGTCTTAAGTAGGTGGAAACTGGAACTGAAGCACAAGGAGCTGGTATAATCCCGAAACCTCTGCCCCCCCACCCCCACCCACCTCCGGGCATGTGTGTCTGTGACTCACTGTATGGGTGAAATGTGAATGGGTTGCTCGAGGGGATTTCACTTCAGTATGACGGTGTATAACTCACTCCCAGTGTTGTCTCGTTTAAGATCACAGGGATAATCTTTTCTGAATTTTGCGTTCAAAACATCAGAACACCGAAGGTATCGTGCCAAAGCTGGACACTGGATCGAAAACAGATGATTATCTGATGAGCCATACTGCACGATGGGCCGAATGGTATTTTCCTATTGTGTTTAAAATAAACCTCGAAGACAACGAGAAACTAATGTGCAGCGAAAATGATCCAAAATGAAATGTATAAGTGGTTTAATTGAGAATAACTGCGACAGCTTCTGTCGCCTTCCCTTTTAATCTCACGGTTAGGAGTTGGTGCACTCTCTGAAGGGGAAAGGGTGATTCCTGGTCAGGGAATGGGCGATGTGTTCTGCAAAGATATCTTGCTAACAGTATTTCTGACCGATTTTCTGAAGCCGTCAGGTCATTGGTTTTGTCTCAAACGTTGTTATGAATAACATGAAACAAAGAACTGCAGATGTTTGAAATCTGAACCAAAACCAAGATTTGATAGAAAAACTCTGTAGGACAGTGGAGAGAAACAGAGTTAATGCTTCATATCGGCAGAGCGAGGTTACTTCGACATTTCTGTATTATATTTTCGGTAAAATGATCAGTTTTCCCTGTCAGGATATTTACCAAAATCTTTCATTAGCTTACAACCGTCAATGTTGAAAATTCAAAATGACTTTGTTGGCTGTAAGAACCCTTCCGTTGCCCGGAGCTGGTGAAAGGCTGTGCTTAATAGTTGCCTTTTTTATATTATTTGTTTCTGTCAGTCAGCAGCCATGTCGATTGCAGAATTGGTTCTTTCAGTATCTCCCTCAATATGCGTCTCCATATTTCTTTCTTTCTCTGTGCAAGCACCTGACCCTCTTTCACATTCTCGGACTCTCGGTCTGCCCATATTCCTCATTTCCCATTTCTGCTCTTTGAAAAGTCTGACATTCGGAGACAAATTGAGAGTGGCCCAGCTAACAGGCTTTCTGCCCCCTCGGTAGCATGTGTGGGATTGGACTCACATTCTCCGAATAATGTGTCTGGCCCTTATGCCTGAGGTGAGGAGTCATTCCTTCCTCCAAATATTATGATCCTTTCGAGATGTAAATAGACTTCATAATCCACAAGAAAAGAAACCGCAATCACAGTGCAAACCACAACGACAGGAGTGCAATGAAGTATTTCCTGTTGGTGTGGAATGAATGGATGTTGACAGCAGAGAATAAGGGTGAACAGCTCTTGGTGTCTGCGCCATCACTGCAACATTCGCCGGTAAGCCTGCCATGTCTCCTGGCTCACCTCGTTATTCCCAACAACCTGGAAATGAACGAGGCGTAATGAAGGAGGAGTAGAGACAGAAGTTATTGTCAAACACAGGAAGGAAACTCCAGATTGAATTAATAGTTCGGAAGGAACAATATCCACTGGAGGAACTAAACCAGGGAGCAGATCAGGGTCACCAAAACAGGCTGACACTCAAACAGGATGCATGGTTGACTGATGAGCAACACTGACTTGGGAGATTTTGAACCAACCATGCATTTGGTAAAATACACAGGCCCCACTCCGATGTGAAATCTTGGTGGGCTGTTTATGATGTAGGCAAGTTAACAAACTGAGCCACGGCACCCCACCACAAGTGGTTTTCTCATCCCAGTTCCTTAACCAATTGATAACAGTAACTCGGAATTGTGTGTTTGCTGTATTAATGTTGCTCAGTGAGAAATGCATTCAACCCCCACTTTTGCAAAGACAGTTTATGGCTGAACGTTCTGCCCTGAAATTGTACAGAAAAAGACAATCTCCTCTTCCACTGTATTCAAACTGATATGTTCAACTGTTTAAACTGACAGGATAAAGAGAATGTATTCATCCTCTCAGGGCCCATTAACTGTGTTAATATACACAGGGAACCTCACAAGAAGAAGAACAGGGTCATTGTGCTAAACTGACCTGAACTGCGTGTGAGTTAGTGTAAACAATATGTAGTAAAGATTTGGAGGTGCCGGTGTTGGACTGGGGTGGACAAAATTAAATAATCACACAACATCAGGTTATAGTCCAACAGGTTTATTTGATAGCAATAGCTTTTGGAGCGCTGTTCCTTCATCAGGTGGTTGTGGAGCAGAGCATCACACGGCACAGAATTTATAGTAAAAGATTACAGGGTGATGCCACTGAAATGACATATTTAAAAATAAAAGTGCATTGCCTGTTCAGTCTGTATACTTTTAGAAAAAAACATGTTAGATTTTGTTCTGTCATATGTAAACCGTATATAAAAATAGCTAAATTCTCAGGTAAATCTTTAACAATAGGTGCCACTTCAGCTCAGATTCAGCCTTAAAGGTGTGAGGTTGAAATCTGCCTGTGTCCCAATGTTCTGTCGTGGCAGAAGCTGGGGGTACCCTGCCTCATGGCTTTCAAGATGCATTTGACATCGGCAGTGAGGTTCCCACATCGGGTCCCATTGCCTAATATGGTGGGACATCCTGGTGTGTTGGCTTTGTGTACCTTCGGAAGGCAGGAGAAGTCGCCTGTTTGAGAAGGGCATGAGATGAGATTGATGGAACTCTGAAAGAGTGCATTTCAGAGCTTAGATCAGAGAGGTGCTGGAAAAGCACATCAGGTCAGATAGCATCCGAGGAGCAAGAAAATCGACGTTTCGGGCAAAAAGTCCTTCATCAGGATTTCGGAGGTGCCGAGCACAGAAACAGACCCTCCATTCCAGCTCGTCCCTGCTGACCAGATAACCAAAATTAATCTAAAGATATATTTGCCAACATTTGTCCCTTACCCCTCCAAACCCTCCCTGTCTACATTCCATCCAGATGCCTTTTAAATGGAGACATGGTGCAGCATGCAAACTGACCCATTTATTGTTTCCACCAAATAAAGGAGCAAGAGCAGTGTCTCTGCAACCTTCTGTATTATAGAATATAAAGGAGCTGGAGCAGCGTCACTGCTTCCTCCTGTATTATAGAAAATAAAGGAGCTGGAGCAGCGTCACTGCTTCCCCTTGTATTATAGAAAATAAAGGAGCTGGAGCAGCGTCACTGCTTCCTCCTGTATTATAGAAAATAAAGGAGCTGGAGCAGCGTCATTGCTTCTTCCTGTATTATAGAAAATAAAGGAGCTGGAGCAGTGTCTCTGCTTCCCCCTGTATTATAGAAAATAAAGGAGCTGGAGCAGCGTCACTGCTTCCTCCTGTATTATAGAAAATAAAGGAGCTGGAGCAGCGTCACTGCTTCCTCCTGTATTATAGAAAATAAAGGAGCTGGAGCAGCGTCACTGCTTCCTCCTGTATTATAGAAAATAAAGGAGCTGGAGCAGCGTCACTGCTTACTCCTGTAGAATAGAAAATAAAGGAGCTGGAGCAGCGTCACTGCTTCCTCCTGTATTATAGAAAATAAAGGAGCTGGAGAAGCGTCACTGCTTCCTCCTGTATTATAGAAAATAAAGGAGCTGGAGCAGCGTCACTGCTTCCCCTTGTATTATAGAAAATAAAGGAGCTGGAGCAGCGTCACTGCTTCCTCCTGTATTATAGAAAATAAAGGAGCTGGAGCAGCGTCTCTACTTCCTCCTGTATTATAGAAAATAAAGGAGCTGGAGCAGCGTCACTGCTTCCTCCTGTATTATAGAAAATAAAGGAGCTGGAGCAGCGTCACTGCTTCCTCCTGTACTATAGAAAATAAAGGAGCTGGAGCAGCGTCACTGCTTCCTCCTGTACTATAGAAAATAAAGGAGCTGGAGCAGCGTCACTGCTTCCCCTTGTATTATAGAAAATAAAGGAGCTGGAGCAGCGTCACTGCTTCCTCCTGTATTATAGAAAATAAAGGAGCTGGAGCAGCGTCTCTACTTCCTCCTGTATTATAGAAAATAAAGGAGCTGGAGCAGCGTCACAGCTTCCTCCTGTATTATAGAAAATAAAGGAGCTGGAGCAGCGTCACTGCTTCTTCCTGTATTATAGAAAATAAAGGAGCTGGAGCAGTGTCACTGCTTCCTCCTGTATTATAGAAAATAAAGGAACTGGAGCAGCGTCACTGCTTCCCCTTGTATTATAGAAAATAAAGGAGCTGGAGCAGCGTCACTGCTTCCTCCTGTATTATAGAAAATAAAGGAGCTGGAGCAGCGTCACTGCTTCCTCCTGTATTATAGAAAATAAAGGAGCTGGAGCAGCGTCTCTGCTTCCTCCTGTATTATAGAAAATAAAGGAGCTGGAGCAGCGTCACTGCTTCTTCCTGTATTATAGAAAATGAAGGAGCTGGAGCAGCGTCACTGCATCCCCCTGTTTTATAGAAAATAAAGGAGCTGGAGCAGCGTCACTGCTTCCCCCTGTATTATAGGAAATAAAGCAGCTGGAGCAGCGTCTCTGCTTCCTCCTGTATTATAGAAAATAAAGGAGCTGGAGCAGTGTCACTGCTTCCTCCTGTATTGTAGAAAATAAAGGAGCTGGAGCAGCGTCACTGCTTCCCCCTGTATTATAGAAAATAAAGGAGCTGGAGCAGCGTCACTGCTTCCTCCTGTATTATAGGAAATAAAGGAGCCGGAGCAGCGTCACTGCTTCCTCCTGTATTATAGAAAATAAAGGAGCTGGAGCAGCGTCACTGCTTCCTCCTGTATTATAGAAAATAAAGGAGCTGGAGCAGCGTCACTGGTTCCTCCTGTATTATAGAAAATAAAGGAGCTGGAGCAGCGTCTCTGCTTCCTCCTGTATTATAGAAAATAAAGGAGCTGGAGCAGCGTCACTGCTTCCTCCTGTATTATAGAAAATAAAGGAGCTGGAGCAGCGTCACTGCTTCCTCCTGTATTATAGAAAATAAAGGAGCTGGAGCAGCGTCACTGCTTCCTCCTGTATTATAGAAAATAAAGGAGCCAGAGCAGCGTCACTGCTTCCTCCTGTATTATAGAAAATAAAGGAGCTGGAGCAGCGTCACTGCTTCCTCCTGTATTATAGAAAATAAAGGAGCTGGAGCAGCGTCTGTGCTTCCTCCTGTATTATAGAAAATAAAGGAGCTGGAGCAGCGTCACTGCTTCCTCCTGTATTATAGAAAATAAAGGAGCCGGAGCAGCATCACTGCTTCCTCCTGTATTATAGAAAATAAAGGAGCTGGAGCAGCGTCACTGCTTCCCCTTGTATTATAGAAAATAAAGGAGCTGGAGCAGCGTCACTGCTTCCTCCTGTATTATAGAAAATAAAGGAGCTGGAGCAGCGTCATTGCTTCTTCCTGTATTATAGAAAATAAAGGAGCTGGAGCAGTGTCTCTGCTTCCCCCTGTATTATAGAAAATAAAGGAGCTGGAGCAGCGTCACTGCTTCCTCCTGTATTATAGAAAATAAAGGAGCTGGAGCAGCGTCACTGCTTCCTCCTGTATTATAGAAAATAAAGGAGCTGGAGCAGCGTCACTGCTTCCTCCTGTATTATAGAAAATAAAGGAGCTGGAGCAGTGTCACTGCTTCCTACTGTATTATAGAAAATAAAGGAGCTGGAGCAGCGTCACTGCTTCCTCCTGTATTATAGAAAATAAAGGAGCTGGAGCAGCGTCACTGCTTCCCCTTGTATTATAGAAAATAAAGGAGCTGGAGCAGCGTCACTGCTTCCTCCTGTATTATAGAAAATAAAGGAGCTGGAGCAGCGTCTCTACTTCCTCCTGTATTATAGAAAATAAAGGAGCTGGAGCAGCGTCACTGCTTCCTCCTGTATTATAGAAAATAAAGGAGCTGGAGCAGCGTCACTGCTTCCCCTTGTATTATAGAAAATAAAGGAGCTGGAGCAGCGTCACTGCTTCCTCCTGTATTATAGAAAATAAAGGAGCTGGAGCAGCGTCTCTACTTCCTCCTGTATTATAGAAAATAAAGGAGCTGGAGCAGCGTCACTGCTTCCTCCTGTATTATAGAAAATAAAGGAGCTGGAGCAGCGTCACTGCTTCCTCCTGTACTATAGAAAATAAAGGAGCTGGAGCAGCGTCACTGCTTCCTCCTGTACTATAGAAAATAAAGGAGCTGGAGCAGCGTCACTGCTTCCCCTTGTATTATAGAAAATAAAGGAGCTGGAGCAGCGTCACTGCTTCCTCCTGTATTATAGAAAATAAAGGAGCTGGAGCAGCGTCTCTACTTCCTCCTGTATTATAGAAAATAAAGGAGCTGGAGCAGCGTCACAGCTTCCTCCTGTATTATAGAAAATAAAGGAGCTGGAGCAGCGTCACTGCTTCTTCCTGTATTATAGAAAATAAAGGAGCTGGAGCAGTGTCACTGCTTCCTCCTGTATTATAGAAAATAAAGGAACTGGAGCAGCGTCACTGCTTCCCCTTGTATTATAGAAAATAAAGGAGCTGGAGCAGCGTCACTGCTTCCTCCTGTATTATAGAAAATAAAGGAGCTGGAGCAGCGTCACTGCTTCCTCCTGTATTATAGAAAATAAAGGAGCTGGAGCAGCGTCTCTGCTTCCTCCTGTATTATAGAAAATAAAGGAGCTGGAGCAGCGTCACTGCTTCTTCCTGTATTATAGAAAATGAAGGAGCTGGAGCAGCGTCACTGCATCCCCCTGTTTTATAGAAAATAAAGGAGCTGGAGCAGCGTCATGCTTCCCCCTGTATTATAGGAAATAAAGCAGCTGGAGCAGCGTCTCTGCTTCCTCCTGTATTATAGAAAATAAAGGAGCTGGAGCAGTGTCACTGCTTCCTCCTGTATTATAGAAAATAAAGGAGCTGGAGCAGCGTCACTGCTTCCCCCTGTATTATAGAAAATAAAGGAGCTGGAGCAGCGTCACTGCTTCCTCCTGTATTATAGGAAATAAAGGAGCCGGAGCAGCGTCACTGCTTCCTCCTGTATTATAGAAAATAAAGGAGCTGGAGCAGCGTCACTGCTTCCTCCTGTATTATAGAAAATAAAGGAGCTGGAGCAGCGTCACTGGTTCCTCCTGTATTATAGAAAATAAAGGAGCTGGAGCAGCGTCTCTGCTTCCTCCTGTATTATAGAAAATAAAGGAGCTGGAGCAGCGTCACTGCTTCCTCCTGTATTATAGAAAATAAAGGAGCTGGAGCAGCGTCACTGCTTCCTCCTGTATTATAGAAAATAAAGGAGCTGGAGCAGCGTCACTGCTTCCTCCTGTATTATAGAAAATAAAGGAGCCAGAGCAGCGTCACTGCTTCCTCCTGTATTATAGAAAATAAAGGAGCTGGAGCAGCGTCACTGCTTCCTCCTGTATTATAGAAAATAAAGGAGCTGGAGCAGCGTCTGTGCTTCCTCCTGTATTATAGAAAATAAAGGAGCTGGAGCAGCGTCACTGCTTCCTCCTGTATTATAGAAAATAAAGGAGCCGGAGCAGCATCACTGCTTCCTCCTGTATTATAGAAAATAAAGGAGCTGGAGCAGCGTCACCGCTTCCCCTTGTATTATAGAAAATAAAGGAGCTGGAGCAGCGTCACCGCTTTCCCTTGTATTATAGAAAATAAAGGAGCTGGAGCAGCGTCACTGCTTCCTCCTGTACTATAGAAAATAAAGGAGCTGGAGCAGCGTCACTGCTTTCCCCTCTATTATAGAAAATAAAGGAGCTGGAGCGGTGTCACTGCTTCCTCCTGTATTATAGAAAATAAAGGAGCTGGAGCAGCGACACTGCTTCCTCCTGTATTATAGAAAATAAAGGAGCTGGAGCAGCGTCACTGCTTCCTACTGTATTATAGAAAATAAAGGAGCTGGAGCAGCGTCACTGCTTCCTCCTGTATTATAGAAAATAAAGGAGCTGGAGCTGCGTCACTGCTTCCTCCTGTATTATAGAAAATAAAGGATCTGGAGCAGCGTCTCTGCTTCCTCCTGTATTGTAGAAAATAAAGGAGCTGGAGCAGCGTCACTGCTTCCTCCTGTATTATAGAATATAAAGGAGATTGAGCAGCGTCTCTGCTTCCTCCTGTATTATAGAAAATAAAGGAGCTGGAGCAGCGTCACTGCTTCCTCCAGTATTATAGAAAATAAAGGAACTGGAGCAGCGTCACTGCTTCCTCCTGTATTATAGAAAATAAAGGAACTGGAGCAGCGTCACTGCTTCCTCCTGTATTATAGAAAATAAAGGAGCTGGAGCAGCGTCACTGCTTCCTCCAGTATTATAGAAAATAAAGGAACTGGAGCAGCGTCACTGCTTCCTACTGTATTATAGAAAATAAAGGAACTGGAGCAGCGTCACTGCTTCCTCCTGTATTATAGAAAATAAAGGAGCTGGAGCAGCGTCTCTACTTCCTCCTGTATTATAGAAAATAAAGGAGCTGGAGCAGCGTCACTGCTTGCTCCTGTATTATAGAAAATAAAGGAGCTGGAGCAGCGTCACTGCTTCCTCCTGTATTGTAGAAAATAAAGGAGCTGGAGCAGCGTCACTGCTTCCTCCTGTATTATAGAAAATAAAGGAGCTGGAGCAGCGTCACTGCTTCTTCCTGTATTATAGAAAATAAAGGAGCTGGAGCAGTGTCACTGCTTCCTCCTGTATTATAGAAAATAAAGGAGCTGGAGCAGCGTCACTGCTTCCCCTTGTATTATAGAAAATAAAGGAGCTGGAGCAGCGTCACTGCTTCCTCCTGTATTATAGAAAATAAAGGAGCTGGATCAGCGTCACTGCTTCTTCCTGTATTATAGAAAATAAAGGAGCTGGAGCAGCGTCTCTGCTTCCTCCTGTATTATAGAAAATAAAGGAGCTGGAGCAGCGTCACTGCTTCTTCCTGTATTATAGAAAATGAAGGAGCTGGAGCAGCGTCACTGCATCCCCCTGTTTTATAGAAAATAAAGGAGCTGGAGCAGCGTCACTGCTTCCCCCTGTATTATAGAAAATAAAGCAGCTGGAGCAGCGTCTCTGCTTCCTCCTGTATTATAGAAAATAAAGGAGCTGGAGCAGCGTCACTGCTTCCTCCTGTACTATAGAAAATAAAGGAGCTGGAGCAGCGTCACTGCTTTCCCCTCTATTATAGAAAATAAAGGAGCTGGAGCGGTGTCACTGCTTCCTCCTGTATGATAGAAAATAAAGGAGCTGGAGCAGCGACACTGCTTCCTCCTGTATTATAGAAAATAAAGGAGCTGGAGCAGCGTCACTGCTTCCTACTGTATTATAGAAAATAAAGGAGCTGGAGCAGCGTCACTGCTTCCTCCTGTATTAAAAAAAATAAAGGAGCTGGAGCTGCGTCACTGCTTCCTCCTGTATTATAGAAAATAAAGGATCTGGAGCAGCGTCTCTGCTTCCTCCTGTATTGTAGAAAATAAAGGAGCTGGAGCAGCGTCTCTGCTTCCTCCTGTATTATAGAATATAAAGGAGATTGAGCAGCGTCTCTGCTTCCTCCTGTATTATAGAAAATAAAGGAGCTGGAGCAGCGTCACTGCTTCCTCCACTATTATAGAAAATAAAGGAACTGGAGCAGCGTCACTGCTTCCTCCTGTATTATAGAAAATAAAGGAACTGGAGCAGCGTCACTGCTTCCTCCTGTATTATAGAAAATAAAGGAGCTGGAGCAGCGTCACTGCTTCCTCCAGTATTATAGAAAATAAAGGAACTGGAGCAGCGTCACTGCTTCCTACTGTATTATAGAAAATAAAGGAACTGGAGCAGCGTCACTGCTTCCTCCTGTATTATAGAAAATAAAGGAGCTGGAGCAGCGTCACTGCTTCCTCCTGTATTATAGAAAATAAAGGAACTGGAGCAGCGTCACTGCTTCCCCTGTATTATAGAAAATAAAGGAGCTGGAGCAGCGTCACTGCTTCCTCCTGTATTATAGTAAATAAAGGAGCTGGAGCAGCGTCACTGCTTCCTCCTGTATTAAAGAAAATAAAGGAGCTGGAGCAGCGTCGCTGCTTCCTCCTGTATTTTCGAAAATAAAGGAGCTGGAACAGCGTCACTGCTTCCCCCTGTATTATAGAAAATAAAGGAACTGGAGCAGCGTCACTGCTTCCTCCTGTATTATAGAAAATAAAGGAGCTGGAGCAGCGTCACTGCTTCCCCTGTATTATAGAAAATAACGGAGCTGGAGCAGCGTCACTGCTTCCTCCTGTATTATAGAAAATAAAGGAGCTGGAGCAGCGTCACTGCTTCCTCCTGTATTATAGGAAATAAAGGAGCCGGAGCAGCGTCACTGCTTCCTCCTGTATTATAGAAAATAAAGGAGCTGGAGCAGCGTCACTGCTTCCTCCTGTATTATAGAAAATAAAGGAGCTGGAGCAGCGTCACTGCTTCCTCCTGTATTATAGAAAATAAAGGAGCTGGAGCAGCGTCTCTGCTTCCTCCTGTATTATAGAAAATAAAGGAGCTGGAGCAGCGTCACTGCTTCCTCCTGTATTATAGAAAATAAAGGAGCTGGAGCAGCGTCACTGCTTCCTCCTGTATTATAGAAAATAAAGGAGCTGGAGCAGCGTCACTGCTTCCTCCTGTATTATAGAAAATAAAGGAGCCGGAGCAGCGTCACTGCTTCCTCCTGTATTATAGAAAATAAAGGAGCTGGAGCAGCGTCTGTGCTTCCTCCTGTATTATAGAAAATAAAGGAGCTGGAGCAGCGTCACTGCTTCCTCCTGTATTATAGAAAATAAAGGAGCCGGAGCAGCATCACTGCTTCCTCCTGTATTATAGAAAATAAAGGAGCTGGAGCAGCGTCACTGCTTCCTACTGTATTATAGAAAATAAAGGAGCTGGAGCAGCGTCTGTGCTTCCTCCTGTATTATAGGAATTAAAGGAGCTGGAGCAGCGTCTCTGCTTCCTCCTGTATTATAGAAAATAAAGGAGCTGGAGCAGCGTCACTGCTTCCTCCTGTATTATAGAAAATAAAGGAGCTGGAGCAGCGTCACTGCTTCCTCCTGTATTATAGAAAATAAAGGAGCTGGAGCAGCGTCACTGCTTCCTCCTGTATTATAGAAAATAAAGGAGCTGGAGCAGCGTCACTGCTTCCTCCTGTATTATAGAAAATAAAGGAGCTGGAGCAGCGTCTGTGCTTCCTCCTGTATTATAGAAAATAAAGGAGCTGGAGCAGCGTCACTGCTTCCTCCTGTATTATAGAAAATAAAGGAGCCGGAGCAGCATCACTGCTTCCTCCTGTATTATAGAAAATAAAGGAGCTGGAGCAGCGTCACCGCTTCCCCTTGTATTATAGAAAATAAAGGAGCTGGAGCAGTGTCACCGCTTTCCCTTGTATTATAGAAAATAAAGGAGCTGGAGCAGCGTCACTGCTTCCTCCTGTACTATAGAAAATAAAGGAGCTGGAGCAGCGTCACTGCTTTCCCCTCTATTATAGAAAATAAAGGAGCTGGAGCGGTGTCACTGCTTCCTCCTGTATTATAGAAAATAAAGGAGCTGGAGCAGCGACACTGCTTCCTACTGTATTATAGAAAATAAAGGAGCTGGAGCAGCGTCACTGCTTCCTACTGTATTATAGAAAATAAAGGAGCTGGAGCAGCGTCACTGCTTCCTCCTGTATTATAGAAAATAAAGGAGCTGGAGCTGCGTCACTGCTTCCTCCTGTATTATAGAAAATAAAGGATCTGGAGCAGCGTCTCTGCTTCCTCCTGTATTGTAGAAAATAAAGGAGCTGGAGCATCGTCACTGCTTCCTCCTGTATTATAGAATATAAAGGAGATTGAGCAGCGTCTCTGCTTCCTCCTGTATTATAGAAAATAAAGGAGCTGGAGCAGCGTCACTGCTTCCTCCACTATTATAGAAAATAAAGGAACTGGAGCAGCGTCACTGCTTCCTCCTGTATTTTAGAAAATAAAGGAACTGGAGCAGCGTCACTGCTTCCTCCTGTATTATAGAAAATAAAGGAGCTGGAGCAGCGTCACTGCTTCCTCCAGTATTATAGAAAATAAAGGAACTGGAGCAGCGTCACTGCTTCCTACTGTATTATAGAAAATAAAGGAACTGGAGCAGCGTCACTGCTTCCTCCTGTATTATAGAAAATAAAGGAGCTGGAGCAGCGTCACTGCTTCCTCCTGTATTATAGAAAATAAAGGAACTGGAGCAGCGTCACTGCTTCCCGTGTATTATAGAAAATAAAGGAGCTGGAGCAGCGTCACTGCTTCCTCCTGTATTATAGAAAATAAAGGAGCTGGAGCAGCGTCACTGCTTCCTACTGTATTATAGAAAATAAAGGAGCTGGAGCAGCGTCACTGCTTCCTCCTGTATTATAGAAAATAAAGGAGCTGGAGCAGCGTCACTGCTTCCTCCTGTATTATAGAAAATAAAGGAGCTGGAGCAGCGTCACTGCTTCCTACTGTATTATAGAAAATAAAGGAGCTGGAGCAGCGTCACTGCTTCCTCCTGTATTATAGAAAATAAAGGAGCTGGAGCAGCGTCACTGCTTCCTCCTGTATTATAGAAAATAAAGGAGCTGGAGCAGCGTCTGTGCTTCCTCCTGTATTATAGAAAATAAAGGAGCTGGAGCAGCGTCACTGCTTCCTCCTGTATTATAGAAAATAAAGGAGCCGGAGCAGCATCACTGCTTCCTCCTGTATTATAGAAAATAAAGGAGCTGGAGCAGCGTCACCGCTTCCCCTTGTATTATAGAAAATAAAGGAGCTGGAGCAGTGTCACCGCTTTCCCTTGTATTATAGAAAATAAAGGAGCTGGAGCAGCGTCACTGCTTCCTCCTGTACTATAGAAAATAAAGGAGCTGGAGCAGCGTCACTGCTTTCCCCTCTATTATAGAAAATAAAGGAGCTGGAGCGGTGTCACTGCTTCCTCCTGTATTATAGAAAATAAAGGAGCTGGAGCAGCGACACTGCTTCCTACTGTATTATAGAAAATAAAGGAGCTGGAGCAGCGTCACTGCTTCCTACTGTATTATAGAAAATAAAGGAGCTGGAGCAGCGTCACTGCTTCCTCCTGTATTATAGAAAATAAAGGAGCTGGAGCTGCGTCACTGCTTCCTCCTGTATTATAGAAAATAAAGGATCTGGAGCAGCGTCTCTGCTTCCTCCTGTATTGTAGAAAATAAAGGAGCTGGAGCATCGTCACTGCTTCCTCCTGTATTATAGAATATAAAGGAGATTGAGCAGCGTCTCTGCTTCCTCCTGTATTATAGAAAATAAAGGAGCTGGAGCAGCGTCACTGCTTCCTCCACTATTATAGAAAATAAAGGAACTGGAGCAGCGTCACTGCTTCCTCCTGTATTTTAGAAAATAAAGGAACTGGAGCAGCGTCACTGCTTCCTCCTGTATTATAGAAAATAAAGGAGCTGGAGCAGCGTCACTGCTTCCTCCAGTATTATAGAAAATAAAGGAACTGGAGCAGCGTCACTGCTTCCTACTGTATTATAGAAAATAAAGGAACTGGAGCAGCGTCACTGCTTCCTCCTGTATTATAGAAAATAAAGGAGCTGGAGCAGCGTCACTGCTTCCTCCTGTATTATAGAAAATAAAGGAACTGGAGCAGCGTCACTGCTTCCCGTGTATTATAGAAAATAAAGGAGCTGGAGCAGCGTCACTGCTTCCTCCTGTATTATAGAAAATAAAGGAGCTGGAGCAGCGTCACTGCTTCCTACTGTATTATAGAAAATAAAGGAGCTGGAGCAGCGTCACTGCTTCCTCCTGTATTATAGAAAATAAAGGAGCTGGAGCAGCGTCACTGCTTCCTCCTGTATTGTAGAAAATAAAGGAGCTGGAGCAGCGTCACTGCTTCCTCCTGTATTATAGAAAATAAAGGAGCTGGAGCAGCGTCACTGCTTCTTCCTGTATTATAGAAAATAAAGGAGCTGGAGCAGTGTCACTGCTTCCTCCTGTATTATAGAAAATAAAGGAGCTGGAGCAGCGTCACTGCTTCCCCTTGTATTATAGAAAATAAAGGAGCTGGAGCAGCGTCACTGCTTCCTCCTGTATTATAGAAAATAAAGGAGCTGGAGCAGCGTCACTGCTTCTTCCTGTATTATAGAAAATAAAGGAGCTGGAGCAGCGTCTCTGCTTCCTCCTGTATTATAGAAAATAAAGGAGCTGGAGCAGCGTCACTGCTTCTTCCTGTATTATAGAAAATGAAGAAGCTGGAGCAGCGTCACTGCATCCCCCTGTTTTATAGAAAATAAAGGAGCTGGAGCAGCGTCACTGCTTCCCCCTGTATTATAGAAAATAAAGCAGCTGGAGCAGCGTCTCTGCTTCCTCCTGTATTATAGAAAATAAAGGAGCTGGAGCAGTGTCACTGCTTCCTCCTGTATTATAGAAAATAAAGGAGCTGGAGCAGCGTCACTGCTTCCCACTGTATTATAGAAAATAAAGGAGCTGGAGCAGCGTCACTGCTTCCTCCTGTATTATAGGAAATAAAGGAGCCGGAGCAGCGTCACTGCTTCCTCCTGTATTATAGAAAATAAAGGAGCTGGAGCAGCGTCACTGCTTCCTCCTGTATTATAGAAAATAAAGGAGCTGGAGCAGCGTCACTGCTTCCTCCTGTATTATAGAAAATAAAGGAGCTGGAGCAGCGTCTCTGCTTCCTCCTGTATTATAGAAAATAAAGGAGCTGGAGCAGCGTCACTGCTTCCTCCTGTATTATAGAAAATAAAGGAGCTGGAGCAGCGTCACTGCTTCCTCCTGTATTATAGAAAATAAAGGAGCTGGAGCAGCGTCACTGCGTCCTCCTGTATTATAGAAAATAAAGGAGCCGGAGCAGCGTCACTGCTTCCTCCTGTATTATAGAAAATAAAGGAGCTGGAGCAGCGTCACTGCTTCCTCCTGTATTATAGAAAATAAAGGAGCTGGAGCAGCGTCTGTGCTTCCTCCTGTATTATAGAAAATAAAGGAGCTGGAGCAGCGTCACTGCTTCCTCCTGTATTATAGAAAATAAAGGAGCCGGAGCAGCATCACTGCTTCCTACTGTATTATAGAAAATAAAGGAGCTGGAGCAGCGTCACCGCTTCCCCTTGTATTATAGAAAATAAAGGAGCTGGAGCAGCGTCACCGCTTTCCCTTGTATTATAGAAAATAAAGGAGCTGGAGCAGCGTCACTGCTTCCTCCTGTACTATAGAAAATAAAGGAGCTGGAGCAGCGTCACTGCTTTCCCCTCTATTATAGAAAATAAAGGAGCTGGAGCGGTGTCACTGCTTCCTCCTGTATTATAGAAAATAAAGGAGCTGGAGCAGCGACACTGCTTCCTCCTGTATTATAGAAAATAAAGGAGCTGCAGCAGCGTCACTGCTTCCTACTGTATTATAGAAAATAAAGGAGCTGGAGCAGCGTCACTGCTTCCTCCTGTATTAAAGAAAATAAAGGAGCTGGAGCTGCGTCACTGCTTCCTCCTGTATTATAGAAAATAAAGGATCTGGAGCAGCGTCTCTGCTTCCTCCTGTATTGTAGAAAATAAAGGAGCTGGAGCAGCGTCACTGCTTCCTCCTGTATTATAGAATAGAAATGAGATTGAGCAGCGTCTCTGCTTCCTCCTGTATTATAGAAAATAAAGGAGCTGGAGCAGCGTCACTGCTTCCTCCACTATTATAGAAAATAAAGGAACTGGAGCGACGTCACTGCTTCCTCCTGTATTATAGAAATTAAAGGAACTGGAGCAGCGTCACTGCTTCCTCCTGTATTATAGAAAATAAAGGAGCTGGAGCAGCGTCACTGCTTCCTCCAGTATTATAGAAAATAAAGGAACTGGAGCAGCGTCACTGCTTCCTACTGTATTATAGAAAATAAAGGAACTGGAGCAGCGTCACTGCTTCCTCCTGTATTATAGAAAATAAAGGAGCTGGAGCAGCGTCACTGCTTCCTCCTGTATTATAGAAAATAAAGGAACTGGAGCAGCCTCACTGCTTCCCCTGTATTATAGAAAATAAAGGAGCTGGAGCAGCGTCACTGCTTCCTCCTGTATTATAGAAAATAAAGGAGCTGGAGCAGCGTCACTGCTTCCTCCTGTATTAAAGAAAATAAAGGAGCTGGAGCAGCGTCTGTGCTTCCTCCTGTATTTTCGAAAATAAAGGAGCTGGAACAGCGTCACTGCTTCCCCCTGTATTATAGAAAATAAAGGAACTGGAGCAGCGTCACTGCTTCCTCCTGTATTATAGAAAATAAAGGAGCTGGAGCAGCGTCACTGCTTCCCCTGTATTATAGAAAATAACGGAGCTGGAGCAGCGTCACTGCTTCCTCCTGTATTATAGAAAATAAAGGAGCTGGAGCAGCGTCACTGCTTCCTCCTGTATTATAGGAAATAAAGGAGCCGGAGCAGCGTCAATGCTTCCTCCTGTATTATGGAAAATAAAGCAGCTGGAGCAGCGTCACTGCTTCCTCCTGTATTATAGAAAATAAAGGAGCTGGAGCAGCGTCACTGCTTCCTCCTGTATTATAGAAAATAAAGGAGCTGGAGCAGCGTCTGTGCTTCCTCCTGTATTATAGAAAATAAAGGAGCTGGAGCAGCGTCACTGCTTCCTCCTGTATTATAGAAAATAAAGGAGCCGGAGCAGCATCACTGCTTCCTCCTGTATTATAGAAAATAAAGGAGCTGGAGCAGCGTCACTGCTTCCTACTGTATTATAGAAAATAAAGGAGCTGGAGCAGCGTCTGTGCTTCCTCCTGTATTATAGAAAATAAAGGAGCTGGAGCAGCGTCTCTGCTTCCTCCTGTATTATAGAAAATAAAGGAGCTGGAGCAGCGTCACTGCTTCCTCCTGTCTTATAGAAAATAAAGGAGCTGGAGCAGCGTCACTGCTTCCTCCTGTATTATAGAAAATAAAGGAGCTGGAGCAGCGTCACTGCTTCCTCCTGTATTATAGAAAATAAAGGAGCTGGAGCAGCGTCACTGCTTCCTCCTGTATTATAGAAAATAAAGGAGCTGGAGCAGCGTCTGTGCTTCCTCCTGTATTATAGAAAATAAAGGAGCTGGAGCAGCGTCACTGCTTCCTCCTGTATTATAGAAAATAAAGGAGCCGGAGCAGCATCACTGCTTCCTCCTGTATTATAGAAAATAAAGGAGCTGGAGCAGCGTCACCGCTTCCCCTTGTATTATAGAAAATAAAGGAGCTGGAGCAGTGTCACCGCTTTCCCTTGTATTATAGAAAATAAAGGAGCTGGAGCAGCGTCACTGCTTCCTCCTGTACTATAGAAAATAAAGGAGCTGGAGCAGCGTCACTGCTTTCCCCTCTATTATAGAAAATAAAGGAGCTGGAGCGGTGTCACTGCTTCCTCCTGTATTATAGAAAATAAAGGAGCTGGAGCAGCGACACTGCTTCCTCCTGTATTATAGAAAATAAAGGAGCTGGAGCAGCGTCACTGCTTCCTACTGTATTATAGAAAATAAAGGAGCTGGAGCAGCGTCACTGCTTCCTCCTGTATTATAGAAAATAAAGGAGCTGGAGCTGCGTCACTGCTTCCTCCTGTATTATAGAAAATAAAGGATCTGGAGCAGCGTCTCTGCTTCCTCCTGTATTGTAGAAAATAAAGGAGCTGGAGCATCGTCACTGCTTCCTCCTGTATTATAGAATATAAAGGAGATTGAGCAGCGTCTCTGCTTCCTCCTGTATTATAGAAAATAAAGGAGCTGGAGCAGCGTCACTGCTTCCTCCACTATTATAGAAAATATAGGAACTGGAGCAGTGTCACTGCTTCCTCCTGTATTTTAGAAAATAAAGGAACTGGAGCAGCGTCACTGCTTCCTCCTGTATTATAGAAAATAAAGGAGCTGGAGCAGCGTCACTGCTTCCTCCAGTATTATAGAAAATAAAGGAACTGGAGCAGCGTCACTGCTTCCTACTGTATTATAGAAAATAAAGGAACTGGAGCAGCGTCACTGCTTCCTCCTGTATTATAGAAAATAAAGGAGCTGGAGCAGCGTCACTGCTTCCTCCTGTATTATAGAAAATAAAGGAACTGGAGCAGCGTCACTGCTTCCCCTGTATTATAGAAAATAAAGGAGCTGGAGCAGCGTCACTGCTTCCTCCTGTATTATAGAAAATAAAGGAGCTGGAGCAGCGTCACTGCTTCCTCCTGTATTAAAGAAAATAAAGGAGCTGCAGCAGCGTCGCTGCTTCCTCCTGTATTTTCGAAAATAAAGGAGCTGGAACAGCGTCACTGCTTCCCCCTGTATTATAGAAAATAAAGGAACTGGAGCAGCGTCACTGCTTCCTCCTGTATTATAGAAAATAAAGGAGCTGGAGCAGCGTCAATGCTTCCCCTGTATTATAGAAAATAACGGAGCTGGAGCAGCGTCACTGCTTCCTCCTGTATTATAGAAAATAAAGGAGCTGGAGCAGCGTCACTGCTTCCTCCTGTATTATAGAAAATAAAGGAGCTGGAGCAGCGTCACTGCTTCCCCTGTATTATAGAAAATAACGGAGCTGGAGAAGCGTCACTGCTTCCTCCTGTATTATAGAAAATAAAGGAGCTGGAGCAGCGTCACTGCTTCCTCCTGTATTATAGAAAATAAATGAGCTGGAGCAGCGTCACTGCTTCCTCCTGTATTTTAGAAAATAAAGGAGCTGGAGCAGCGTCACTGCTTCCGCCTGTATTATAGAAAATAAAGGAGCTGGAGCAGCGTCACTGCTTCCTCCTGTATTATCGAAAATAAAGGAGCTGGAGCAGCGTCACTGCTTCCTCCTGTATTATAGAAAATAAAGGATCTGGAGCAGCGTCACTGCTTCCTCCTGTATTATAGAAAATAAAGGAGCTGGAGCAGCGTCACTGCTTCCTCCTGTATTATAGAAAATAAAGGAGCTGGAGCAGCGTCACCGCTTCCCCTTGTATTATAGAAAATAAAGGAGCTGGAGCAGCGTCACCGCTTTCCCTTGTATTATAGAAAATAAAGGAGCTGGAGCAGCGTCACCGCTTCCCCTTGTATTATAGAAAATAAAGGAGCTGGAGCAGCGTCACCGCTTTCCCTTGTATTATAGAAAATAAAGGAGCTGGAGCAGCGTCACTACTTCCTCCTGTATTATAGAAAATAAAGGAGCTGGAGCAGCGTCACTGCTTCCTCCTGTATTATAGAAAATAAAGGAGCTGGAGCAGCGTCACTGCTTCCTCCTGTATCATATAAAATAAAGGAGCTGGAGCAGCGTCTCTGCTCCCTCCTGTATTATAGAAAATAAAGAAGCTGGAGCAGCGTCTGTGCATCCCCCTGTATTATAGAAAATAAAGGAGCTGGAGCAGCGTCATTGCTTCCTCCTGTATCATATAAAATAAAGGAGCTGGAGCAGCGTCACTGCTTCCTCCTGTATCATATAAAATAACGGAGCTGGATCAGCGTCACTGCGACCTCCTGAATTATAGAAAATAAAGGAGCTGGAGCAGCGTCACGGCTTCCTCCTGAATTATAGAAAATAAAGGAGCTGGAGCAGCGTCACTGCGACCTCCTGAATTATAGAAAATAAAGGAGCTGGAGCAGCGTCTCTGCTTGCTCCTGTATTATAGAAAATAAAGGAGCTGGAGCAGCGTCACTGCTTCCCCCTGTATTATAGAAAATAAAGGAGGTGGAGTAGGGTCACTGCTTCCCCCTGTATTATAGAAAATAAAGGAGCTGGAGCAGCGTCACTGCTTCCTCCTGAATTATAGAAAATAAAGGAGCTGGAGCAGCATCTCTGCTTCCTCCTGTATTATAGAAAATAAAGGAGCTGGAGCAGCGTCTCTGCTTTCTCCTTTTTCTCGAAAATAAAGGAGCTGGAGCAGCGTCTCTGCTTCCCCCTGTATTATAGAAAATAAAGGAGCTGGAGCAGCGTCACTGCTTCCTCCTGTATTATAGAAAATAAAGGAGCTGGAGCAGCGTCACTGCTTCCCCCTGTATTATAGAAAATAAAGGAGCTGGAGCAGCGTCACTGCTTCCTCCTGTATTATAGAAAATAAAGGAGCTGGAGCAGCGTCACTGCTTCCTCCTGTACTTTAGAAAATAAAGGAGCTGGAGCAGCGTCACTGCTTCCTCCTGTATTATAGAAAATAAAGGAGCTGGAGCAGCGTCACTGCTTCCTCCTGTATTATAGAAAATAAAGGAGCTGGAGCAGCGTCTCTGCTTCCTCCTGTTTTATAGAAAATAAAGGAGCTGGAGCATCGTCACTGCTTCCTCCTGTATTATGGAAAATAAAGGAGCTGGAGCAGCGTCTCTGCTTCCTCCTGTATTATAGAAAATAAAGGAGCTGGAGCAGCGTCTCTGCTTCCTCATGTATTATAGAAAATAAAGGAGCTGGAGCAGCGTCACTGCTTCCTCCTGTATTATAGAAAATAAATGAGTTGGAGCAGCATCTCTGCTTCCTCCTGTATTATAGAAAATAAAGGAGCTGGAGCAGCGTCACTGCTTCGTCCTGTATTATAGAAAATAAATGAGTTGGAGCAGCATCTCTGCTTCCTCCTGTATTATAGAAAATGAAGGAGCTGGAGCAACGTCACTGCTTCCTCCTGTATTATAGAAAATAAAGGAGCTGGAGCAGCGTCACTGCCTCCCCCTGTATTATAGAAAATAAAGGAGCTGGAGCAGCGTCACTGCTTCCTCGTGTATTATAGAAAATAAAGGAGCTGGAGCAGCGTCACTGCTTCCTCCTGTATTATAGAAAATAAAGGAGCTGGAGCAGCGTCACTGCTTCCTCGTGTATTATAGAAAATAAAGGAGCTGGAGCAGCGTCACTGCTTCCTCCTGTATTATAGTAAATAAAGGAGCTGGAGCAGGGTCACTGCTTCCTCCTGTATTATAGAAAATAAAGGAGCTGGAGCAGCGTCTCTGCTTCCTCCTGTATTATAGAAAATAAAGGGGCGAGAGCAGCGTCACTGCTTCCTCCTGTATTATAGAAAATAAAGGGGCGAGTGCAGCGTCACTGCTTCCTCCTGTATTATAGAAAATAAAGGAGCTGGAGCAGCGTCACTGCTTCCTCCTGTATTATAGAAAATAAAGGAGCTGGAGCAGCGTCTCTGCTTCCTCCTGTATTAAAGAAAATAAAGGAGCTGGAGCAGCATCTCTGCTTCCTCCTGTATTATAGAAAATAAAGGAGCTGGAGCAGCGTCACTGCTTCCTCCTGTATTATAGAAAATAAATGAGTTGGAGCAGCATCTCTGCTTCCTCCTGTATTATAGAAAATAAAGGAGCTGGAGCAGCATCACTGCTTCCTCCTGTATTATAGAAAATAAATGAGTTGGAGCAGCATCTCTGCTTCCTCCTGTATTATAGAAAATAAAGGAGCTGGAGCAACGTCACTGCTTCCTCCTGTATTATAGAAAATAAAGGAGCTGGAGCAGGGTCACTGCTTCCTCCTGTATTATAGAAAATAAAGGAGCTGGAGCAGCGTCTCTGCTTCCTCCTGTATTATAGAAAATAAAGGGGCGAGAGCAGCGTCACTGCTTCCTCCTGTATTATAGAAAATAAAGGGGCGAGTGCAGCGTCACTGCTTCCTCCTGTATTATAGAAAATAAAGGAGCTGGAGCAGCGTCACTGCTTCCTCCTGTATTATAGAAAATAAAGGAGCTGGAGCAGCGTCTCTGCTTCCTCCTGTATTATAGAAAATAAAGGAGCTGGAGCAGCATCTCTGCTTCCTCCTGTATTATAGAAAATAAAGGAGCTGGAGCAGCGTCACTGCTTCCTCCTGTATTATAGAAAATAAATGAGTTGGAGCAGCATCTCTGCTTCCTCCTGTATTATAGAAAATAAAGGAGCTGGAGCAGCGTCACTGCTTCCTCCTGTATTATAGAAAATAAATGAGTTGGAGCAGCATCTCTGCTTCCTCCTGTATTATAGAAAATAAAGGAGCTGGAGCAACGTCACTGCTTCCACCTGTATTATAGAAAATAAAGGAGCTGGAGCAGCGTTACTGCTTCCTCCTGTATTATAGTAAATAAAGGAGCTGGAGCAGCGTCTCTGCTTCCTCCTGTTTTATAGAAAATAAAGGAGCTGGAGCATCGTCACTGCTTCCTCCTGTATTATGGAAAATAAAGGAGCTGGAGCAGCGTCTCTGCTTCCTCCTGTATTATAGAAAATAAAGGAGCTGGAGCAGCGTCTCTGCTTCCTCCCGTATTGTAGAAAATAAAGGAGCCGGAGCAGCGTCACTGCTTCCTCCAGTATTATAGAAAATAAAGGAGCTGGAGCAGTGTCACTGCTTCCTCCTGTATTATAGAAAATACAGGAGCTGGAGCAGCGTCACTGCTTCCTCCTGTATTATAGAAAATAAAGGAGCTGGAGCAGCGACTCTGCAACCTCCAGTATTATAGAAAATAAAGGAGCTGGAGCAGTGTCACTGCTTCCTCCTGTATTATAGAAAATACAGGAGCTGGAGCAGCGTCACTGCTTCCTCCTGTATTATAGACAATAAAGGAGCTGGCGCAGCGTCACTGCTTCCTCCTGTATTATAGAAATTAAAGGAGCTGGGGCAGCGTCACTGCTTCCTCCTGTATTATTGAAAATAAAGGAGCTGCAGCAGCGTCACTACTTCCTCCTGTATTATAGAATATAAAGAGGCTGGAGCAGCGTCTCTGCTTCCTCCTGTATTATCGAAAATAAAGGAGCTGGAGCAGCGTTTCTGCTTCCCCCTGTTATATAGAAAATAAAGGAGCTGGAGCAGCATCTCTGCTTCCTCCTGTATTATAGAAAATAAAGGAGCTGGAGCAGCGGCACTGCTTCGTCCTGTATTATAGAAAATAAAGGAGCTGGAGCAGCGTTTCTGCTTCCTCCCGTATTATAGAAAATAAAGGAGCTGGAGCAGCGTCTCTGCTTCCTCCTGTATTATAGGAATTAAAGGAGCAGGAGCAGCGTCACTACTTCCTCCTGTACTATAGAAATTAAAGGAGCTGGAACAGCGTCACTGCTTCCTCCTGTATTATCGAAATTAAAGGAGCTGGAGCAGCGTCACTACTTCCTCCTGTATTATCGAAAATAAAGGAGCTGGAGCAGAGTCTCTGCTTCCTCCTGTATTATAGAAAATAACGGAGCTGGAGCAGCGTCAATGCTTCCTCCTGTATTAAAGAAAATAAAGGAGCTGGAGCAGCGTTTCTGCTTCCTCCCGTATTATAGAAAATAAAGGAGCTGGAGCAAGCGTCTCTGCTTCCTCCTGTATTATAGGAATTAAAGGAGCTGGAACAGCGTCACTGCTTCCTCCTGTATTATCGAAATTAAAGGAGCTGGAGCAGCGTCACTACTTCCTCCTGTATTATCGAAATTAAAGGAGCTGGAGCAGCGTCACTGCTTCCTCCTGTATTATCGAAATTAAAGGAGCTGGAGCAGCGTCACTGCTTCCTCCTGTATTATCGAAATTCAAGGAGCAGGAGCAGTGTCTCTGCTTTCTCCTGTATTATAGAAAATAAAGGAGCTGGAGCAGCGTCACTGCTTCCTCCTGTATTATAGAAAATAAAGGAGCTGGTGCAGCGTCTCTGCTTCCTCCTGTATTATCGAAATTAAAGGAGCTGGGGCAGCGTCACTGCTTCCTCCTGTATTATAGAATATAAAGGAGATTGAGCAGCGTCTCTGCTTCCTCCAGTATTATAGAAAATAAAGGAGCTGGAGCAGCGACTCTGCAACCTCCAGTATTATAGAAAATAAAGGAGCTGGAGCAGTGTCACTGCTTCCTCCTATATTATATAAAATACAGGAGCTGGAGCAGCGTCACTGCTTCCTCCTGTATTATAGACAATAAAGGAGCTGGCGCAGCGTCACTGCTTCCTCCTGTATTATAGAAATTAAAGGAGCTGGGGCAGCGTCACTGCTTCCTCCTGTATTATTGAAAATAAAGGAGCTGCAGCAGCGTCACTACTTCCTCCTGTATTATAGAATATAAAGAGGCTGGAGCAGCGTCTCTGCTTCCTCCTGTATTATCGAAAATAAAGGAGCTGGAGCAGCGTTTCTGCTTCCCCCTGTTATATAGAAAATAAAGGAGCTGGAGCAGCATCTCTGCTTCCTCCTGTATTATAGAAAATAAAGGAGCTGGAGCAGCGTCACTGCTTCGTCCTGTATTATAGAAAATAAAGGAGCTGGAGCAGCGTTTCTGCTTCCTCCCGTATTATAGAAAATAAAGGAGCTGGAGCAGCGTCTCTGCTTCCTCCTGTATTATAGGAATTAAAGGAGCAGGAGCAGCGTCACTACTTCCTCCTGTACTATAGAAATTAAAGGAGCTGGAACAGCGTCACTGCTTCCTCCTGTATTATCGAAATTAAAGGAGCTGGAGCAGCGTCACTACTTCCTCCTGTATTATCGAAAATAAAGGAGCTGGAGCAGAGTCTCTGCTTCCTCCTGTATTATAGAAAATAACGGAGCTGGAGCAGCGTCAATGCTTCCTCCTGTATTATAGAAAATAAAGGAGCTGGAGCAGCGTTTCTGCTTCCTCCCGTATTATAGAAAATAAAGGAGCTGGAGCAAGCGTCTCTGCTTCCTCCTGTATTATAGGAATTAAAGGAGCAGGAGCAGAGTCACTACTTCCTCCTGTACTATCGAAATTAAAGGAGCTGGAACAGCGTCACTGCTTCCTCCTGTATTATCGAAATTAAAGGAGCTGGAGCAGCGTCACTACTTCCTCCTGTATTATCGAAATTAAAGGAGCTGGAGCAGCGTCACTGCTTCCTCCTGTATTATAGAAAATAAAGGAGCTGGTGCAGCGTCTCTGCTTCCTCCTGTATTATAGAAAATAAAGGAGCTGGAGCAGCGTCAATGCTTCCTCCTGTATTATAGAAAATAAAGGAGCTGGAGCAATGTCTCTGCATCCACCTGTATTATATAAATTAAAGGAGCAGGTGCAGCGTCACTGCTTCCTCCTGTATTATAGAATATAAAGGAGCTGGAGCAGCGTCAATGCTTGATCCTGTATTTTCGAAAATAAAGGAGCTGGAGTAGCGTCACTGCTTCCTCCTGTATTATAGAAAATAAAGGAGCTGGAGCAGAGTCTCTGCTTCCTCCTGTATTATAGAAAGAAAAGGAGCTGGAGCAGCGTCACTGCTTCCACCTGTATTATAGAAAATAAAGGAGCTGGAGCAGCGTCACTGCTTCCTCCTGTATTATAGAAAATAAAGGAGCTGGAGCAGCGTCACTGCTTCCTCCTGTATTATAGAAAATAAAGGAGCTGGAGCAGCGTCACTGCTTCCTCCTGTATTATAGAAAATAAAGGAGCTGGAGCAGTGTCTCTGCTTCCTCCTGTATTATAGAAAATAAAGGAGCTGGAGCAGCGTCACTGCTTCCTCCTGTATTATAGAAAATAAAGGAGCTGCAGCAGCGTCTCTGCGTCCTCCTGTATTATAGAAAATAAAGGAGCTGGAGCAGCGTCACTGCTTCCTCCTGTAGTATAGAAAATAAAGGAGCTGGAGCAGCGTCTCTGCTTCCTCCCGTATTATGGAAAATAAAGGAGCTGGAGCAGCGTCACTGCTTCCTCCTGTATTATAGAAAATACAGGAGCTGGAGCAGCGTCACTGCTTCCTCCCGTATTGTAGAAAATAAAGGAGCTGGAGCAGCGTCTCTGCTTCCTCCTGTATTATAGAAAATAAAGGAGCTGGAGCAGCGTCTCTGCTTCCACCTGTATTATAGAAAATTCAGGAGCTGGAGCAGCGTCTCTGCTTCCACCTGTATTATAGAAAATTCAGGAGCTGGAGCAGCGTCACTGCTTCCTCCTGTATTATATAAATTAAAGGAGCAGGTGCAGCGTCACTGCTTCCTCCTGTATTATAGACAATAAAGGAGCTGGAGCAGCGTCACTGCTTCCTCCTGTATTATAGAAATTAAAGGAGCTGGAGCAGTGTCACTGCTTCCTCCTGTATTATAGAAAATAAAGGAGCTGGGGCAGCGTCACTGCTTCCTCCTGTATTATAGAAAATAAAGGAGATGGAGCAGCAGCTCTGCTTCCTCCTGTATTATAGAAAATAAAGGAGCTGCAGCAGCGTCACTACTTCCTCCTGTATTATAGAAAATAAAGGAGCTGGAGCAGCGTCACTGCTTCGTCCTGTATTATAGAAAATAAAGGAGCTAGAGCAGCGTCTCTGCTTCCCCCTGTATTATAGAAAATAATGGAGCTGGAGCAGCGTCACTGCTTCCTCCTGTATTATAGAAAATAAAGGAGATGGAGCAGCGTCACTGCTTCCTCCTTTATTATCGAAATTAAAGGAGCAGGAGCAGTGTCTCTGCTTCCTCCTGTATTATAGAAAATAAAGGAGCTGGAGCAGCGTCAATGCTTCCTTCTGTATTATAGAAAATAAAGGAGCTGGAGCAGCGTCTCTGCTTCCTCCTGTATTATAGAAAATAACGGAGCTGGAGCAGCGTCACTGCTTCCTCCCGTATTATAGAAAATAAAGGAGCTGGAGCAGCGTCTCTGCTTCCTCCTGTATTATAGAAAATAACGGAGCTGGAGCAGCGTCACTGCTTCCTCCCGTATTATAGAAAATAAAGGAGCTGGAGCAGCGTCTCTGCTTCCTCCTGTATTATAGGAATTAAAGGAGCAGGAGCAGCGTCACTACTTCCTCCTGTACTATAGAAATTAAAGGAGCTGGAACAGCATCACTGCTTCCTCCTGTATTATCGAAATTAAAGTAGCTGGAGCAGCGTCACTACTTCCTCCTGTATTATAGAAATTAAAGGAGCTGGAGCAGCGTCACTGCTTCCTCCTGTATTATCGAAATTAAAGGAGCTGGAGCAGCGTCACTGCTTCCTCCTGTATTACGGAAATTAAAGGAGCAGGAGCAGTGTCTCTGCTTTCTCCTGTATTATAGAAAATAAAGGAGCTGGAGCAGCGTCACTGCTTCCTCCTGTATTATAGAAAATAAAGGAGCTGGTGCAGCGTCTCTGCTTCCCCCTGTTATATAGAAAATAAAGGAGCTGGAGCAGCATCTCTGCGTCCTCCTGTATTATAGAAAATAAAGGAGCTGCAGCAGCGTCACTACTTCCT
The DNA here is from genome assembly GCF_037043375.1 of Chiloscyllium plagiosum. Classification (NCBI taxonomy): domain Eukaryota; kingdom Metazoa; phylum Chordata; class Chondrichthyes; order Orectolobiformes; family Hemiscylliidae; genus Chiloscyllium; species Chiloscyllium plagiosum. Next base: position 37,023,994 of record NW_028270181.1, on the reverse strand, counting down.
CCTGTATTATAGAATATAAAGAGGCTGGAGCAGCGTCTCTGCTTCCTCCTGTATTATCGAAAATAAAGGAGCTGGAGCAGCGTTTCTGCTTCCCCCTGTTATATAGAAAATAAAGGAGCTGGAGCAGCATCTCTGCTTCCTCCTGTATTATAGAAAATAAAGGAGCTGGAGCAGCGTCACTGCTTCCTCCTGTATTATAGAAAATAAAGGAGCTAGAGCAGCGTCTCTGCTTCCCCCTGTATTATAGAAAATAATGGAGCTGGAGCAGCGTCACTGCTTCCTCCTGTATTATAGAAAATAAAGGAGATGGAGCAGCGTCACTGCTTCCTCCTGTATTATCGAAATTAAAGGAGCAGGAGCAGTGTCTCTGCTTTCTCCTGTATTATAGAAAATAAAGGAGCTGGAGCAGCGTCACTGCTTCCTCCTGTATTATAGAAAATAAAGGAGCTGGTGCAGCGTCTCTGCTTCCTCCTGTATTATAGAAAATAAAGGAGCTGGAGCAGCGTCAATGCTTCCTCCTGTATTATAGAAAATAAAGGAGCTGGAGCAATGTCTCTGCATCCACCTGTATTATATAAATTAAAGGAGCAGGTGCAGCGTCACTGCTTCCTCCTGTATTATAGAATATAAAGGAGCTGGAGCAGCGTCAATGCTTCCTCCTGTATTATAGAAAATAAAGGAGCTGGAGCAGCGTCGCTGCTTCCTCCTGTATTATAGAAAATAAAGGAGCTGGAGCAGCGTCACTGCTTCCTCCTGTATTATAGAAAATAAAGGAGCTGGAGCAGCGTCACTGCTTCCTCCTGTATTATAGAAAATAAAGGAGCTAGAGCAGCGTCTCTGCTTCCCCCTGTATTATAGAAAATAATGGAGCTGGAGCAGCGTCACTGCTTCCTCCTGTATTATAGAAAATAAAGGAGCTGGAGCAGCGTCACTGCTTCCTCCTGTATAATAGAAAATAAAGGAGCTGGAGCAGAGTCTCTGCTTCCCCCTGTATTATAGAAAATAAAGGAGCTGGAGCAGCGTCAATGCTTCCTTCTGTATTATAGAAAATAAAGGAGCTGGAGCAGCGTTTCTGCTTCCCCCTGTATTTAGAAAATTTCGGAGCTGGAGCAGCGTCTCTGCTTCCTCCTGTATTATAGAAAATAAAGGAGCTGGAGCAGCGTCTCTGCTTCCTCCTGTATTATAGAAAATAACGGAGCTGGAGCAGCGTCACTGCTTCCTCCTGTACTATAGAAAATAAAGGAGCTGGAGCAGCGTTTCTGCTTCCTCCCGTATTATAGAAAATAAAGGAGCTGGAGCAGCGTCTCTGCTTCCTCCTGTATTATAGGAATTAAAGGAGCAGGAGCAGCGTCACTACTTCCTCCTGTACTATAGAAATTAAAGGAGCTGGAACAGCATCACTGCTTCCTCCTGTATTATCGAAATTAATGGAGCTGGAGCAGCGTCACTACTTCCTCCTGTATTATCGAAATTAAAGGAGCTGGAGCAGCGTCACTGCTTCCTCCTGTATTATCGAAATTAAAGGAGCAGGAGCAGTGTCTCTGCTTTCTCCTGTATTATAGAAAATAAAGGAGCTGGAGCAGCGTCACTGCTTCCTCCTGTATTATAGAAAATAAAGGAGCTGGTGCAGCGTCTCTGCTTCCTCCTGTATTATAGAAAATAAAGGAGCTGGAGCAGCGTCAATGCTTCCTCCTGTATTATAGAAAATAAAGGAGCTGGAGCAATGTCTCTGCATCCACCTGTATTATATAAATTAAAGGAGCAGGTGCAGCGTCACTGCTTCCTCCTGTATTATAGAATATAAAGGAGCTGGAGCAGCGTCAATGCTTCCTCCTGTATTATAGAAAATAAATGATCTGGAGCAGCGTCTCTGCTTCCTCCTGTATTATAGAAAATAAAGCAGCTGGAGCAGCGTCACTGCTTCCTCCTGTATTATAGAAAATAAAGGAGCTGGCGCAGCGTCTCTGCTTCCTCTTGTATTATAGAAAATAAAGGAGCTGGAGCAGCGTCTCTGCTTCCTCCTGTTTTATAGAAAATAAAGGAGCTGGTGCAGCGTCTCTGCTTCCTCCTGTTTTATAGAAACGGTGCTGGCACTCCCACCAATTTTCCAATGTAATTGCACTGTGCACCGAATCTCCCATTTATTGATTCCCACCAAATCTGGAATTGACTCATACCCCTGTACCATTTAATAGACAGCTGACAGAATTATCTAATTTTGGCAATCCCTGCATCATATTGCCAAATTCCCCAAACTGCAAATATCCCCCTGTTGTGGTGAACTGCACCAACTCCCCCATTTTGTGGTGCACTGCATTGAATCTGGTACACTAATCCTTTTGCAACATTTGTCCTATTTACTGATTCACTGCCTGTGTTCTCCCATTTGCTCCAATTCTCGAAGTTATCAGAATCCTGCGCCAGGTCTTTCATTTACTGATACCCCACACCAATTCTCCAATTCATTGTTGCTTAGCATCATTTCGCCCAATTACTGATATCCTGAACAAGTTCTCCATTCAGTGTTGCCTTACACCAATCCTCAAACTGACTGATGCCCTCGCCCAATTTAGGGGTGCCCTACTCTCATTCCCACATCAAGTATTGTCCTGTCCCAATTCTCCCATTTAGTGCTACACTGCACCAATTCTCCCATTTCCTGCCAAACTGAAACTCTCCCATTTGGTGCTAACTGCACCAATTTGCCATTATCGGATGCCCCGTTCCAAATTCTCTTATTTCTATTAGCCCTTGCCCAATCCTTCCATTTAGTAGTTCCTTGGAATGATTCTCCAATTTCGTGGAGTGCTGCCAGAATTCTAAAATTGACCCATAGACAAGTTGGACTGAAGTATCTGTTTCCGTGTTTTACATCTCTATGATTGTATGGCTCTATTTATGACTCGGCTGCTCTGCACCATTTCTCCCATTTACCAATCCTGCACCAATCCTGAAACTGCACCAACTCTCCCTTTGAGTATTATCCTGTCCAGTTTAAAGGCACCGGCATGAATTCTCCAATTATTGACACCCTGCATCAGTTCCTTCCATTCAATTGTTCCCTGAAACACTTCGTCCACGTACGAGTGCCCTGCTGAAGTGTTTTCATTTAGTGATGCACTGAACTGAATCACTAATTTATCGAACTTTGCACATTTCTTTTTATTGATTCCCTGGCCCCGATTCCCCAATCAGGAATAGGTTCTTGTTGTACTTTTGAGACTGGTGTCATATTGTCAAACTTGTATGTTGGGGCAGTAGACTTACCCTTTGGGTAGAGAACTGGCTCGAAGGTAGAAGACAGAGGGTGGTGGGGGAGGGTTGCTTTTCAGACTGGAGGCCTGTGACCAGCGGTGTGCCCCAAGGATCGGTGCTGGGTCCATTGTTGTTTTGTCATTTATATAAATGATTTGGATGTGACCATAGGACGAATGGTTAGTAAGTTTGCAAATGACAGTAAAATTGAAAGTGTCAAGGACAGTGAAGATGGTTACCTCAGAGGACAACAGGATCTTGATCAGATGGGCCAATGGGCCGAGGAGTGGCAGATGGAGATTAATTTGGATAAGTGTGAGGTGCTGCATTTTGGAAAGGCAAAAGAGAGAATGACTTATTCACTTATTCACTGATTTATTTACCAGGTACTGGGGTGTTGCTAAACAAATCGACCTGGAGTGCAGCTTCATAGATCGTTGAAGGTGGACTAACATTTCGATAGGATAGTGAAGAAGGCGTTTGGCATTTTTGTCTTTATTGCTCAGTTAATTGTGTAAAGGAGTTGGGAGGTCATGTTGCGGTATTGGTTCGGCCACTTTTGGTACATAATGTGCAATTCTGGGAGAAAGTGAGGACTACAGATGCTGGAGATCAGAGCTGAAAATGTGTTGCTGGAAAAGCGCAGCAGGTCAGGCAGCATCCAAGGAACAGGAGAATCGACGTTTCGGGCATATGCCCTTCTTCAGGAACACCACCAGTTGGCAATTCCACATCAAGCAACTCCCCACCCTGGCTTGGAAAAACATCTCAGTCCCACAAGTGCCATTGGTTGGAAATCCTGGAACTCCCTCCCTTACATCATTGTGGGTTTATCTGCACCAAATAAATGGCAGCATTTCAAGGCAATAACTCACCGTCACCTTCACCAGAGCAATTATATCTGAGCAACCCGTGGTGACCCAGCGGCAATGACCCAAACACATTAATGAATCACAAAATAAAGCTCAGTATTTGGGACCCCTGTGCTCCAGTGCTGAGTATCTGAATAAATTGGGTCTATGTTCTAGAAAACTGAAAGGCGATTTCATTGGAATATCTCAGATTGTGAAGAGGCTTGAGAGGGTAGATGTTGAGAAATTAATCCTGTGGGTCTTGGAATCTGAAACACAAGAATACAGTCTCAGGAGTGAGGGCACTGACTCTGTGCTGTCAGTTTAAATTTATATAACCACGAGATTCAGATTCTCCTCAGTCAAGGCAGAGATTCTGTGCAGGATGGTTAAATAAACATGCATATTCAGGAGATTTAAATTCTCCACATGTTAGGGCACTGACATTGTGCTGGCTTGTTACATAAATGTATATAATCAGGAGATTGAGAATCTCCTCAGTTGAGGGCACTGACACTGTGCTGGCTGGTTTAATATATATAACCAGGGGATTTAGTGTCTGCTCATTCTCGGGCACTGACTCTGTGCTGTGTATTTAAACATACATAACCAGGAGATTTAGAGTCTACTCAGTTATGGGCACTGACTCTTCTCTGTCTGTTTAATATATATCACGAGCTGGTTAATTAAATATAACCAGGAGATTTACTGTCTCCTCAGTTTCGGGCACTGATTCTATGATGGCTGATTAAATAAATATATAACCAGGGGATTTAGAGTCTGCTCATTCTAGGGCACTGACTCTGTGCTGTGTATTTACATATACATAACCAGGAGATTTAGAGTCTCCTCAGTCTAGAGCACTGACTCTGTGCAGGATGGTTAAATAAATATATAATCAGGAGATTTAGTGTCTCCTCAGGTTAGGGCACTGACTCTGTGCGGGCTGGTCTAATATATATAACCAGGAGATTTAGAGTCTGCTCATTCTCGGGCACTGACTCTGGCCTGGCTGGTTAAATAAAAACATATAACCAAGATATTTAGAGTCTCCTTAGTTTTGGGCACTTACTGAGGCTGGCGGGTTAAATAAATATATATAACAAGGAGATTTAGAGTCACCTCAGTTTAGGGCTCAGACTATGTGCTGAATTTATAAATACATATAAACTGCCAGGAGATTTAAAGTCTCCTCAGTTAAGGGCACTGACCCTGTGCTGTCGTTTAAATATATATAACCAGGAAATTTAGAGTCTCCGCAAGTTAGGGCACTGACTGTGTTGGCTGGTTAAATATATATAACCAGGAGATTTAGAGTCTGCTCATTCTCGGGCACTGACTCCTGCTGTATATTTAAATATACATAACCAGGAGATTTAGTCTCTACTCCATTATGGGCATTGACTCTGTTCTGTCTGTTTAATATATATAACGAGCTGGTTAATTAAATCTAACCAGGAGATTTACTGTCTCCTCATTTTCAGGAACTGACTGTGGTGGCAGCTGTTTAAAACTATTATAACCAGAATATTTAGAGTCTCTTCAGTTTGGGGCACTGACTCTGGGCTGGCTGGTTAAAAAAAAACAGATATAACTAGGAGATTTATAATCTCCTCAGTTAAGGGCATAGACTCTCTACTGGCTAGTTAAATAAATACGTCAAACCACGAGATTCAGATTCTCCTCAGTCGAGAGCACTGACTCTGCTGGATGGTTAAATAAACATGTACATCCAGGAGATTTAAACTCTCCACAATTTAGGGCACTGACTCTGTGCTGGCTGGTTAAATAAATATATATTTATTTATATATATATTGGTAGAGGAATTGAGTTCCGGAGTCCTGAGGTCATGATGCAGTTGTATAAAACTCTGGTGCGGCCGCATCTGGAATATTGTGTGCATTTTTGGTCGCCATACTATAGGAAGGATGAGGAGGCACTGGAACGGGTGCAGAGGAGGTTTACCAGGATGTTGCCTGGTATGGAAGGAAGATCGTATGAGGATAGACTGAGACACTTGGGGCTGTTTTCATTAGAGAAAAGAAGGTTTAGGGGTGACTTGATTGAGGTGTACAAGATGATTAGGGGGTTAGATAGGGTTGACAGTGTGAACCTTTTCCCGCGTATGGAGTCGGGTATTACAAGGGGGCATAGCTTTAAATTAAGGGGGGGTAGATATAGGACTGAAGTTAGGGGTAGGTTCTTCACTCAGCGAGTCGTAAGTTCATGGAATGCCCTGCCAGCAGCAGTGGTGGACTCTCCCTCTTTATGGGCATTTAAGCGGGCATTGGATAGGTATATGGAGGATAGTGGGTTAGTATAGGTTAGGTGGGCTTGGATCGGCGCAACATCGAGGGCCAAAGGGCCTGTACTGCGCTGTATTCTTCTATGTTCTTCTATGTTCTATGTTCTATATAACTAGGAGATTTAGAATATCCTCAGGTTAGGGCACTGATTGTATGGGGGCTGGTTAAATTTTTATAACAAGAATATTTAGAGTCTCCTCAGTTTGCTGGCTAATTAAATAAATAGATACAACCAGGAGATTTCGAGTCTCTAGTTTAGGGCACTGACAGTGTGTTGGCTGGTTTAATATATATAACCAGGAGATTTAGAGTCTCTAGTTTAGGGCACTGACTTTCTGCTGGTGAGTTAAATAAATATATGTAGTCACGGCATTTAGAGTCTGCTCAATTTAGGGCACTGACGCTGTGCTGGCTGGTTAAATAAATGTATGTAACTAAGAGATTTACAGTTTCCTCAGTTTAGGGCTCAGACTATGTGCTGTAGAGATAAATACATATATATTTAAAACCAGGAGATTGAGAGTCTCCTCAGTTTGGGGCACTGACTCTGTGCTGGCTGGTTAAATAAATATATAAAACTAAGAGATTCTCCTGATTTAAGGGCACTGACTCTGCGCTGTCCATTTAAATATATATAACCAGGAGATTTAGAGTCTCCTCAGCTTAGGCCACTGACTGTTGGCTGACGGGTTAAATACATTTATATAACTCGGTGATTTACAGTTTCCTCAGTTTAGGGCTCAAACTATGTGCTGTTGTTTAAATATATACAACCAGGAGATTCAGAGTCTCCTCAGGTTAGGGCACTGACTGTGTTGGCTGGTTAAATATATACAACCAGGAGATTTAGAGTCTCCTCATTTTGGGGCACTGACTCTGTGCTGTCTGACTAAATAAATATACATAACCAGGAGATTTAGAGGCTGCTTATTGTAGGGCACTGACTCTGGGCTGGCTGGTTCAGTAAAAATATATAACCAGGATATTTAGAGTCTCCTTAGTTTCGAGCACTGACTGAGGCTGGCGGCTAAAAGAAGTATATAACCAGGAGATTTAGAGACACCTCAGATTAGGGCTCAGACTATGTGATAGATGAATAAATACATATATATAAAACCAGGAGAAAGTCAGTGCCCGAAACTGAGGAGAATCAAATCTCCTGGTTATATATAATTAACCAGACAGCACAGAGTCAGTGCCTTAACTGAGGAGACTCTAAATCGCCTGGTTATATACATTTAATCAAACAGCACTCAGTCAGTTCCTTGAAATGAGGAGACTCTGAATCTCCTGTTAATCAACCAGCCAGCACAGAGTCAAAGCATTAAAATGAGGAGACTCTAAAACTCTAGGTAATTTATGTGTATTTATCCATCCAGCACGTAGTCTGAGCTCTAAACTGAGGAGATTCTAAATCTCTTCGTAATATATATATATATTTAATTAACCCATCAGCACAAAGACAGTGCCCTAAACTGAGGAGACTCTAAATTTCTGGTCTTATACATATATACTTAAACAGACAGCGCAGAGACAGTGCCCTTTACTGAGGAGAATCTAAATTTCCTGTTGTTTTGAAATTAGTCAACCAGCATAAAGTCAGTGCTGACTCTGTATTGGCTGGTTAAATAAATATATGTAACCAGGACATTTAGAGTCTCCTCAGTTTGGGGCACTGACTCTGGACTGGCTGGGTAAGTCGATATATCACCAGGAGATATAGACTCTGCTTATTTTAGAGTTCAGACAATGTGCTGGCTGTGCCCATAACTGACATAAGTAGACTCTAAATCTCCTGGTTATGTGTATTTAAATACACAGCATATAGTCAGTGCCCCAGAATGAGCAGACTCTAAATCCCCTGGTTATATGTATTAAACAAGCCAGCACAGAGTCAGTGTCCGAAAATGAGCAGACACTAAATCCCCTGCTTATATATAGTAAAGCAGCTAACACAGAGTCAGTGCCCTAAACTGAGGAGATTCTAAATCTCCTGATTATATATATTTATGTAACCAGCAAGCACAATGTCAGTGCCCTAACGTGTGGAGAACTTAAATCTCCTGGATATGCATGTTTATTTAACCATCCTGCACAGAGTCTCTGCCTTGACTGAGGAGAATCTGAATCTCGTGGTTATGTATATTTAAACAGACAGCACAGAGTCAGTGCCCTCACCAGAGGAGACTCTAAATCTCCAGGTTATATATATTTATATAACCATCCAGCCCAGAGTCAGTATCCCAAACTGAGGAGACTCTAACCCTCCTGGCTATATACATTTAACCAGCCTGCACAGAAGAGACACTAAATATCCTGGTTATATATATTTATTTAACCAGCCAGCAGCAAGTCAGTGACCTAAACTGAGGAGACTGTAATTATCCTGGTTATATATATTTAACCAGCCAACACCGAGTCAGGCCCTCAAAGTGAGAAGATTCGATATCTTCTGGTTATATCTATTTATTTATAAAAGCCAACCCAGAGTCACCCCAAACTGTGGAGACCCTAAATACGCTATTTATAAAAAATTTAACCAGCCACCACACAGTCAGTGCCCTAAAAATGAGGAGACTGTAAATCTCCTGGTTATATATTTATTTAATCAGCTAGCATAGAAACAGTGCCCCAAAATGAGCAGGCTCGAAATGTCCTGGTTACATCTGTTAACTTAAACAGCCAGCCCAGAGTCAGAGTCGTGGGCGGCACGGTGGCACAGTGGTTAGCACTGCTGCCTCACAGCGCCAGAGATCCGGGTTCAATTCCCGCCTCAGGCGACTGACTGTGTGGAGTTTGCACGTTCTCCCCGTGTCTGCGTGGGTTTCCTCCGGGTGCTCCGGTTTCCTCCCACAATCCAAAAGATGTGCAGGTCAGGTGAATTGGCTATGCTAAATTGCCCGTAGTGTTAGGTTAGGGGTAAATGTAGGGGTTGGGGTATGGGTGGGTTGCGCTTCGGCGGGGCGGTGTGGACTTGTTGGGCCGAAGGGCCTGTTTCCACACTGTAAGTAATCTAATCTAATCCCACAGTCAGTGCCCTAAACTGTGGAGATTTTAAATTTCCTGGTTATTTATATTTAAACAGACAGCACAGACTCAGTGCGTTTAACTGGGTAGACTCTATATCTCCTGGTAGTATATATTTGTTTAACCAGCCAGCCCAGAGTCAGTATCCCAAACTAAGGAGACTATAACCCTCCTGGCTATATACATTTAACCAGACAGCACAGAGTCAGTGCCCTTATCTGAGGAGACGCTAAATCTCCTGGTTATATATATTTATTTAACCAGCCAGCACAGAGTCAGTGCACTAAATTGAACAGAATTTAAATCTCCTGGTGACATGCATATATTTCACCAGCCAGCACAGAGTCAGTGACCTAAAGTGAGGATTCTCTACATCTACTGGTTATGTATATTGACCCAGCCAGCCCAGAGTCAGTGCTCCAAACTGAGGAGACTCTGAATCACCTGGATATATATATATTTAAACAGACAGCAAAGAGGCAGTGCCCTAAACGTAGGAGACTCGAAATCTCCCGGCTATATATATGTATTAATCCATCCAGCACATAGTCTGAACCCTAAACTAGGGAGATTGTAAATATCCTAGTTATATATATTTATTTAAGTCGCCAGCCAACAGTCATGTGCCGTAAACTGAGGAGACTCTCAGTCTCCTGGTTATATATATTTAAACAGTCAGCACCGAGTCTGTGCCCTAAACTGAGGAGACTCTAAATCTCCTGTATATATATATTTATTTAATCAGCCAGACCTGAGAGAGTGCCCAAAACTGAGGAGATGCTAAATATACTGGTTTTATATATTTACCAAGCAGGCACAGAGTCAGTGCCCTTTACTGAACAGGTTCTAAATCTCCTGGTTATATCTATTCATTTGACCAGCCAGCCCAGAGTCAGTGCCCCAAACTGTGGAGACTCTAAATATCCTGGTTATAAAAGTTTTAACCAGCCACCACACAGTCAGTGCCTTAAAATGAGGAGTCTCTACATCTCCAAGTTATATTTAATTAACCATCTCGCACAGAGTCGGGGCCTTAAAAAGAGGAGACTCTAAATCTCCTGGTTATATATAATTAACCTGCGAGCACAGAGTCAGTGCCCCAAACTCAGGAGACTCTAAATATCCTACTTATATTTCAGTATTTAGTATTTAAGCAGCCAGCACAGGGTCAATGCCCTATAATGAGCAGAGTTTAAATGTGCTGCTTATATTTATTTATTTAACCAGCAAGCACAGAGTCATTGCCCCAAACTGAGGAGACTCTAAATCTCCTGGTTATATATATATTAACCTGCGAGCACAGAATCAGTGCCCCAAACTGAGTAGACTCTAAATATCTTGGTTATAATACAGTATTTAACAAGCCAGTACAGGGTCAAAGCCCTATAATGAGCAGAGTTTAAATGTGCTGCTTATATTTATTTATTTATTCAGTTAGCACAGAGTCAGTGCCATAAACTGAGGAGACTCTACATATCCTGGTTATATATATTTAAATGGACAGCATTGAGCCAGTGCCTTAAACTGAGGAGACACTAAATCTCTGGGTTATATATATTTATTTACCCAGCCAGCCCAGAGTCAGTCCCCTTAACTGACAAGACTCTAAATCTCCAGGTAATATATATTTAAACAGCCAGCCCAGACTCAGTGCCCTAAACTGAGGAGACTCTAAATCTCCTCCTTATATATATTTAAACAAACAGCACAGAGTTAATGCCCTTAACAGAGGAGATACTAAATCTCCTAGTTACATTTCTGTATTTAACCAGCCAGCAGAAAGTCAGTGCCCTCAACTGAGGTGACTGTAATTCTCCTGCTTCCATATATTTAACCAGCCAACAATGAGTCAGTGCCCTAAATCAAGGAGAATCTGAATCTAATGGTTATGTATATTTATTTAATCAGCCAGCATAGAATCAGTGCCCTAACACGAGCCGACTACAAATCCCGTGGTTATGTATCTTTAACCAGCCAGCACAGAGTCAATGCCCTAAGCTGAAGAGACCCTAAATCTCCTGGATGTATCCATTTATTTAACCAGCCACCACACAGTCAGTGCCCTAAACTGAGGAGACTTTTCTTTCAACTGTGACGTCCAGGAATGGACAACGGAGAACTACAAACCTGTGTATACAGAAAACCGACAAACACTGACCAAATACTTAACTACACCAGAAACCATCCCAACACACACAAACAAAGCTGTATCAGAACACTATTCCAACGAGCCACCTCACACTGCAGCACAGACGAACTTCGGAAAACAGAGGAGATCCACCAATACAACGTATTCAAGAAGTACGGATACTCAAAAAATACAGTGCGCAGATTCCTCAAGAACAAGCCACGACAAGCAGACCAAACACAGCCAGAAACCCTAACCACCTTACCATACATCAAAGAAGTTCCAGAAATGACAGCCAGACTACTAAGACCCCTCAGAATCCTAGTAGCACACAAACCACCAACACTCTCAAACAAAAACTAACAAACTTAAAAGTACCACCCATTACAAAACCAACGTCATCTACAAAATTCCATACAAGGACGGCTGCAAACACTATGTAGGACAAACAGGAAGAAAGTTAGCCACCAGGGTACACGAACACCAGCTCGCCACAAAAAGACATGACCATCTCTCGCTAGTAACCCTACACACGGATGAAAAAAAACACAATTTCGACTGGGACAACACATCTATCCTGGGACAGGCTAAGCAAAGACATGCCAGAGAATTCCTAGAGGCCTGGCACTCCAACCACAACGCCATAAACAAACAAATAGATCTAGATACCATCCAACAACCCGTCTGAAAACAATTGGAAATGACTTTATCACAAACCCCAGGAACCCCATCCAGAAGAAAGATATCAATGGAAGGCAGGAGACAACAGCTTCGCTTCACTTGGAGGTCGCCACTGATGATGTTACCTAGCCAGGTAATGAAACGTCTGGATATCAAACCTACAGCTCAGTGAGCAAACCTACACCCTAAATCTGCCAGATGTTGCAGGGGTGACATATGGAAGAGGTAATAGTGGTTTATGATCTGCAGAATGGCACAGAGACAAGCAGGAGTGAAATCTGGAAGAGGTAATAGTTGTTTATAATCAGAACGATGTTGCAGAGTCAAACAGGAGTGAAATAAGGAAGCGCGTAATAGTTGTTTCTGGTCTGCAGATTTTTACAGGGACAAGCAGAATGGAATCTAGATGAGGTAATAGCTGATTATAATCTGCCAGAAGTTACAGAAACAATTCGGAGTGAAATTGTTCAAGATAATTGTTGTTTATGATCAGCATGATGTTACAGAACAAGCAGAAGTGAAATCTGGTAGAGGTAATATATTTTTCATGGCTGCAGGATTTTATTGAGACAATGAGGAGAGCGTAGATTCACGAGGTCAATTCCTGGAATGGCGGGACTATCTTATGTTGAAAGATTGGTGCGACTGGGCTTGTATACCCTTGAGTTTAGAAGATTGAGAGGGGATCTGATTGAGACATATAAGATTATTAAAGGATTGGACACTCTGGCGGCAGGAAACATATTCCTGCTGATGGGTGAATGCCGAACCAGGGGACACAGCTTAAAAATAAGGGGTAGGCCATTTAGAACAGAGTTGATGAGAAACTTCTAGAACCAGAGAGTGGTGGGTGTGTGGAATGCTCTTCCCCAGAAGGCACTGGAGGCCCAGTCTCTGGATTCATTTAAGAAAGAGTTGGACAGAGCTTCAAGAATAGTGGAATCAAGGGTTATGGAGATAAAGCAGGAACAGGATACTGATTGAGGATGATCAGCCATGATCATAATGAATGGTGGTGCAGGGTCGAAAGGCAGAATGGCCTACTCCTGCACCTATTGTCTATTGTCTACATTCTCAGAGCTGGGGAAAGGAGTTTTAAACGCTCTGGTGGACCATAGAAATAATCATTTTGAGATGGATTGATTAACCACGTGCCAGTGAGCATGGATTTATTCAGGGAAAAACGTGTATGATGATCTTGACAGATGCCGTCCAAAGGAAGGCGATGACCGATGGAAGGAGTCCTTGTGATGTAGATCAACTGGATTACAGGATTAGTGCTCATGTGCCTGACTGGGATAGTTCAGCTGAGACAAGATGCTCTGTAGAAATTCCCCAAGCTTCCTTCCAGAGCAGCTTCCAGACCCACGGCACTATCATGTGGAATGCTGAGCACAGCAGATACACGGGAACACCATCAGTCGGCAATTCCACATCAAGCCACTCCCACCGTGGCTTAGAAATACATCTCAGTCCCACAAGTGCCATTGGTTGGAAATCCTGGAACTCCCTCCCTTACATCATTGTGGGTTTATCTGCACCAAATAAATGGCAGCAGTTCAAGGCAATAACTCACTGTCACCTTCACCAGAGCAATTATATCTGAGCAACCCGTGGTGACCCAGCGGCAATGACCCAAACACATTAATGAATTACAAAATAAAGCTCAGTGTTTGGGACCCGAGTGCTCCAGTGCTGAGTATCGGAATAAATTGGGTCTATGTTCTAGAAAACTGAAAGGCGATTTCATTGGAATATCTCAGATTGTGAAGAGGCTTGAGAGGGTAGATGTTGAGAAATTAATCCTGTGGGTCTTGGAATCTGAAACACAAGAACACAGTCTCAGGAGTTGCTGGAAAAGCTCAGCAGGTCAGGCAGCATCTGTGCAGAGAAATCAGCGTTAATGTTACAGCATCCGCAGTTCATTCAGGTTTGATTGCCACCCTCTCAGGGTAAGGGGCAGGTTATTTGGGACTGAGATGAGGAGACAGCGCTTCACTCTAAGGCCTCTGAGTCTTTAATATTCTCTCTCCCTGAGGATTGCGGATGCTCCCTCACTGAGTACATTTCAGATTGGAATAGACAGATTGCCGGGGTCTCAGGGAGTCACGGGATATGGGGAGTGGGTAGGAAACCGGATTTGAAATCTCAAACCAGCTCTGATTGGATTGACTGCCAGAACAGACTGAACAGTTTAAACAGGCTGTATAGTCTCCTCCTGCTCACATTTCCTGAGCTCTTAGATGTTTACTGAACTTATTGCCAATCCCCTTTGGATTTGGTTGCATGAAACCGTTTATCATTAAATCTCTGCAGCCTCCACCCTATTACAAACCATCTTATTCTTTCTTCAGCGTTACCCCCATTCCAATTGCTCAGAAATCATTACTTTTCTAACTTCCTTCCGCTCTACTGAATCCCCCCACCCTCATAACGCACGGGTTAACCTTTCCCTTCTCCCTATAGATGCTGCCTGACCTTATCAGATTTCTCAGCATGGCCTGTGTTTATTTCAGAGGGAATGACATCTCCCTGTTCCTGTTTCTGTGAGAGGATACATTCCCCAATCCGACTCCTTGATATTCCGTTTGTTCACAGAGAAAAGAGGGATCGCTCTGTCCAAAGTCATAACATGCACAGAAGGGCATCTGTATATTGTGGTGGTATTAACAATAAAACATCTTAAACCAAATGAAATCCATGAGGAAATGGCATGTTGCAATGGGATCTGTAAGGGGCAGGAATTCAATCCGCCCTCCCCCTGTTGTTATTGGGTATGATGCTCCTGACCCACCAATACACAGATCTGACTGAATGCACAAACAACCCCTCTCCATCCATTTCATTCAGAATAAGGTCAATAACAGGACGGATTAAACACAATACAAACTGTGATGAATGCTGCATGTAGGGAGTCATGTTACTGTAGAGGTTTTACAGCACTGAGGTCAGGCTGTTCGGCCCATCATTAACATACCAGTCTAACCGCCTGGACTCCCTCTTGACTCGGGTTTGACTCCTGGCAATCGCAGTATTGTGGTTTGTAAACAGACTTTTAAAGGAAAGGCACTGGGATAAATCGAGGAAATGAATCTTTCATTCTCTGTTAAAACGGATCTGTCAGATTGCTCCTGGCGATGATTTCTGTGAATTGCAGTGTGGAATCGGAAGCTTTCCCCTCTGCTGCTTCCCATTTCTTATTGAAATATTGGTTGCAGCACAAGGATGGGTTTGTTTTGTTCGAAAAGTGAGAGACTGCTCCCGTCAGGAACCTGAAATAATTACAGAAGCCGCTGGAAACACTGAACAGTTCCAACAGCTTCTGTAGTGGTGGGGAGGGAGGGTTAATGTGTCAAATCTATACAAGGATAAAATAAACTCCAGCCACAAAACAGTCAGAGTTCCTAAGTTTTACAAACATCCGTATAACATTTATCTGAGCCATCAATTCACCTAAAACCCTTCCAATGTGGAATAGCATCTTTCTGATTCTCACTTTGAGAGATGTCCCTCAGTGAGCTCCTCCACCATTCTTTCCATTTCACTGGGGACCCACTATCCGCAGTCTCCAATCAAATGACCTGAACTCAGACACACAGAGATCTTAAAGAGTGACACAATGCAGATAGGAAGTTGATTTCATTCCTGTTTCTGAGTCCAATCTTCACTCAGTGAGACAGAGTCAGGTATTCAAGGCTCCAACAAGAGCTGGATTCTGCTTCTGGTGATTGTCTTCATTCAGTGAGAAGGAGGGCCGTGGGCCGGAAGGAGCTCATCATTGTGCTTCGGGTTGTCTGCTCAGTCTGCAGCATTGCAGGCCGTGGGAGCAGGGCAGTGGGAAAGGTACCTCGTGTGGACTGCAATAGGACTTTCCACACATTGTTCCAGGGCAGTTACAGAGCTCCGGGAATTCTGAATGAGGATCTGAAAAATGCATTGATTGAAGGAGGAGGATCAGGAAAACAGGATAAAGCTGATGAGATCAGCAGGATTTCTCGATCTAACACTGCACCATACTTTATTTTCTGCTTCATAAATCTACAACCCGGAGCTCAACCCACTCAGAGCAATATAAGCTCAGAAACAAATCATTCAGTCCAACACATCCATGCCGAACTGATATCCGATGTAAATCTTATTCTATTTGTCAGAATTTGGCCCATGTTCCTCTGAACCCTTTTTAATTCCTCCACCCACCCAGAGACCTTTTAAATGTTGTAATTGTACCAGTCTTCACTACCTCCTCTGGCAGCTTATGCACACAGTGCCCTCTACGTGAAAAATGTTCCCCTTCGGTCCCTTTAGGTTTGCCCTCTCAACTTTAACACATGTCATCTGCTTCGGGACTCCCCCACCACAGGGAAATCACCTTGCCTTTTTACCCTATTGAGGCTCTTCATGATTTTGTAAACATATATAAGGTTACCCCTCAGCCACTGATGCTCCAGGGATAATAGCCTCAACCTATAGTCTTACCCTCCAGCACAAACTCTCCAACCTTGGCAACATCCTTGTAAATCTTTTCTAAATCCTTTCAGGTTTCTCAACACCCTTCTTACAGGAGGGAGTCCAGAATTGCACACTATATACCAATAGTGACTGAACGAATCCTGCAACATGACCTCCCAACTCCTTTACACAATGAACTGAGCAATAAAGACAAAAATGCCAAACGCCTTCTTCACTCTCCTTTCGAAATTTTAATCCACCTTCAACGATCTGTGAAGCTGCACTCCAGGTCTATTTGCTTAGCAACACGCCTAGTATCTTGCCATTAAGTGTTTAAGTCCTGCTGTCTTTCGCTTTCCCAAAATGCAGCACCTCACATTTACCTAAATTAATCTACATCTGCCACTCCTCAGCCCATTGGCCCATCTGATCAAGATCCCGTTGTCCTCTGAGGTAAGCATCTTCACTGTCCTCGACACCTCCAATTTTACTGTCATCTGAAAACCTACGAACCATTCGTCCTATGGTCACATCCAAATCATTTATATAAATAACAAAACAACAGTGGACTCAGCACCGATCCTTGTGACACACCGCTGGTCACAGGCCTCCAGTCTGAAAAGCAACCCTCCCCCACCACCCTCTGTCTTCTACCTTCGAGCCAGTTCTCTACCCAAAGGGTAATTCTACTGCCCCAACATACAAATGTGACAATATGACACCAGTCTCAAAAGTACAACAAGAATCTATTCCTGATGACAACAGGCGGGTCAGTTTGCCACCGGTGCTGTTTACACTTGGAATATACCTGGAGCAGAGCAACACAAACCCAACTGGAGAGGGTGGCTCTGTATAAGGAGAGTCAGTGTGGAGTTAAAATTCAACATCCGTGATGGAATAAAATAAAAGGTTAATGAAGGTAAGGCCCTCCAATCTGTTTCACAAATTATTACTTAAGAGGCTGGATAAAAACTGAAGTTATTGTAATAAATGACTCAAGCTCACCATGGAGAATTAATGTGCTCGGACGGAAAAATGCTGAGTGATCATAAATTACTGCAACTTGCAAACAGCAGAATTAAAATCCAATTTCCTTTTTTACTGCAAGGATGAATATTTTAATCATGTTGTTCTCGAAAGACAAATGATACAGACGGTTATTTATTATCGAGACAGAAAAGACAATTAATATTTTCTTTGACATCTAACTTGGATTTGGAGAAGATACTGTGGATGATAACGACCAACAGGATTGTTTGCACAGACAGGCGAATAATAATGTCACCAGGAAATAGCAGAAGGTTGTGGAGGGAAATGAACAGACTGAAGCCCGCTGTGATGGAGTTTGGTATAAAAGGCTAAAGAGAGACAAACTCGACCGAACTACAGAGTTTGAAATGTGAACATGGATAGAGTTACCTTGGTGTTCATGTGCACAGGTCTTTTACTGCGACAAGATCTGCTGAAGGGGGAAATGGAAAACATGTGGGAACTTAAGCATCACAAATGACCCATTGAATAAGGAGAAAGAAAATGCATAAAGGGAAAACCCTGCTGTCCCTGGGGATCTGAAATCTAACCTCAGCAGGTCAGGCAGCATCTGGGAGAAGGGAACCAGAACCCATTTCTCCCACAGCAGTCTGCAAGGCACCAAGGGAGCTCCCTGATCTGATTGGCCCTGTGCTAATTAACACTGCACACAGATATTAATCCAGTGGGTCAGCTTCTTAATTAAACAGTGAGTTCCTGAGAGTGACGAGGCAGAACCTTGTATGTTGTTCACACCTACATGGTCAGTAACATGGTACCCTGCCCGTCCCATTGCAAACTCAGCTTCAGCTCTGACCATATTTCCTGAAACCCAGCATGGGGAGGAAACACTGCCTCCTGGTCTTAGGTTCTTTGCTGTAGGAAAAGGTGTCACTTCCTGTGATCTCCCTCTGACAATTCCATTGCTTTTAGTTTCTCTCACTTAATCGGCTTTCTGTCCCATCTGGTTTCGTGGTCTAGTCACACTTCCCAAAGCTGAGGCTCCTACTAAATGGTAGAATATGGCTAGGGCATCATTAAATGGAAGAATTAGTACAGGGGTATGAGTAAATGGGAGACTTGGTGGGAATCAATAAATGGGAGATTCGGTGCACAGTGCCAATACATTGGAAAACTGGTGTGAGTGTCAATATATTAGGAAATTAGAGAAGAGCATGTCTAAATTAGGGAATAGGGGCAGGAAACCAATAAGAAAAATGTTGCAAGCATCAGTTAATTGGAGATTCATTTCAGTGCACCACTAAATGAAAAAATGCAGGACATTAATAATTGGAGAATTCATGCAGGTGCCATTAAATTCTAAGTGGGAGCACTCGGGCAGGATAACATTCAATGGGACAATTTGTGCAGTTCCAGGATTTGCGCAGGATTGGGAAATGGGAGAAATCGCCATAAACAGAGTCATACAATCGTCGAGATTTACAACACACAAACAGATCCTTCGGTCTAAGTTGTCCATGTGTCTATTTAAGAATTCTGACAGCGCTCCACTAAGTTGGACAATCGTTGCAAGGGACTACTTAATGGGAAAATTGGGCAAGGGCTTATCAAAATGTGAGAAATATAACAGGGCATTAGTCAATAGAAGAATTAGTACAGGGGTATGAGTAAATGGGAGATCTGGTGCACAATGCCGTTACATGAGAAAATTGGTGGGAATGCCGATATAATGGAAAATTGGAGCAGAGCATATTTAAATTGGGAAATAGGGGCCAGCGAATCAATGAAAAGAAATGTTGCAAGCATTGGTAAATTGGAGATTCAATTCAGTGCATCACTAAATGAAAACAATTCACCAGGGCACCCGTACGTGGAAGATGTGTTTCAGGGAAAACTTGAATCGAATGAATTGATGGAGGACATTAATAATTGGAGAATTCATGCAGGTGCCTTTAAATAGGGCAGGATAATACTCAATGGGAGAGTTGGTGCAGTTTCAGGATTGGTGCAGGATTGGTAAATGGGAGAAATGGTGCAGAGCAACGGAGCCATAAATAGAGTCATACAATCATAGAGATGTACAACATGGAAACAGACACTTCAGTCCAACTTGTCTATGACTCAATTTTAGAATTCTGGCAGCGCTCCACGAAATTAGAGAATCATTCCAAGGAACTACTAAATGGGAGAATTGGGCAAGGGCTTATCGAAATAAGATAAATTGGAATGGGGCATCCGATAACGGCAAATTAGTGCAGTTAGCACCAAATGGGAGAGTTTCAGTTTAGCAGGAAAGTTTAGCAGGAAAGATTAGAAAGTTCTGTCAGCGGACTACTAAATGGGAGAATTGTTGCAGGGAAATACTAAATGGAAGACCTGGTGCATAGTGGAGCTAAATTGGGGAATTGGTATATGGCAACAGTAAATGGGAGAATTAGAGTAGCGCACCCTTAAATGGCAGAATCAAGCTCGGGCATCAGTAAATGGAAGAATTAGTACAGGGATATGAGTAAATGGGAGATTCGGTGGAAACAATAAATGGGAGATCTGGTGCACAGTGCCATTACATTAGAAAATTGGAGGGTGTGCCAATAGTCTGGAAAATTGGAGCAGATCATGTCCAGATTGGGGAATGGGGGTCAGGAAATCAACAAAAAAATAGAAATGTTGCAAGCATTGGTAAATTGGAAATTCAGTTCAGTGCACCACTAAATGAAAAAATAAGATCAGCAGGGCTTCCGTACATTGAAGATGTGTATCAGGGAACAATTAATGAAAGGAATTGATGCAGAGCAACATTAATTGGACAATTCATGCAGGTGCTATTAAATTATTAGTGGGACGACTGGGGCAGGATAACCTCAATGGGGGAGTTGGTGAAATTCCCGAATTAGTGCAGGATTTGTAAATGGGAGAATTGTTGCAAGGAAGTGGAGCACTAATTACAGCCTTAGAGATGTACAGCACGGCAACAGACCCTTCAGTCCAACTTGACCACGCCTAAATTTAAGAATTCTGGCAGCTTTGCACTAAATTGCAAGAAACTATTAAATGGCAAAGTTCCGAAAGGGCTTATCGAAATGTGAGAACTTGCAACAGAGCATCAGATAATGGGCGAATTAGTGCAGTTCAGCACTAAATGAATGAGTTATGCTGTGTTGCACTAAATGGGAGAATTGGGGCAGGACAGTACTATTTGGGAGATACAGAGTAGGGCACCCCTAAATTGGGCGAGGGCATCAGTCAGTTTGAGGATAACACTGAGTGAAGAACTTGTTCAGGACATCAGTAATTGGGAGAAATGGTGCTAAGCAACACTGAGTTGGAGAATTGGTGTGGAGTATCAGTAAATGAGAGACCTGGTGCAGGGTGCTGATAACTTCGAGAATTGGAGCAAATGGGAGAACACGGGCAGTGAATCAGTAAATAGGACAAATGTTGCAAAGGATTAGTGGTCTAGATTCAATACAGTGTACCACGAAATGGGGGAGTTGGTGCTGTTCACCACGAAAGGGAGGATATGTGTAGGATCGGTAATTTGGAGATATGATGCAGGGATCGCAAATTAGCAAATTCTGTCAGCGGTCTACTAAATGGGAGAATTGTTGCAGGGAAATACTGAATGGAAGACCTGGTGCACAGTGGAGCTAAATTAGAGAATGGGTGCGTGGTAAATGGGGGAATTAGAGTAGCGCACCCTTAAATGGTACAATCTGCTAGAGCATCAGTAAATGGAAGAATTAGTACAGGGATATGAGTAAGTGGGAGATTCGGTGCATAGTGCCATTAATTGGAAAACTGGTGAAAATGTCAATATATTAGAAAATTGGAGCAGAACATGTCTAAATTGGCGAGTAGGGGCATGGAATCAATAAAAAGACATGTTGCAAGCATCGGTAAATTGGAGATTCAATTCAGTGCATCACTAAATGAAAACAATTCAGCAGGGGTTCTGTACGTGGAAGAGGTGTTTCAGGGAACAATTAAATGGACGGGATTGATGCAGGACATCAATAATTGGAGAATTCATGCAGGTGCCTTTAAATAGGGCAGGATAATACTCAAAGGGAGAGTTGGTGCAGTTTCAGGATTTGTGCAGGATTGGTAAATGGGAGAACAGCGGAACCATAAGTAGAGTCATAAAATCGTAGAGATGTACAACATGGACTCAGACCCTTCAGTCCAACTTGTCGATAACTCAATCCTAGAATTCTGGCAGCACTCCACAAAATTGGAGAATCATTCCAAGGAACTGCTAAATGGGAGAATTGGGCAAGAGCTTATCGAAATAATAGAATTTGGTACGGGGCACCCGACAATGGCAAATTTGTGCAGTTAGCAACAAATGGGAGAGTTTCAGTTTTTCAGGAAATGGGAGAATTAATGCAGTTCGCACTAAATGGGAAAATTGGGACAGGACAATAGACTGATAGAGATGTACAGCATTGAAACAGATCCTTCGGTCCAACCTGTCCATGCCGACCAGATATCCCAACCCAATCTAGTCCCACCTGTCAGCACCCGGCCTATATCCCTCCAAACCCTTCTGATTCATATACACATCCAAATGACTCTTAAATGTTGCAATTGTACCAGCCTCCACCACATCCTCTGACAGCTCATTCTATACGCGTACCACACTCTGCATGATAAATTTGCCACTTAGGTCTCTTTTATATCTTTCCCCTCTCACCCTAAACCTATGCCCTCTCGTTTTGAACTCCCGTACATCAGGGAAAAGACTTTGTCTATTTATCCAATCCATGTCCCTCATGATTTTGTAAACGTCTAGAAGGTCACCCCTCAGCCTCCGACGCTCCAAGGAAAACAGCCCCAGCCTGTTCAGCCTCTCCCTGTAGCTCAAATCCTCCAACCCTGGCAACATCCTTGTAAAAATACTTGATGTGGGAATGATAGTAGAGCACCCCTAAATTGGGCGAGGGCATCAGTCAGTATGAGGATTGGTGTAAGGCAACACTGAGTGGAGAACTTGTTCAGGACGTCAGTAATTGGGGGAAATGGTGCTAAGCAACACTGAATTGGAGAATTGGGGCGGGACATCAGTAAATGAGAGACCCGGTGCACAATGAAGCTAAATTAGAGAATTGGTGAATGGCAACAGTAAATGGGAGAATTAGAGTAGCGCACCCTTAAATGGTAGAATCAGTAAATGGATGATTTAATACAGGGATATGAGTAAATGGGAGATTTGGTGGAATTTGGGCGAGGGCATCAGTCAATATGAGGTTTGGTGAAAGGCAACACTGAATGAAGAACTTGTTCAGGGCGTCAGTAATTGTTACTAACAGCACGGAATTGGAGAATTGGTGTGGGCCATCAGTAAATGAGAGACCTGGTGCACAGTGGAGCTAAATTAAAGAATGGGTGCATGGCATCAGGAAATGGGAGAATTCGAGTAGCGCACCTTTAAATGGTAGAATCGGGCTAAGGCATCTTTAAATGATGCACTGTTGCACAGTGGAGTTGCATTAGAAAATTGGTGGGAGTGCCAATATATTGGAAAATTGGAGCACAGCATGTCTAAATTGGGGAATAGGGGCCAGGGATTCAATAAAAAGAAGAAATGTTGCAAGCATCGGTAAATTGGAGATTCAGGTCACTGCATCACTAAATGAAAAAAAAAATCGGCAAGGCATCGGTACGTTGAAGCTGTTTGTCAGGGAACAACTAAATGGAAGGAATTGATGCAGGGCAACAATAACTGGAGAATTTATGCAGGTGCCGTTAAATTCTAAGTTGGAGACCTGGGGCAGGATAACTTCAATGGGAGAGCTGGTGCAGTTCCCGGATTTATGCGGGATTGGTAAATGGGAGAGTTGGTGCAGGGAAGCGGAGCCCTAAGT